>NC_090807.1:52737478-53337478 GCF_036512215.1 Solanum lycopersicum
GTTCAAGAACTAGGAGATATAGTTGGGACCCTCTTTATACACCATGCATTACAATCTCCAATGTCAAGAGTAATTTAGTTCTCCTACCTTCCCTATGTGGAAAGGGACACTCCTCAATCTAGGTCACTCGGTGCTAAGCTAGAGTCCCTGTTTGAAATATCTTTTAGCCTTTAATTATCAACAATAGCTTAGTTTAAGTTATAGGGTCTACCCCTTGTATAAAAATTATCATCAATAGCTCAATAAAAATTGTATGAGTGTAAGTCCTTTTGTCACTATTCATATAAGGGAGGTTAACACATTACATATCATTTCATAATAAGGCACATTCGTATACCTCACCACCCTTATAACCCTTTACATCTTAACAACCTCACAACCATAGTTAAGACATTTCAATTCAACATCATACCACCCTATCAATCCTAATACAAGGCATACTCCAATATGACATCATGACTTAACCACAATTAATCATAATTGAATGTAAAGATATACATTCTTAGTCTTACCAAGTCTTCCTCATAGTTTATCATCAAGGCCTTACCATAAGCCCTCAATTCAATCCAATTTAGATGTTCAACATCATAATTCAATATTCAATATGATAACAATACTAGAATAAACACTAAAGGACAATTCAATACTAGATCATGACCATAAATAAGATGCCTAGGTCAACTATCTTTCTAACCTAGATCATCTTCTCAAGACTAGCATGGAAGACTAAAATTCACTCCAAAATGTTAATAATTATTGTAAAGACATCACCTAATGGTTATTTAACCCATAAGCAAGACAATTGAATCAATCAAAACCCAATTCACATCAAGATCAAATCTAGGGTTAAGGGTTAAAGATCATATTCTTCAATTTAAATTAAACAATTAAAATTAATCATAATCAAGTTCAATTACACAGTAACCTATCCATTAAATCTAAAGAAACCATAACAAATCAGTTCACAATACTAATTTTGTAATTGGATGAAACCCACATGGAAACTCAACTTTTGAAATCTAATTTGAAGGAGTCATTTCAGGAAAGAGTCTCAAAGGTGAATTAGATCCCACACCTTAACGTTTGATGAAAACTTGTGGTGAATTCGTCCCTTTCAATCCCCAAACCCTTTCCTTGGTAGTCTTCAATGGTGATCTCAAGTACAGAGAGAAAAAAAAGAGAAGGAAGATAGTTTGTATTGAGAGTTGTAATTAGAATAATTTGGGTTGGGGCCTTTATATGGGAGTTAAATTAGTTTATTATTTTTCCCTTAATACCAAACTAACTACTAAACCATTTAATTAATTAAATGAGCTTAATTAAAAACGTGCAGGAAATTTAAGACCCTCACAGACGGAACCCCATTGACGGAACGTCTATGAGTCAACGGACTACCCCCCCTCCCCCGTCCTGCACTTCATAGGTAAGTTCAGAGACTTGTGAAGGTGAGTGGATTCCTCAAATTGGCTAAGTATGGAACAACGGTGGCACCAACGCCCCGTCAGTCAACACACGGATCGTAGCCTATCGCGTCGATGCACAATGCTAAGCCAGTGTTGCCTCAACCTACAGGGGTCCTCCTCAAGGGCCCTTGGTTGGTCCTTGGGGAGTCGTACCCAGACGTTTCGACCATGAAACAACTTAAGAACTTATTATCTATCCTTTCAACACTTGTCATAAATTTCCAACTCCTAAAAGCTAGTCAAATAGTCTAAGGCACACTAGTACCCATTTGAACCAACTTACAGACGTCATGGACGTTCTTGGACGTTTTGGTTCTTAAACTTCCTAAGTAACCTATATTCATTATAATAGGTATTAAAAAAGTGCTTAGACCCCATGACA
Source organism: Solanum lycopersicum (assembly GCF_036512215.1). NCBI lineage: Eukaryota > Viridiplantae > Streptophyta > Magnoliopsida > Solanales > Solanaceae > Solanum > Solanum lycopersicum. The sequence continues at coordinate 52,739,324 of NC_090807.1, forward strand.
CCTATGTTCTCTAAGACTCATCTTGGATTTTCAAAGTGTTACACGTATGTTGTATAAACTACTTTTAAAATTATATTATAATCAAACATTGAGCAACAATACAAATTTAACATAATACATAGATAATTAAGTAATTGTACAACTAATCATTATGTTAAATTTGTGAACATTCACAATCAAAGGAATCAAAAGTACACATTCCAATTAACTGTAGGTTTAGTTACTGAGCAAGATATTACAATTATCAAAATGAGAATTTTATAATAATTGATGGACCAAATTAAGCCTTTTATAAAATAAAACCGTGAACATTATTTTCACCTTCCACCTTTGCTTAAAATTTTAAATTCCTGCTCTAATTTTGAACAACATACACTCTCTTCATCATATGAAATATATATTCTGAAGAATGCTTACATAGGTGAAAAAATTAGTCCATGAAAGTTTAATTTACCCAATCTTAACGTGTTTTGCTAGGCATATTTCATGGGGGGAAATTGGGCAAGAATCAAGGTATAACATCATTAAAATTCAATTGATATAAACTAAATATTTAGCTCAAAATAATTTATAAATTAACTTATTATACGTATATAGGCAACAATAGCATACCAGTGTAAATCAACGAAAGTGGGGCCTGAGAGATAACGTGTGCACATATCATAGAACTATCACAGAGGTACAAAAGTTGTTTCTGATAGACCCCTGTCTCAAGAAAAATATAGACCAATACATTATAAAGAAAGAAATACAAAATGGAGAAATTCTTGTCAATTCTGTAGATAACCTATCAAATCATCCTAAACAATATCCATAATAAGACAACACAATAATAGAAGCGTAAAATTTCATAATTAATAACCAAACTAATAGTGAGACTATTAGTGTAGAAGAATAAGTGAGACAACTCAACAATATACTAATCTCTTAACCTTATTTTTTGTCCTTTATAAACTCGTATCAAAGGCCTCAACTTTATTACACATATAACACTCAAAATTGCAATGCCCTTTGAGTGCTCCAACTTCCCCAGTACAATGACCTTGTTCCTCTATTTGATCAAGAGTTTGTGGAAGTAAGATTGAACCTCCATATGATGAGTGTCTACTCAATAAAGACATCTAAAACTAGACACTTATTGTCACATTCGTATCGTAAGGTAAGGCCTAGATCCAAAACATACAAACCTTGAACTCACCGAAAATTGTTTATTTTACTAAGTAATTTCACAATCAGTGCAGATTGAACTGCAAGGAGTTGATACAACTACAGTAAACCCATAAAACTACCAAGTATGATCCTCACTTTTGACCTAATCATCCTTGTGATTTTTTGTTCCTGGTTGTTTCTTTTGTTAGCTAAGACATCAAAAATGTTGTTCTATAGTGACTGCTCCTTTTTGTGCTTCTAATTTGTGATTAGAACATACTAAGATGCCTACTTATTCCTATTCCTCACACCTCCCAAGTACTACAACTTTTACTCATTGACATACTATGCCTTAGATCCTACCCATCTAGTCTTCTAGATAAAATCTATCCTTCTCTTCTTGAGGATCCTCAATAACTATGGAATTCCTCATCAAAGACCATATTCTTAGCCTGTACATGATCAATTTAGATGTATTACTTTGTATCTTAACTTTACAAATAACGAGAAAACACTATAGTAAAAAATAAAATTGGTTAGAGTTGGAAAATTCGGTTGTGGTCTATATTAAGCCCAACACAAATAATTTATTAATTGGCTTATTGGTATAAATTATTTTGACTAGCCTGGACTTAGTACAATCCATCAATTTAATATCGCAACATTTCCTTCATTTATAAAATAATATAGAAAACAAAAATCATTATTTCTTAGTTTCAACACCAAATTTCTCCAACTTTAAATTCTAAAAAATCCTTAGCAAGTTATGGAACTTGCTTGCGAGTTTATGTACTTTGAATAATTTAACATTATCATTTAGTTTACTAAGCAACAAGTCAATCAACTTAGAGGCCGGATGATAAAAATAACTATAATGAAAAGAAGCTTCTTTAGTGAATATATTAGTGAGTCAAAGAACATACATCCAAATATATTGATCTATTCAACGAAGCAAAAACAAATGACTGATTTAGGAAAATTTTATTGAAATTCAAAAGTTCAATCACGAATAATTGAATTGATTGTACAAGGAGGAAAAAATAAAAATGAAAGTGGAAGTAAATAACCTAATTAATAAGACGAAGAAATTGTCGTATTTACTAACACATTCTAACAACTTAACCCATTTTAGAGAAATAATTTAACAAGAGATTCACTAGCCATGTCATACATTGATCTTACCTTTATATTCACTTTTACTAGATTTTTGAAAAAATTAATTCATAAAATACAAATTTGTTGTTTTGTTGAATAATAATACTAACAACAACAACAACAACAACATACCTTTAATTAAATATAATTTATTTGATAGAAAAAGAAATAAATAATTAGAATTACCTTTATTTATGTCGTTTTGATTTGATACCAAATCCTGACCTGCTTAGATTCAAGCTCTGCTTTCCTAGCCAATTGATTTTGTTGATTTTCATTTGAAAGCGGACAGTTCTCGAAGAATCTTCATTGAAAATTCAGGAAAAAAACTTTTATTTATCATTTAAAAAAAATAAACCTAAAAATGAAAAAGTAAAAAAAACGTGACATAAAAAGCATGGTGGATTGGTAGTATTTCTTCATCATAAACCAGGGTCTCAAGTTTGAGCATTGGAACTAAATCCTCCTTGTTAAGAAACGTTTTACCCTAAAATGAGACTCAATTCCCCACTCGAATCTTGATTAGTTGAGCCTAGATCATGTACCAGATACTCCTCAAAGATTTAGGAGCAGTAAGTACTCCTTAATCCTTAACTAGAGGCCTCATTTTGAGTCCTGGTACAAGAGTTGTCAACTTCTGCAGGGAGTAGTTTATCACTCAAATTAAGGCTTTCTAATGTGACTATGAACTAACCTTCCTAAAGTGGGACTTTTGAATGCAAATCTATGTAGTGCAACTATAACGATTTTTCTTGAAGAGATTTGGATTAGTTGGGACCTTAAAAGAGTTATTTTAGATGCAAACCTATATCTATTAAGCCTCAAAGGGGGTACCGACATCATGAGAAAGAGTGTTTGCTTTTTTGGTGCAAAAATGAGAAAGAAATTGAAAGTAAATAAACTCATCTACTTGTCCTAACGTTATTAATGAATAATGAAGAACAAACCGATCATTGATAAAGTTGTATATAACTAGTACATTAGTCATCCAAATAAATTATTTCAAAACCATTTTAGAAACTCAATAAAAAAATTAAAAGTGAAATCAAAAGTGCATATCTTCTATTAAATTTGAATGGCCATATGGATAGCAAGAGAAAGAAGCAACACCAAAAAAAATTAAATATAAATTAATACACAAAAAACACATACAAAAAATAAATTATTCTATTTCTAATAATTTTGAATTTATCACTCATTCATTTTAAGAAAATAAGATCAAATGTTTAAACAAAAAAAATTAATTTTTTTAATATATATATGAAGGATAAAGTTCTTTTAAAAAAATTTATCGTACGCTTCAAGTCTTTGGATTTGTTAGATACTGTGTCTGCTATGCCTTTTTTATCCTTTAAGGGAATTCGATCATTCTTCATCAGGCTCTTCCCCAGAATTTGTCATTTCTTTTTGCTAATTTTTGTTTGATAAAACAAATTTATGGAAGAAACAAAAAAAATCAAGTGTTATTCTATTGGATTTTTTGTGTAGACACTCAATTTCTATAAGAATAGCTAAAAACAAACAAAGAGAAAAGAAATATATAGAGAATTTTTTACATACCTTTTGATTGATGAGTAAAGATAGAGAAAAAGAATATAAGTGTTCTATAGGAAAATACAAAAGTACCCCCTCAACCTATGCCCGAAATCTCAGAGACACACTTATACTATATATACTAAGGTCCTATTACCCCCTGAACTTATTTTATAAGTAATTTTATACCTCTTTTCGGCCTATGTGGAACTAGCTTGAAAAAAAAGTCAACTAGCGTTGGGCCCACAAGATAGTGCCATGTAGGTCAAAAAGGGGTAGAAAATTATTAATAAAATAAGTTCAGGGGGGTTAATAGGACCTTTGTATAGTATAAGTGTGTATCTGAGATTTCGTCATAGGTTGAGGGGATACTTGTGCATTATCTCGTATTCTACTTATATAGTAGAAAATAAGTTGATTATACATGTGAAGACACATAGAATTTTATATCACAAAAAATAAGGGAAAATTTTAAAGAATATAAAGTGTTAAGACAAGATAAGAATTGCGTTGTGTTCTGTTTTTCTCTCACAAAAGATTTGGTTTGAGATTAGTATTTATGTTTTGTTATTTATAAATGGGAAGAGAACAAATATAACCTGAACTAACATAAATGGTATGCAGATACCCTCTGTCATACTTTTGGACATTGGTGCTCGCCCTTCCGTTCAAAGCTAGAGCATATATACTCTTTATACTAAACCATATTTTTAATAATTAATATAATAAGTAATAAACTCGATTAAAAGAGGATAAATTTTACTGGACCTGAAAGTAATTAGGGTAAAAGAGCATGATACATCTATCAATTTGGCAATTTATAGTAAAAATATACCCGTCATTACAAAAGGGGCTCACAAATACTCATATAATTACACAAATGACTCAAATATACCATCTTTGTCTAATAGAAGTGAAAACTTTTTAATTTAAATTAATTTTTTTAAAAGATTTATATCAAAAAAATAAAATCTATGTAGGTACATTTTATATTTTTTCAAAATTAAGTTGTATATTTAATATTTCTCACACATTAGTTCTTTTTTTTTCCTTCTTCAATGGCATGATCCAAAATTGGACGTGATGACACTCATCTATTGCCACCAAAAATTGTCAGTCTCAAACCCAACAACACGAATAAAAGTGGAAAGTAGAACAAAAATCACATAAGAGCGGAAAACTTAGTCATTCTAATATAAATCAAAACTTGGTTGTCACGTTTAAAAGCCACTAATAGTAATAAACAATTGAAATATAAGTGCAAGTATCAATGTTTTTTACTATGGAATAGAGCAAAACATAAAATAAGAAACAAGAGGCCCATAGGAATGACAGACATCTACCTCTCAAGCTCCTTCAGAAGCCTTAAAAATAGAAGCAGAACAATCGCACAGACCGGAGCTCAAAACCTACCAGTGTAGAAGTTAGGGGTGAGTATTAAACAACACAATACTCAACAAGAAACCTATTAAACAACACAATACTCAGCAAAAAACTAGGCTAGAATACAATAATCATTTCATCCTAATTGAAGTGTCTAGACTACAAACTGCATTAAATCAGCTCAGTCTAACAATTTCACAATACACTGTTCATAAGGCTTGGCAATCACATGCCAACAGTCATAGTTCAATAACTAACATTTATTAAGTGTACCCAAGTTTTGTTAAAGTAATTTTATATTATATGTTTTAATTAGAACTTTTCATTGTTTACCTTCTTACTTTATTATGTTTGTGTATATCCAACCTTCTCGAGCCTTTACTCATAGCAACACCACTACAATAAAAATAATTTTTGTTGATAATAAATAAGCACATCAACAAAGAATGCTAAACTTGTTGAGACGACCTTGGTCGGAGTTAATCGAGCTCGCCAAATGGACGTGAATTGAAGAGCCGGTGGTCTTTTTGACTTTTTAAATTAATCCCTTTAAATTATTGCATTGTTCTTTTTCCTTTCGTTCATCCACATTTCTTTCTTAGTTTCATACTTTTTTTAAATAATTCAATCAAGTTTATCATAACTGCATCTCATTTCCATCATTCCTAGTCCCCCTATGTATCATCTTTATTGGTTCTTCGTCAACTCTTTGTTATTTTACATAACTTTATAAGTTTCTTGAATCGATGTTCTTAGAGTTCTAGCTATCGTTCATGATTGGGTTGTTGTAATTTCATGATTGCTTCAATCAACTCCCAGAAGCACAATCCGTTAATCAAAAGAGGAGTGAGATTCTTTTGCAAGGCCATCACTATCTTATTACTACCGCAGAGCCTGTTCCAACTTCTATTCTATCCCTGTGGGTTTTAGCCCCTAGTATTCTTAATCATATCAAAGTTGTGGGAATGCATACTATTCTTGAGGAGACACGATTGTTCATGGATGGTGTGTTAAATAAATATTCTGAGATTTGGCGAGACCTTATAAGGTTTCATAAATTTGTGTCGTTCACAAAGCCCTATCACCCGTATGTTCTCAATTAGGTGAGGGAATATTATGATGTATATACACAATTTTTACCAAGAGGTAAGAAGAAAAAGTTTTGGCTTGACCCTATTGAAGCTGTTCAAGTTTCAAGTGGGAAAGTGAAGTGTAGAAAAATTGATATTAATAATGCATTGGACTGCACTGTACGAATTTGTCACAAGTTCTCCAATAAGCTTGAAAAGACATTAGATGGGCTGAGGGGTTGGATTACCCCATTCTTGAGTGAGACTTCAACTCCTTAGATTAAGGAGGGAGTGATAATCAAAAAGAAGTGTATGCACATCACCATGCGATACTGGTTTAGGTTTTTATGTATCTCTTTGATGCCATCTCTGAACGAGTCTATTCTCCGCCATACAAAAGATGATCTGTTAGGGTTGATCATCGCTAAAGAGATTCTAAATATGGGTTCAATAATTGCGTTGGATAAAGACATGAGGGCTAAGAAATACATACCCATCACAGCGCCAAAAGACAGTTGTTTCTTTTATGGAGAAGAAGTGTATAGAGATCACCCCAACCTGCATGTGATATTCGTTGGATTGAAGTTGAGTACCTTTAAGATAAGGTCAAACAGAAGAAGACCACGTGGATAAATCCCTGGTTGTTTATGTAGAATCATTGGATGGTGAGTCTATACCTCTCACTTCTTTGTCTATGCCTCAGGTACTTCTATAATTGCTACTCTTTCTCACCCTCCTTTAATTTAAGAGGCTGTGTTTTGGATTGGTATTGTGTAACCTTGCATATCCTACAGCTGAGCGAGCCTCTCGTCTTAAGGCAAAGGTTCCCTCCATGATTTACCGGGCTATAGAGACTCCCTTGTACCCCTTAGGAAGAGATACGAGGGGCATAGGGAAAGATTACGGGTGTATGAGAAACATATTCATGTATTATATGCCTGGATAAAAGACTTGATACATGATGTGGATGAATAAAAATTCATTGATATTTCATATTATGGAGTGATTCTAGTATACCGGAGGGCGCACACATAGAAGTTCTTGTGATAAATACCTAGAGCCTCGAGTTACTGATAATTCAGAGACCTTGGAGGTTGAGCAGGAGAGCATAGGTTCTGAGGAGGAAACGATACTTATAGCCCGACAGTTAATCAAAATGCGGAGTTGTAGTACCTTGAGAAGGTGATTCTGCAAATTTCTAATGAGGTTTCCCTCTGTGACACTTCTATAATTGGCTTTAGTGGGTCCAAGCCACTAAAGAGCATATTACACCTACCTGTGCGATGAGCAGGGCATTGATGCCCTAAATGAGGCTGCACCAGTTGGCCACACCTCTTTACTTCCCTAGATGTCAAGGCAACCCTCTTAATCTCTCTATGATTTTCTACTTAATTTTGTGGCTTAGAGGACAGTGTCTATTTTTTTGTGGACTAGAGGGAGTTTTATTTGATTGGGTTGTAATTTTGATAAATACTCTTATTTTTCATACCTCTTGGATTATAATTATAACTTGATGGTAGTTAACTTCTTATTTTCTTTGATAGTATAGTTTCTTTTGTTTTGGTTTATTTGTTTTGATTCTCATTCTTTTCTAAATTTTGAATATCGATTGGCACAACTGTGTTATCTCGAAAAGTACTCATGTGGATATGTATATTGGTGGATAACTTGAGTTGTGCAATTCTTGCATGATGTTTGGGCATCTTGTGTTGAATAGTTATATATGTATTCATGTAATTTTGTAATGTTCCTTGCATTCCAGCTAGGGTTGTAGTGTCACGATCCAAGTTAGGAACGTGACCGTCGCTAAGGGGGATAATCCCAAAGCAAGCCTTACCACAACTCTACAGATTAACAAGCACTGTTTCCTTTGTATTTAGGCCTATCCTGAATTTTCTTGTCTCAAAAATTCACAACACAACTAATTGAAACTATAAACCACAACATGATATCCATCAATGATCTAATTGTCACACAATTAAACCAATTAATCTATAATTATAGAAAAAGTTCCAAACTAGTCACTTTACTACATTTTGAAGGACTAATCTTTACTCAAATCAAAGGAATGACAAATGGAGTGACTCTATGAATTTTTAAAAGAAACTAAATAAACATAGCAAATCAATAGTTCTCTTTCCTCACGAAGCAATTCGGGGCTGAATAGATGCTACCAATTTACACGCTAGTTAATAAAATCCTCTTCAATACCACCTGAGCTCTTCGTAAAAACAATCAGTGAGTAGTGAAACGCTAGCTCAGTGAGTACTAATACTTAACCACAACCATTTTTAACGAGGAACAAGTCATAAAACATGCTAGGCCTATCAGTAATAATACATGTGTTCTACCTTCCCACTATCAAAGGTTTTATCAGTAATGAGTAACTACAAGCTACACTAGGCCTAACGAACCCGCAGTTAATAGGAGATTCATCAAGGTCTTCTCCATTTATATTTTTCATGTAGTCAGTAGATGCATTTCAATTGAAGTTTCTGACGTTAAAAGTTTCGCGTTATTTACCAAAGGAAATACAGAAGCTAATTTATGGCATTTGCGGAATGGTCACTTCAATGTAAGGGGTTATAATTATTAGGTCGTGGAAATATGGTTCGTGGTTTGCCTAGAATTTATTCTCTTGAATTTTGTGAAGGATGTGTGTATGGAAAACAAAATAGAAATTCATTTCTTGTAGATATGTTTTGGAGAGCATCTGTTGTCTTGAATTGGTGCATGATGATATGTGTGGTCCTATGATTGTTGAGTCCTTAGGTGCTACTTTTTGCTTTTTACGGATGATATAGTCGAATGAGTTGGGTATATTTCTGGAAATTCAAGTCAGAAATATTTGAAAATTTCAAGAAATGTAAGTCTTTTGTTGAGAGACAAAGTGTTCGTAGAATTAAGACTCTTAGAATAGATAGAGGTGGTGAATTTATATCAAATGAATTCAACACCTATTGCGAGGAAAATGGTTCTCATAGAGAGCTCGCAACACCATATACGCCGGAGCATAATGGTGTTGCCGAACCCAAGAACTGGACGGTCGTTGAAATGGTTAGAAGCATGATTCAAGATAGAGGTGTACCAAAATATTTATGGGCTGAAGTTGTTGCTACTGCTGTCTACATGCTGAAAATTTCATCCACCAAGGCTGTTCTTAATCAAATAACATATGAAACATGGAGAGGTAACAAGCCCAAGGTAAGCCACTAACGTGTCTTTGGATGCATTGCTTATTCTTTAATATATTCTAAGCTAAATATAAGCTTGATGGAAAAATCAATGAAATGTATCTTTGTTGGATATAGCACACAATCCAAAACTTATAATTTATATAATCCACTAAGTGGGAAATTGTGATCATTAGAAATGTTATGTTTAATGAAGATTCTAGCGGGAACTTTGATTATGAGAATGTTAGTTCAAATATTAAATTGTCGCCTACTGAAGGAGCTTTTCAACAAGAATCTGCAGCAGTTTCAGCAAGAACCTGTAGCAGTTTCTGTTCCAGGGAACACATCCAGATCTTCCCCAACAAGTAGCAGTTGTGATACTCATCAATCCAGAACCTCTTCTCCAACAAGTGATCATAGCTTAACCCACCAAGGAAGTGGCATCAGTTCTTGTTCAAGTGATTCTTCCAGTGAGACTCCACCAGAGAAATTCAGATCGTTAAGGGAGATTTACGAAAAAATGTATTTTGCTTTGTATGTTATTGAACCTAGTTGCTTCAAGAAAGCTGTAGAAAGTCAAGCATGGAAAAATGCAATGTTAAAAGAGATGCAAGCAATATAGCAGAATCAAAGATGGGAATTGGTGAATCTATCGGAAGGAAAGGAACCCATTGGACTCAAATACATGTTCAAAATCAAGCGGCATCCCGATGGGAGCATACAGCGATACAAAGCAAGCTTGTAGCTAAAAGATATGCACAACTGTAAAGAATAGCAGAAGAAAAGAATAATTCGGGAAACCTTCTTCTATCCCAAGATCGTTAACTAAGATGGAAAGATTCAGCTAAAGAAGAGGAAGCTAGAAAGGAGAACTTGACTATGGAAGAATACTCTTTTATTAGGAGGTTCTTGGTTTTCTTGGGTTCATTACAAATGACTATGGCAACCCTAATTTATACTAGTATAGGGATGCTTCTAGAAATTATTCTAGAAAGATTTACAAGATAAATCTAGATGACCTAATCTTCTAACTATCTAACAAAAATCTAGATTTTAATATAATTCACTATAAATTTCCATTTCTGAGAACAACTACACAATTCTTAGATACATCAAGTACTTAAGGTAATACTCTACACAACTCTAGAAAGTTGTACTAAATATCTAGGATTATTTATATCTCCAAAAAATCATCTTTATTTTCACAATTCGTGGAGGAGCTCAAACAAAGCTTTGAGCCACATCTTGGTGAAAATCTCATCAGTTTCTTCCGGACTCCACATGTTGATTCAAATGATAAAGATTTTTCCTTATCGAATGGTCCATATAAATTATCTCCTTGCTGAGTTTCTAAACTCCCCCTTTTTCTTAACTTCTTGACAACACTTTCCTGTGAAGTCCCAACACCAGCATAGGATCCATCGTCATATTCTCTTATCATCCCATTGATAGATATTTTGGCAGCTTCAAAACATTCAAAAATCATATTTTTTTGTCTTTAAGACTTCAATATCATCTTCTTCCTCTACTTGATCTCTATTTTCTCCATTGCTTCCAGAATTTGCTCTGAGTCATTAGTTTACCTTGATATTGCAGATGATTGACCATATACTTCTGCTTTTAATACATTTTTCTCTATGTTTTCCTTACAAAGGTCGCCATTAACACGTATATTTTAAGATCTGCATGTTCAAGATCTTTTTCTTTGATTTCTTCAATAGAAACTACCATATCACCACTTGGAACATCCTTAAAAATGTCATGCTTAATATCAACAACATTAGTTTCTTGTTTCTCCAAGTGATTGGCTATATTTTATTCTAAATCCTCAATACAATCTCTTTCAAGATTGATGGAAATCATGACATCTATTGTGCAAGCCTCAGCTACTACATTGTTCCCACTATTCTTCTTCTTTATGAGCTTTTTGAGCCATATTGCTCTCCTTGGCTCACAAATATCTTTTTATATGCCTATTTTGCCACAATGATAACACCTGAGAGGCTTCTTACCATAATAGTTAAAATATTGTTCCTTATATCTAGTTGAGTGTGAACCACCTGAGGATCGAGAGTGTGGCATATCACTTGTTTTTCCTTTAAAGTTTCTTTTTTCGGCTACAAGAGCATCTCCTTCTCCATATTTGACATACACACTAGCCAACTGCTTGGCTAGTAATTACTGTGACGACAACAAATTTGAAATTCCTTCAATGATGGATGTTGAACCCATCCTTGAATCGACGTCACAAATGGAATATATGTAGGTTTTAACCCTCAAATGACTATTCTTCTCATTCTTGCTTCAGAAATAGCCTCTTCTAGATTCAATAAAGATACGTCAGAAGATAAGTTCTTGATAAACCGGAGGATATTAATCACTTCAGAATGAACTCCACCTTCGCATTAACCTGCTTCAACTTCTTGAATGCACTAGTATTTACCAGTACGTCAGCAGGAGGACTTGTGTCATTCCCATTAACAACATCCCACAAATCGTCTCCCTCAAGGTATGATTCCATACATGTCCACTAACACGATCGCTAAAATTCATCTATGCAAACTAGTTGAATCTACCACCAACCCGATCTTGAAAAAATACTCGCAAGCCAATCTATGGGTATGACTCTGATACCATGTAGAGAATAGTAGAAGAAAATTATAATTCGGGAAACCTTCTGCTATCCCAAGATTGTTGACTAAGATCGGAAGATTTAACTAAAGAAGAGGAAGCTAGAAAGGAGAACTTAATTATGGAAGAATACTCTTTTATTAGGAGTTTATTGGTTTTCTTGGGTTCATTACAAATCACTACGGCCACACCTATCTATACTAGTATAGGGATGCTTCTAGAAATTATTCTCTACAAGAAAAATATAGATGACCTAATCTTCTAACTATCTAACAAGAATCTAGATTATTCTATGATTCACTATGAATATCTACTTCTCTAGAACATCTACACAATTCCTAGATACATCAAGTACTTAAGGTACTACTCTACATAACTCGAGAAGTTCCACTAAATATCTAGGATTATTTATACCTCTAAAAAATGATCTTTATTTTTCAGAAACATCAAGGAAGTGATTACGATGAGATATTTTCACTTGTCTCTTGCTTTGAAATGGTGAGAATACTCTTATGTTAAGTTTCTAAAATGAGATGGCCCATTTAACACTTTGATGTTAAATCCGCATTCTTAAATAGGGATTTGTAAGAGGAAGTTTATGTTTCCTAACCTGAGGGTTTTGGTGTTAGTGGCAATGACAGCAAAGTATACAAGCTCAAAAAGGCTCTTTATGGGCTAAAACAAGCGCCACAAGCATGGTACAACAAAATTGACTCATATTTCCTGAGATATAGATTTAAAAGGAGAGAAAATGAGCCTACGTTGTATGTAGATAAGCAAGGTACAAGTGATTGTTTAGTAGTTTGTCTCTATGTAGACGACATGATCTATATGGGGTTATGTGAAACTTTATTTGTTGAATTTAAATATTTCATAATGTAGGAGTTTGAAATGTCAGATTTAGGTGTTCTGCAATACTTATTTGGTCTTCAAGTGAAACAGGTAGAAGATGGTATTTTTGTTTCACAAACGAAGTAATGCAAAAGACCTCTTATTTTTGTTCGGTATGCATAATTGTAAAGCGGCTACCACGCCCATGAATGCAAATTAAAAAAATTTCAGCTTGAAGATGGCACAGATCTCGCTGATTCTAGTCACTACAGGAGCTTGATTGGAGGTTTGAACTACCTAACATATACTCGTCCTGATATAATGTTTTTTGTTAGTATGTTGTCTAGGTATATGCAAGAACCTACCAAGCAACATCTTGGTGCTGCCGAAAGAGTTTTGCGTTATGTTGTTGGGATAGTTGACTTCGGGACTTGGTACTTCAAAGATGCAAATTTCAGCTTGATAAATAGTGATTGGGTAGGAAGTATAGATAACAAAAACAGTACCACTGGAAATGTGTTCAATTGAGGGTCTAGAGCAATCTCTTGGAGCTCAAAGAAGCAAGATGTGGTTGCACTATCCTCATCAAAAGCAGAATATGTTGTTGTACCTTCAGCAGCTTGTCAAGCCTTATGTTTACGAAGAATGGTAGTTGATATTTCTATCAGCAAGAGGGTGGGACCAAAATATTCTGCGATAACAAGGCAACAATTGCAATGACAAAGAACCCGATTTTTTACAACAGAACAAAGCACATACATCCTTTATCATTTCACTTGTGACCACACAACAAGAGTGATATAGAGTTTGAAGTTTTTTAGTACAAGGGATCAAATTGCAGATGTTCTTAGCAAGTCACTCCCACAAGCCAAGCATGATCAGAAAATTGTAGTTTGTAATTTTGAATCAAGGCGAGTGTAAAATATTTATTCGGCACCACATGCAAGTACAAAACATTCGGTAACACATTTACTTTATAAACCATGTGAAGATCATGCAAGTTATAAAATATCAATTATGGTAAGTTTACTACTTACAGTATTCATGTTGAAATACCAAATTTACCACTTCAAGTAATTTGTACAACCTTCATTCGATCAACTTATATTCATATAATATAAATCTCGTGTTAAATCTCCTTGATAGACCTATTTCATGAAATAATTTACAACACCCAATCCCTAAGGTTATGGTTCACTCTCATTCGTCAACTCATATTTATTCACTAGTGTGCCAGTAGTTCAATTCTACCAACAAATAGGCGTAATTTTATTACTATTTGAAACATTCTCTAACTAATTCACTATTAAGCAATCACAATGTAACTCACTAGTGAGACTAAGAGTTTCTAGGTTTAGTAGAATACAAATCTTCCTTTATTCATGGGTATTCTCATATTGAAATCAGTTGAAATTCATATTCGAATTATCAATGTTACATTAACCCAACCCCTGATAATACATATATATGCATGTCAATGAACTGAAATAAAATTCCTTGAAATTCATATTTATAAATGTGCAGGTTCGATTCTTCTTTTTCTTTTCTATGATGACTATCTTCGTGCTCCTTCATAGACAGAGAAGCAAGGAATACATTTTCTTTTCCTTTTTTCGTTCATTCACTGGAGAACAAGAATAGCCAAAGACGTTTTTATTTTATTTTTTTACTTACTGCGTGTATATTGGGGGAGGAATGTTGTAAAAATTTGTTTGTCTTTGTATAAAGCGAAAAAAAATGTATATATACATTTATTTTCGTTTCCCTCTCCCAGTCTCGCTCGCCACCCTCGCCTCAATCTTTTATACAAGCAGAAACGAAATGTATAAATTGTGTTTTTGTTTGTATAAAGTGATAGAAAATAGTCTATACACCTGCAAATACATATATCTTCATCCTATACACTTATAATTATACAATACAAATATTCTCCTGTCCAATTTTCTTGTTTTTCTCTCTTTCTCGTTTATACATACTTTAATTATACAATTGATTTGTATACAACTGCTTTCTTTTGTATATGTATAGCGATTTATACAATTGGTTTCTTTGTATATGTATAGCAAATTATACATAGTTATGTTTGCTATGGAGAGCAATTATGCAAACTTTGCTATATCATACAAATATGAATTTTTTGTTTGCTATATGTGAAAGTTGCTCTTATATTATAGGGTATTACATGTGGATTTGTTGTTTTGAAATTGTGTTTGAGTGCCAATTCCAATTATTTGGTACTTGTGAACGTGAAAAGGGATTATTAGCGACTTTTTGTGAGTTAACCGTTTTGTTTGAACCTATGTTGTGACAACCTTGTGAGTTGTGTGATTCAATTTTCCCAATCCTAAAATTAGGGGGAGATATGTGTAGCAACTGAAAATTATGTGTGCGATGAATTATCTAGATCCTCGTTAAAAAAATGTGAACTTGAAGTTCAAAAGATAATTCATTTCAAAAATGTTGCAAGTAATTTCATAGATGTATTTGCTGACCCAATATTTTAATTAAGCTACAAAAGCTCAAATAAATAGTCCTTAAAGGATAGAGTCTATGGTACGCCCGAAGCGTGATAGACCAATCGATTCCAATTGTAAAACTTCTTCATAAAGGAGAGGAGAAAATTATTAAAATTGTCATTGCTAATGAGGCTAGTGCTTTAAAGGGCACTATGACATAACATTTCATAAGATCTTGGGAAAGGTTCAAGTACCTGAAAAATGATGAAAAATGAAGAGATCTCGATAAGTTATGCAATATTGGAATTAATATCAATATGATCGTTGATGGTATATTTGATATGATGTAGAACTCAGTGCTATAAATGACTACGATGATCTTAAATTTGAATCTGTCACATCGTGTGGAAAGGAAATGATTGATACTATTCAAGTGTATTTTTTTTCACTTAGAAAAATGATTCTTTTGAACATATAGTTCATAGATCAAAATGTATGTCAGCGAGGTTACAAATGAATAATTGTGTGAAAGTATAGCCGTAAGATATAAAGTGTGATTCCTGCCTCGGGGAATAAACAATTTTTGTAGAAGTCCTGACATTATTAAATGGAGATATGTTCTCCAATGGTGAATGCAATGAGACTTGTTTCAGTCTGGCAATAGATGAAATACTTGAATATGCATAATGAACGATTATTACATCTAACTAGATGATGAAGGTTATATAAAAATCCTTGAAGGAATTAAAAGGTCTTAAAGTTATTCCATTGAGTACTCATGGTTTTTAGATTGCTTAACACAAATAAAGGATCTTTTCAACCTCATGAAAATGATTGGAAAAGTTATGTATTAGTGAAATTGGTGCAATTACATATTGCTAGTTATACAAATTCTAGAAGATGTGTGACTTTCATGGAGAAGAAAAGACGAGCTTCAATGAAATTGATCAATTCTCATGAGTCAGAAATTATTTAATTACGTAGATGCAAAATATTTATTTGATCTACATAAAGCTCGATCGCAAATGATCTTTTTGCTTGCATATGGAGGCACAACAATATATTGGCATTCAACAAACATTTGTAATCACTTATTTAAATCATATTGATCAATGAAGTAAGTGAAAGGTGTGTTTGATTGAAATCATAATCTATCATATTCAGAAAATATGTAATTTTTCCTTTGATAAAGGATATTCCAGCAACCATATATGAAAAGAATATATAGCTCAATTGAATGGAGAATATAATCAAAGGAGATCTGACACAACATATTTCACCAAAAGTCTTTTTCACATATAATCTTCAACAAAATGGTGAGATAGATGTTCAAAGGCTCGTTCAAATGATAATATAATAAACTTATTCGTTAAGGATTACCAACATCAATATTTGAGAAGTTGCGATATAAGATCAAAATGTATCTTCTCCAAGATATTAAGTAAAGTTCTTATCGGGGGGGAAAATGCGCGTTGTAATCTTTTCCTTAACCATGGTTTTGTCCCGAATGGGTTTTCCTGGTAAGATTTTTAATGAGGCAATATTCAAGCGTATTAAAAGATATGTGTACTTTTTTTCTTCACTAGGATTTTTTCCCAAAGGGTTTTTCCCTAGTAAAGTTTTAACGAGGCATATTATCTATGGACATCAAAGGGGGAGTGTTATAAAATATTATAGTGTGAATGTCCACTACACCAAGAAGTTACTCACCCATTATCTCCACAATTTTCCTCATTATGAAGAATAACCTCCACCTTTATAACCTTTTTTCTTGTAACCTTTCACTGTCATAACCTCCCCATTATGTTCATGTTAATGTCATGTTTATGACTAACCTTTTGTATCACTCTATGTTACACTATACATAGAGGCATAAGAATTTGTATTGTATAGACTTGAAGGTTTGGTGAATACTTGAATAAGAAAAGCTCTCATCTTCTTGTCTCCCTATTTCTATTGTTTTCATTTTCTATATCTCATGTCTTATATGCTTCTTTTCTTTATCTTTATATTGTTATTTTTCTCTAGTTTTAAAACATGTGACAATTTTTTTATTAGGAGTATTTTATATTTTTTGAAAGAGAAAAACTTATTATATGAGGTTTGACAGGAAAAAATCCATATTTTCCATTTTTTTTGTTTTACAATTTTCATTTTAATTTTAGTTTTTAGATTTTATATAGACTTTTTAGTCTCAATGCACATATTTAGTTTCATTATAAAAGAATTTACAATGAATTAGGAGTTTTCAATCGGAAAAACTTGAAAATTTAAATAGATTGAAAGAAATTATTTTAATTATACACTAACTTATTACCATCAAACAAAACATCTCAATTACACTACATATGGATTTATAAAATATTACCTGGAGAATTTTTTGATCAATTTTTTCAAATTATCTTCTAATTTGTCGTTGAAAATGATCCCACTGAAAGATTGTCTTCTCATAAAAGTCAATATATGCAAAAATACAATAGTCACAAATTACTTATTGAAATTGATGAGCAACAAAAGGATTACGAATATGATTAGGGTGAAACAAATTTTTTAGAGAATGATATCATGCCAATAAAAAAGTGAGCAATATTATCGAAACAAATCACTATGCTCTCTTTCACAAATTCTTTGGGATAGGAAAAAGAAAATGCCCCTGCGAGAGAGAATGGGAAAGTGGTAAATTGTGGCGGTTTTATAATCATCTTTTAATTTTTGTATATTTATATTATTTGATTTATTTTATTATTTTATTAGTTTGACAATCAGTTTTATTTAGTAACTAGATTATCCTATAAAAACTATAATATTTTTTTTTTAAAAAAAGCTGCATTATTTCTTTTTTTAAAATAAACAAGTGTAACTGCAAATTCTGAATTTTTAAAAAGCGGCAAAAGTTTAAAGCAAAAAAACTCCTCTTAATGTTAACTTTTTTATTTTTTTAATTTAAATTAATTTTGTAATTAATATTATTATTATGATAATATCTATTTTAATTTGAATATTATCATTATTATCATTGAAAGAGTTGGTTTTGTTGTTGTGGAATCAAACTAAATGGAAGATGAATTAACATGAATATTTGGTAGGAAGATAATTAGTAAAAAACAAAAGTCAAAGATAGTATCTTGGTAGGTGAAGTTTTGGCAAACCATAAAATGGTTTCATATTCTTAACCTTTACATTTTTGACATATAGGAATGTCATGGATGACATAAATAGGATGAATTTATTCTTATAAATAGGTAGCTCTTAATTCATTTTCAAATCATCCTCTCACTTGCCTTCTCACCTTCTAAGGCATTTGTGTTCTCTCTCTTGTAGTATTTCACTTGTATTCTTTGTAGAGTGAAATATATATTGGTGCAGTTGTTCTTTGGTGGATGTAGGATCATTTTGATCCGAACCACGTTAGATATTATTGTTCTTCCTTGTTCTTTAACTTCACGTTTTCACTAACAATCGATATCAGAGACAAGGTTCTGTCTAAGTATGCTATGTGGTTGCAGCACAGTCTGAACTTCCACATCAGAAAAGGATTACTTTGGTTTTCTGTAGTTCCAACTACATTGTAGTAGAAAAGGAAGAAAAAGTAAAGATGAACTCCATGAATTTTGAAATTGATAGATTTAGTGGGCGCAACAACTTCAATATCTGAAAAAATCCAAATGATGGTGTTACTGTGGAGGGAAGGTTCAATCCATGTTATTGACAGAAAGTACCCCGATAAGATATCAAATTCCAACAAGGAAAAAATTGAAGGAGATGCATTGAGTGCAATCCAACTGTGCCTTGCACCTAACGTACTTTGTGAAGTGAGTACAAGTACCGAAGAGACAACCAAAGAGTTATGGCAACAGCTGGAAGGGCTTTACCAGGACCAGTCAGTGACAACAAGGATGTTGTTACAACGACGTCTTCATACATTTAAGATGGATTCATATACTTTGTTGCAAGACCATCTAGATGGGTTCAATAAACTTGTGATGGACTTACAAACTACTGGAATTAAAAAGGACAATGAGACGCATGCATGTTCTTTGCTATTTTCATTGACTTCATAATATCGTGATATTGATAATTCAATGATGTATAGAAAACAACATATCAAAGTTGATCAAGTGCGGCAAGCACTTAACTCTTGTGATGTGCGAATGTATTTTGAAGGAGACAAAAGTGACGAAGCTGGTGGACTCTTTGAAAGAGGTCGTACTACTCAACAGGGAAAGAGTAAATCGAAGTATAGATCAAAGTCACGTGTGAACAAAGAGAATGTGGGGTGTTGAGGTTGTCATAAGAAGGGGCACTTTGAACGAGATTGTCCTATGTCAAAGTCCAAAGAAAAGGCGAGTGCATCCATTGTTGAGCAAGTACATGATAATGATGATGATTATGTACTAACAAAATCATGCAATATTGGAATCTATGACAACAATTGGGTCTTAGACTCTGGCTGTACTACACATATGACATTCCAAAAAGATTGGTTCAACAGCTATGACACAAGCAGAGGAACTATATTAATGGGCACTAATGCAACTTGTAAAATAATTGGCATTGGTTCAGTTTGTGTTCATTGTCATGATGGAAACGTGAGGACAATTACAGAAGTCCATCATGTTCCTGATCTGAAGAAGAATCTCATCTCCCTGGGTACTTTGGATAAACAAGGGTGTAAGTACATGAGTGAAGAAGGAACTATGAAAGTGACTAAAGAATGTTTACTCATGTTGAAGACCAAGCTGGAGGATGGCCTTTAGACATGTGCGGGAAACACCATTATTGGCTCAGTATATGCATCTGCAGTGTAGTTATATAATGATGACAAGGCAAAATCATAACATATGAGACTAGGCCATATGAGCGCACGAGGACTGAAGATATTGAGCAACCGTAACCTTTTGAATGGTGAGAAGATCAGAACACTTGAATTTTGAGATATTGCATCTTAGGGGAGCAGAAAAAGGTCAGCTTCAGCACTAGCAAGCACAAGACTAGAGGGGTTCTAGACTACATCCATTCAGATTTATGGGGTCCCTCTAAGCTTCCATCGAAGGGAGGAAAGAGGTATCTTCTCACATTCATTGATGATTTTTCGCGAAAGTTTTGGTTTGCGTTTATTGAAGGCAAAAAGTGATGCTTTTGAAGCATTTGAAGAGTGGAAGATTTTGTTTGAAAATCAAATTGAGAGAAAAATCAAGTATCTTCGCACAGACAATGGCTAGGAGTTTTGCAGTGAAGAGTTCAATGATTTCAGCAAGGTTCATGTGATCTCAAGACATAAGACGGTCAGGAACACACCACAGTAGAATGGAGATGCCGAGAGAATGAATAGAACTCTTCTTGAGAAGGATCGTTGTATGCTCTTACAAGCCAACATGTCCAAAGTATTTTGGGCTGAAGAAGCTCATAATGCTTCTCATATTGTCAATCGATCTCCAGCATCACCAATTGACGTTAAGACTCTGAATGAGGTCTGGTCAGGTGAACCTTCTAACTATTCATACTTGCGAAAATTTGGGTGTCCATCTTATTATCATATTAATGAAGGAAAGCTTGAACCAAGGGCTAAAAGGGTCATATTTGTAGGTATGTAGATGGAGTAAAAGGGTACAAAGTATGGTGTTTGTCTTTACTCAAATTTGTAGTTTGTATAGATGTTACCTTTGATGAATCCTCTATACTTGATCCTCTTAAAATGTTTATGGATTTGTCAAGAAACGAGAACAATGAGCAGGTGGAGCTAACAGTGGAGCTTACAAAGAAACGGGATCAAGATACTAAAATTTATGAGTCCAAAGATGCAGATCTTAAAGAAATTGCTTCCAATGAACAATATAAAATTGCGAAGGGAACGGACAAAAGACAGATACAGAAACCGTAACATCTTATAGAGCAAGAAATTTTGATTGCACATGCATTCGTAGCTATAAAAGAAGAGATTAAGGATCTCGAGCCCTCTTCGTATGTTGAAGAAATTTCTTGCAAAAATGCTACACAATGGCAGTTATCCATGATGGAAGAGATGGAGTCTCTTCAAAAAATGAGACATGGGTCTTAGTTAAGAGGCCAAGGGGGATGAGGACAGTTGGATGCAAATGGGTCTACAAAAAGAAATAAGGTATTCTAGAAGTGGAAGATGCTAGGTTCAAGGATAGATTGGTTGCAAAGGGTTTCAGTCAGAAGATGGGAATTTACTGCAATGAGATCTTTTCTCCAGTAATGAAACATAGCTCAATTCGCGTGCTATTAGCATGGGTTGCACAATTCTATTTAGAGCTTCAACGGCTTGATGTCAAAAATGCTTTCTTACATGGTGAATAAAAAGAGACAATTTATATGGATCAACCTGAAAAGAAGACCCGGTATGTCAACTTAAGAAGTCTTTGTATGGTTTGAAGCAATCCCCTAGACAATGGTACAAGAGATTTGATGCATTCATGACTACATGTGGATTTTTAGGAGTGCATTTGATAGATGTGTGTATCACAAGAAGATGTCTGGTAATTTTATGATTTATCTATTATTGTATGTTGATCAAATGCTTATTGCTGGTAACAACATCACAAAGATAAATGTTTTAATTTAACGGTTGCGCAGGGAATTTAACATGAAGGATTTGGGAGTTGCATAGAAAATTCTTGGAATGGATATTTCAAGAGAAAATGGTGTTGTACATCTTTCTCAGAAGAGGTACATCGAAAAAGTTCTTGAGAGATTCAATATGCATATGAGCAAGCCTGTTAGTACACCATTAGCTCTTCATGCAAGCTTTCAGAGTTGCAAAAGCCTCAGTCTATGGATGAGGTGGAGCATATGTCAAAGGTTCCTTATGCGAGCGTTCTTGGTAGCATAATGTATGCTATGGTGTGCACACATCCAAATATTTCCCAATCTGTAAGTGTGGTAAGAAGGTATATGGAAAATCTAGGAAAAAGGCACTGACAAGCTGTCAAGTGGATATTGAGATATCTTAAAGGAGATCCTCATGTTTGCCTAACCTTTCGAAAAAGTGATGGTATTTTATTTCTCGATTATGTAGATTCTGACTATGCATGGGATCTTAATCGAAGGAGGTCCACAACTGTATAATCTTTACTCTCGTTAGCAGTGTCATTAGTTGGAAATCGACATTACATCTATTGTCACTTTGTTTACAACTGAGGCAGAATATATGGCAGCAACGGAGGGAGTGAAAGAAGCTATCTGGTTGAAAGGTTTGGTGGCAGAATTGAGTTTGGTTCAACCTGAACAAATTCTAAGATGTGATAGTCAAAGTGCTATTCATTTGTTTAAAAATCAAAGATTTCATGATCACACCAAACACATTAATGTCAGATTCTATTTTATTTGAGATGTCGTAGAAGAGGGATCTATCAAGGTTGAGAAGGTTATTATAGACGATACTTTTATTGACAATTGCATGAGAAACGATTATGTCTACTTGTTGAACGGTAAGGATGACGCAATAAAACGTCTAAACAATATAATATTGATGTAAAAAAAGTTGGGAAAAAGATAAGAAGTGAAAAAGATGGATAGCATAAATCTCATTTTGCAGAAATGTGTTTGAAAAGTGGAATTATCCATAAAACAGTTTCCCTATTCACCTCAGTCTAATAAAAACTGAATGTTGAAAGAAATGATGGATGCATTATTTATAAGTTCGGGTTTACCACAAAACTTGTGTGGAGGAAAAATCTTTACTGCAAAAGGGAACAACAAAAAGTATTGTCTTTTTAGAAAGAAAACAATTTTGTTTGTTCAAGACACAATCTATTCCATGTGAGAAATAGAAAGAAAGGAAATCCAACTGGAAAATTTCAAAGTGTGGGGGTGTCTATCCAAATTCCATGTTCATATTCCTAAAATGAAAATAGGACCTAAAATTGTGGACTGTAAACTTAGACTTGAATAGTCTAGTTAAAGGTGTAACGGCCTTGGGAAGAACAAGAGGAGAATGTACTTAACAAAGAGATTCAGAGGTGTAGTAAATGTCAAAGGATATCTACTTCCTTTGAATACGATTTTGTACATCTCTTGTGTTTTCTGTAGACTAATCCTTTTAGACAGATGGTGTCAATAGTGAGATTGGTTCAATCTTGAGCAATCCTATTTGATGTTGATTGATCTTCCTTCAGGAAATAAACCTTTGGGATCAAACTGAATCCTCAATAGGAAAAGGAAAGTCAATGGAACTGTTTAAAAATAAAGTAAGACTTTTTGTCAAATATTTTAGCCAAAAACAAGTTCTTAATCTTTTCGACACATACTATTTTAGCGAAAAACAAGTTCTAGATATTTTCGACACATACTCGCCAATAAATAGAATGGAATTCATAATTCATTTGGATTTTAATTGTGTTAGATTTGGTATATGACCTCCAAATTCTGCAACTGGATGTGAAAACAACTCTCTTAAACAGAGTTGGAGGAAGAAATTTACATGGAATATCTCGAGGCTTTTGTGGTTTCTTGTAAATAAAAGAAAGTGTGTGAACTTGTTAAGTCACATTATGGACTATAATAAGCACCCAAACAATGACATAAGAAATTTGACCACACTATTTTGGTAAATGAATTTAAGAATGATGAAAGTGATAAATGTGATCACATTAAAATCAAAAGGTCATTGTTTGTTAGTATATTAGTGATATGTTGATCATCAACAGAGACACTAACGACATAAATGTTACTAAACATATGCTAGAAAGCAAGTTTGGAATGAAAAAACTTGGAGTTGCTGATGCGATCATAGGTATAAGAATCCTGAAAACTCCATAATGTTTAGCATTTCCACGGTCTAATTGCATTGAAAAGGTACTTGACTAATTCAAATATTTGGATGTCAATATTCTCAAGTATCCAATAAATGTGAGCTTTGAATTTCAAAAGAGTGAAAGCGAAAGCGACTAACAATTGGATTGTGCTAAAGTATTGGGAAGTATGATGTATATCATGAAGTGTGCAAGATCAAATATAAAATTTATTATTAATAAATTGGGTCGGTTGACAAGTGATCCCAATCAAAATCATTAGATGGCAATAAATAGAGTTTTGGAGTATTTAAAAAATACTTAAAATTATGCCTTGCATTATAAAATTATCCAGCAGTATTGAAAAGTTATAGTAATGCAAATTTGATCACAAGACAAATGAAGTAAAATCCACGAGTGCATATATATTTATTCTTGTATAGGAGCAGTCTCTTGGATATATTTCAAACGAGACATGTATCGGTACATCTATAATGATCTTTGAGCTAGGTGCTCAAAATAAGGTCAATTAATAAGTTGAAAGACTCCGGAATTTCTTGATATATATTCTTTTTTGGCCCAAACCATTGATATGTATGCATACACTTTAATAGTCAAGATGCAATAGGTAGGGCATGAAGCATGATGTATAATAGAAAGTCTCGTCGTATAGGACATAGACATGATACCGTTAGAAAACTATTCTCTAGTGGAATTATCATAATTGAATAAACTCAATAAACTCAATCCATTCTCATTATGAAGACAATTCTCAGGGACAAGGATACAACATTAAAGCTTGCTAATGATTTAATAAAGCTTAATGGTTTTAATGATTAACTAAGTTTGGCAAAGTAAACCAAATAGTGTATTTACACGATAACATGGTTAGAAATCACCTATGTGAGTGTGAAGTGTAGGACGCTTCAAAGAGGATGATTGTCAAAAGTTCATCTCTCTATACACTCATGAAACCAAGAGGTGTTTATTGTTGAAATGAACACAACAGTAAGATCATAAAATGTAAAGGGTCAATTATGTGACATGTGGTTGTCTAGGTACACACCAAAGTTCGACGGCTCAAAGATATTGCATCTACCGATTGACCGAGTATATCCAACATATGTTCACTACGAAAGTCCAAGGCGAAACCTACTTATCCAGATGCAATAAATTCTTGCTGGTAAAGTACAAATACTTGTTCGCTTCTTTGTTTTGGAGTTATTCCCTTTTGATGCGGGGTATTGTTGGGTTTTAAAAGGTGGAGTTACGAGTTTTATGAAGAGTTGTGACTTTTATAAAAGATTGTGATTTTTATGAAAAGTTATGACTTTCATGAAAATTTAGGACTTTTATAAAAAGTTGCGACTTTTATGAAAAGTTCAGACTTTTATTAAAGGCGTAATACATAAATATGACCTTTAACTTGGTTCCAAATCACATTTATGCCCTTCAACTTTGAGTGTGCAAAAGTAGACACTTAAACTTGTATGAAGTTGAACAAATAGACACACATGTCCTACATGTCATCCTACATATAATTCTTTGTCCTACATGGCGTCCTACGTGTATTGTTCCATGTAGGACTCACATGTTTATTTATTTAAAAGTTGGATAGTTAAAGTGTCTGTTTGAGCATTATGAAAGTTGGAGGTCAAAGTTAACATCTCAAGTCATGTTTAGGGTCCAATATATTTATTATGCCTTTATGAAAAGTTGTGATTTTATGAAAGGTGATGACCTTTCTGAAAGATTGTGCTTTTCCAAAGGTTTGTGACCTTTCCAGTAAGGCACAATAAGAACATTTTCGCACTATGCTTTGTTTTCTATAAATTGTGGGTTTTCTCTCATTTTAAAAAGATATAGAATATAGAATTTCTTGACATCTTCTACTACTACTAAATCTATTATTCTAAGTGTATTTTACTGTCATTGAGTGGATCGCTGACACCAGCACTTTTGAAATCAATACACTAATGATTGAGATTATTCTATCCTGGAAAGACATATTCCAAATCAAACATCGAATACTAGAGGGTAATAATTTCATTAAAGGGACAATATGCATTCAGTTTGCATGATCTTCTTTTTGTTTTTCCAAATTCTGGTATAGTGTTACAAATTTTAGATCTGTGAATTGATTTTTGTTCTTTACTGGTTTATTAAACTTTGGTAAGTTTGTGTTTTTGCAAAGTTTTTTGGAATTAGTAAGATTCTTTAAACACATATTGACAACAATTCTTCCTTAAGAAAAACATTTGTATACTTTTATAATTTGTTTCTAATCTAGTTTCTCTACTAGTTTTATTTTTCTACTTGTGAAAATGTTCTTATCAAGTTCTTCAAAGTTTTGTTCTAAGTATCTCAGGAATACAAGATGATCAACAGTTTCTGTTTCAGGGAATGCATCCAGCTCTTCTCCAACAACTAGCATTTGTGATACTCATCAATCAAGAACCTCTGCTCCAGCAAGTGATCACAGCTTAACCCACTAAAGAACTTGCAGCAGTTCTTCTTCAAGTGATTCTTCCGGCGAGACTCCACCAGCGAAATTCAGATTGTTAAGGGAGATTTATGAAAATTGTTATTTTTCTTTGTATGTTACTGAACCCAGTTGTTTCAAATAAGCTGTAGAAAGTCAAGCATGGAAAAATGCAATGTTAAAAGAGATGCAAGCAATTGAGCAGAATATATCAAACATGGGAATCGGTGAATCAACCGGAAGGAAAGGAACCCATTGGACTCAATAGGTGTTCAAAATCAAGCGTCACCCAGATGGGAGCATACAACATTACGAATCAAGGCTTGCAGCTAAAGGATATGCACAACATCAAGGTATTGATTATGATGGGAAGTTTTCACCTGTCGCTCGCTTTGAAACGGTGAGAATACTCTTATCTTTATCTTCTAAATTGAGCTGGCCTATTTATCACTTTGATGTTAAATTTGCATTTTTAAATGGGGAATTGGAAGAGGAAGTTAAAGTTTCCCAACCTAAGGGTTTTGGTTTTAGTGGCAATGAGGGAAAAGTATACAAGCTCAAGAAGGATCTTTATGGGCTAAAACAAGTGCCACAGACATGGTGCAACAAAATTGACTCGTACTTCCTGCGGAATAGGTTTGAAAAGAGCGAGAATGAGCCTACGTTGAATATAAAGAAACAAGGTACAAGTGATTTTTTGGTAGTTTCTCTCTACTTGGATGACATTATCAATATGGGGCCGGTCATGTGAAACTTTATTTTCTGAATTTAAATCTTTCATGATGAAGGAGTTTGAAATGTCATATTTAGGTGTTTTGACATACTTTCTTGGTCTTCAAGTGAAACAGGTAGAAGATGGTAGTTTTCTTTCACAAACGAAGTATGCAAAAGACCTCTTGTTCAAGTACGGTATGCATAATTGTAAAGCGGCTGCCACGCCCATGAATGCAAGAAAAATCTCACCTTGAAGATGGCACAGATCTCGCTGATCTTAGTCACTACAGAATCTTGATTGGAAGTTTAAACTACCTAACACATACTCATCATTTTATTATGTTTTCTGTTAGTATTGTTCTCTTGATATATGCATAGTCCTACCAAGCAACATCTTGGTGCTGCCTAAAGAGTTTTGCGTTATGTTGTTGGGACATTTTACTTCGGAATTTGGTACTCCAAAGATGCAGATTTCAGCTTGAGTGATAGTGATTGGGCAGCCAGGGCAGGAAGTATAGATATCAGAAAGAGTATTTCTGGAAATGTGTTCAATTTAGGGTCTGTAGTGATCTTCTGGAGTTCAAAGAAGCAGGATGTGGTTGCATTATCATCATCGAAAGCAGAATATGTTGCTGTAACTTCAGCAGCCTGTCAAGCCGTATGGTTACGAAAAATGTTAGTTGATGTTTCTATCAGCAAGAGGGTGAGATAGAAATATTCCGCGATATCAAAGCAACAATTGAAATGACAAAGGACCCGACTTTTCACAACAAAACAAAGCACATAGACATCTGTAATCATTTCATTCATGACCACACAATAAGAGGTGATATAGAGTTAAAGATTTGCGATACAAGGGATCAAACTGCAGATGTTTTCACCAAGGCACTCTCACAAGTCAAGCATGATCAGTTTCGGCAGAAACATGTAGTTTGTAATTTTGAATCAAGAAGGGTGTTAAATATTGATTCAACACCACATGCAAGCACAAAATATTCGGTAACACATTTACTTTATAAACCATGTGAAAATCATGCAAGTTATAATACATAAATTGTGGTAAGTTTCCTAGTCACAGTATTCGTGTTGAAATACCAAACTTATCACTTCAATTAATTTGTACAACTTTCATTCTATCACCTATATTCATGTCATATAAATCTTGTGTTAAATCTCCTTGATAGAGCATTTCATAACTAATTTACAACACCCAATCCCCAAGGTTACATTTCACCCTCATTCGTCAACTCATATTTATTAACTAGTCTGTATGTCATTCAATTTCCACCAACAAAGAGGCATAATTTCATTTCTGTTTGAAACTTTATATAACTAATTCACTATTAAAGAATCACAATATAACTCACTAGTGAAACTAAGAGTATCTTAGGGTTAGATTAATAATCTTCCTTTGTTCATGGGTATTCTCATATTGAAATCAGTTCAAGTTCATATTCGAATTATCAATGTCACGTTAACCCAATCCCTGGTAATACATAATAGGCATGTCAATGAACTGAAATAAAATACTTTGAAATCCATATTTATAAGTGCACATGTTCAGTTCTTTATTTTTCTTTCGTGTGATGACTATCTTCGTGCTCCTTCATACTTATAACTGCAAAGGTTTAGCAGACATGAAACCCTTTTTGTTAAAAATATATTTGCACGTGAGATGGGGCTAAAGCCCATTCCCCTTCCTTTTGTTTTTAACTAAAACTAATGACTAAATTGCTCTAATTTAATAATAGGGTTTAATTATAGGGTATTACATGTAGAGTTGTTGTTTTGAAATTGTGTTTGAGTGCCAATACCAATACCAATGATTTGGTACTTTTAAATGTGAAAAAGGATCATGGGCGACTTTTTTGCAAGTTAACCATTTTGTTTAAACCTATGTTAGTGTGACTACCTTGTGAGTTGTGTGATTCATTTTTCCCAACTTGTGTCTGCACCTTTTTGTTGGTAAAGAAAATAAACCTTCAATCCCAACCACTTTCAATTGTTATACCTCTTTTTTTACCCAAAATATTCTTAAAGCATTGAGGTGTAACTGTATTCCAACTTAGGCCAAAGTGAATGTGTAGATGAAGTTCGCATGGTTAATATATGTCGTGTCAATGGAATATGATAAAAAAAACTGTGGCAAAAGCCATCTACAACCAAATATTTCAACACTTCTGAATCCTTGCTTCCTTTCAAAAGTTAGATTAGAAACGAAAGCATTTGGTCTTGTCAAGATACAACACAAAATACTAAATCAAATCCTCAACACTAAGCGTCAAAGTTGGAAATGTTTCTGAATGCATTAATCTAATCAAAGCAAGACTTGAATGAAAGAAGGTTTAATTATTTTGGATGATGTGGATCATATGAGACAATTAGAATCCTTAACAAGAGATAGAAGCTAGTTTGGTTTTGATAGTTTAATAGTTATTACAACCCAAGATGAATATTTGATATTCCGGCATAGAGGAAATGAGAGATAAAGGACCAAACTTTTAAATCACGATCAACAACATTTCTTGTCATACTAAAACAGTCTTTCTCCACCACAAGAATATGTTGAGCTTGTATAAAATAAAATCAAATATTCAGGTGGGCTGTCATGATCTATTATGAGGTCACATTTGCAAGGGAGATCCATAGAAGAATGGAGATACGAATTCAGATAAACTAAGAGAAGTTCCTCATTGTGATATTCAAAAGATTCTCAAGATAAGCTTTAATGGACTTGATTGTGATGCTCAGAGTATTTTTCTTGAAATCGTTTGCGCCTTCCATGGATTTTTTGAGGATGAAGTTACCAAAACATTAATTTTGTGTGGTTTTTATTCCGAAAGTGCAATTTCAATCTTAGCCTAAAGGAACTTGCTCAAAAGCGATTGTCGTTATTTGGTGATGCATGATCTTGTTCGGGCAGTCGAGGGGCCACAATATTCTTAAGGGGGTTCGACGTATAAAGTAATAAACACATGAGATGGGAAAGAAAAATATTAATCTTTACTCGCTAAATTTAACTTGTGTTGTGATACTGCATTTAGGTTCTTCGTACTTTTTACCCTGCTCCATCGAGTTTCTTTTTCAAAGTCTTGTACCTTTTTTTTCTTTAAATTTACCTGTGTTTTGTTTTACTTTGTTATTTTATTAAGAAAATACTAATTAGTTTCCTCTCAATCATATGTTACTATAAAAATCACCAAGATCTTATAAAAGGAATTAAAATTGACATATTCAAGAAATAAATAAATGACATCAACATTTTTCTAGTTCATTTAAATCATTTACTAGGTTAGTCATTTGTAAGAAAAAACAAATAATCAATAAATTAAATAAGATTAGTTTAAATTTCATCTCCTTAGAATAAAATTGAAAAAGTACAATGAAATTAAAGAAAGAAAATTTAATTAAATAGATTTTGTTAAAAAATTAACAAAAATTATATATTTCTTCATTCGGTTAAATTTAATTTACTTTATTTTATATAAATAGTTTTTAAACTAAATTTAAAATTTAAGTAAAATTCATCATCTCTTCAACTTTGTACATAGAAAGAGCACTATGTGAAAAACTATAAAATCATATATATATATATATATATATATATATATATATATATGTATGTATGTATGTATGTATGTATGTATGTATGTATGTATCATCATCATATCATATATTTATTTGAAAGAGAACCTTAGGCCCGCTTATTTGGCGCCACTACAAACCAGGATTCACTTTTTCCTTAATTATTCTCAAAATTAGTCTTTCCTTACATGAAAAGTTGTGAGTTTTATGAAATGTTGTGACTTTTTATGAAAATTTCCGACTTATACGAAGAGTTACAAATTTTATGAAGAGTTGTGACTTTTATGAAGAGTTGCAATTTTTACGACGAGTTACGACTTATATGAAGGGTTGCAACTTTACTGAAAAATTCTTACTTTTATGAAAGATTGTGACTTGTCCATAGAGTTGTGACCTTTCCGATAACACACAATAAACATTCGAAGCTACCCTTTGTAGTCTATAAATAGAGGGATTTCCTCTAATTTTAAAATAACGAAAATACATGTCCTTTGCTCATGTTGAGTGGCTCACTGACACCATTGTTTTTCAATCAACACACTAGTTAATAGAATTATTCTGTCCTGACGTGAGAAGATACATTCCTTTAAACTTCGGGTACTAGAATGAAAAAAAATCCTTAACGGGACAATGTCCAATAAGTGGGCTCGGTTTTTTCCTTTATGTTTCATTTATTATTACAGATCCTGTTATGCTTTTACAATAATAAATTTATGCTTAAATTATTACTTTTTATTTTTGAGTACATGTTTTAAATATTTTTGTTTATGTTTATTCTTTTGATCATTGTTTTGAAGTAAAAATATTTTAATCAAGAGTTTGATGTAATTATTAGACTATTAGTGTCATTTATATGAAAATTCTTAAAGTACAAAAATAATGAGTTTGATTTTTATAGATTTTTAGTGGTTAAAAGATCCATGGGATGTCTATGAAGGGACTTTGAGTGTTCAAAAGATATGGTTGTTCCACACTACCTTCGTGTTTTATTTATTCAATTTTCTATCTTATCGAGTCATTTAATCGATCATTATGATCCAAAAAATAAAGGAATGTAGTGGGACGGTAAGTATTGTGCTCCGCATTAATCAAACGTTTGGGGTTTAAATGTTGGGTTGGAGTCAATGAATTACCCCTCAAAGTAGAATAAATCTATATTAATCAAATGTAAAAGAAACAATTATTTTCTTATAAATTGCAGATTGAAATTCCTCCACATAAGTAAGTTTTAACTATATTAATCGAGACATAAACAACAAAATATTCCTTTTGGCTATCAAAGTAGCGTCATCGAGTGCATATGATTTAGAATATGGGGCATGAAAAGACATCATCTAATATAAATTATTTGAACGACATACGTTATTTAATTCAACTTTAAGGGATGCATTTTTCTATTTTAATTAACTTATCAAGTACACAAATAATTATATAAGATGTATAATATTTAAATTGTTGGGAAAGACAAGGCACTAACAAAGAATGCCTGACAGGATAACAGCGGAAGAATACTCAAGTCTACACTTTGCCTTCTCAATTTGAACCAAGATAAGACAAACAACCACGAGCAATATGATAGTAAGGCAGCAAGTAATTCAACCAAACAAATATAACAAGGCAATAATAAACCAATCACACAAGACACCAAGATTTACGTGGAAAACCCTTCGATGTGAAGAGTAAAAAACCATGGGACCAAAATCTCCACTATAATCACCAAGAGTTACAATATTGTTCTCCAAAATTGGCCACAAAACAAGTGTCAAACAACGAGCAACAACAAAATAAGATTGCACCAAATCTAGAGAATTAAAGAAGCAAAATCACCAATTTCGCAGCTACTGTTCACGACAGCAAAACTGAAGCTGCAGGCCACCAAATCTAACTCTGTCACTTCCTAATCAAATACTAAGATGAATATAATATGTTGTCCAAAAATCAGCTCAATCGGACAAGAAACGAAGCGGGAATCACAATTTGAAGTTGGCTGTTAGGGCTGAATTTTGACTGCGAAAACTGCTTTCTTTCTCTCTTCTTGGCTGTTGAAAAAACTCTCTGTGTAAATGAAAATAAGATCTAAATAGGCTTATATTTGCCTCATAAGAATGGGCCTATGGGCAAAAATGGGTTGGTCCAAATTGGGCTTTTATTTATCCACATAAGAAGGGGAAAAGGCCCATAACCCAACAATTCTCCCCCTCACGACTATGTGGAGGAGACCGCCATCCCGGCGACCATGCAACAATCTTCAAACTTCCCTCTTAGCTAAGCTTTAGTCATCATATCAGAACCATTGTCATTTTGTATGAATCTTTTCAAGCTCAAGCAACTTAGAATCCAACACATCTCGAATCTAATGGTATCTCACATCAATGTGTTTAGACCGACCATGGAACGTAGATTTCTTGCCAAGATGTATAGCACTTTGACTGTCACAATAAAGCACATACCTCTCTTGAGAACAACCAAGTTCCCCCAAGAATATCTTCATCCAAAGCAATTCTTTTCAAGCTTCAACGACAGCAATAAGCTCAGCTTCTGTAGTAGATAGAGCAACATATTTTTGCAACCTAGATTGCCAAGACACAGCTCCCCCTACAAAAGTAACCAAGTACCCCGAAGTAGACTTGCGAGTATCAACATCACCAGCCATGTCTGAATCAGTATAACCACAAAGAATAGGCTTCCCTGTACCAAATAACAAACTCAGACTAGAAGCTCCATAGAGATATCTCATAACCCACTTCACAGCATTCCAATGTTCTCTTCCCGGATTAGAAAGAAAACGTCTAACAACTCCAACAGCGTGAGCAATATCTGGTCATGTACAAACCATCGCATACATCAAACTACCAACAGCTGAAGCATAAGGAACTTTCTTCATATCTTCCTTCTCATCATCACTAGAAGGACACTGTTTCGTGCTCAATTTGAAGTGCATAGCTAAAGGTGTACTGACAACCTTAGCTTTGTCCATGCTGAATCTGCGAAGTACTTTCTGAATGTACTTCTCTTGTGATAATACCAATTTCTTGGCCTTTCTATCACGGACAATCTGTATGCCAAGAATCTGCCTTGCTGGTCCTAAGTCTTTCATAGCAAAAGACTTACTCAACTCTTGCTTCAACTTCTGAATCCTGCAAGTATTATGACCAACAAGAAGCATGTCATCAACATAAAGCAACACAATAATAAAGTCACCATCAGAGAACTTTTGCACAAAAACACAATGGTTTGAAGAAGTCTTCTTGAAGCCTTGCTGACTCATAAAAGAACCAAACTTCTTGTGCCACTGCTTGGGAGCTTGTTTCAAACCATACAAGCTCTTCTTTAATTTGCAAACATAATTCTCATTACCCTTGACTTCAAAATCTTCCGGTTTATACATATAAATTTCTTCATCTAAGTCACCATGGAGGAAAGTAGTTTTAACATCCATTTGCTCAACCTCTAAATCTAGACTTGCAGCCAAGCCTAGAACTACACGAATAGATGAAATCTTCATAACTGGAGAGAATATCTCATCAAAATCAACTCACCTTTTCTGATTAAATCCCTTGACAACTAATCTAGCTTTGTACCGTGGAACTGGATTACCATTTTCATGTTTTACTCGAAAAACCACCTGTTTTTCAAAGCTTTTTTGTCTTTAGGTAACTTAACCAAATCAAAGGTATGATTATCATGCAAGGATTTAATCTCATCTTCCATAGCATCAAACCACCCTTCTTTTTCTTCACTTTCCATGGCCTCATCAAGACTCTCAGGTTATCCCCCGTCAGTCAAGAGTACATACTCATTGGGAGAATAACGAGATGAAGGAATTCTCTCTCTACTAGATCATTTGAGAGAACTCTCTGGAGCATCTATAATTGGTTGTTGGACAACCACATGATCTTGCACTGGAGCATCAACAACATCATGCCGGTCATTCTGAACATAATGACCATCTTCATTATCAACTTGATTTTCATCTATATGAAGATTTTCTTCCGGTGCAATAGTCAAAGGAACTGGATCAACATCAACTAAGCTCTCACTACTCTGAAAATCAGCCTTGTTAGTTTTGTCAAAATCTTCAATTGTTTGGTCTTCAAATAACACAACATCACGGCTTCTAACAAGTTTCTTCTCAACATGATCATAGAAACGATAGCCAAATTCATCTTGACCATAACCAATGAAGATACACTGCCTAGTTTTAACATCCAACTTTGACCTTTCATCCTTAGGAACATGTACAAAGGCTTTACACCCAAACGCTCTAAGATGATCATAAGAAACATTCTTACCAGTCCAAACTCTGTCAGGGACATCACCATCTAAAGCAACAGTAGGAGATAAATTGATAACATAAGCAGCAGTATTAAGTGCTTCTGCCCAAAAGGAATCTAACAGCTTAGCATTTGAAAGCATACATCTAACCCTCTCAACTAGAGTTCTGTTCATCTTCTCTGCTAAACCATTTAACTGAGGAGTCTTTGGAGGAGTTTTCTGATTTCTAATACCATGCTCTCTGCAATATCTATCAAAAGGACCAATATACTCACCACCATTATCTGAGCGGATGCATTTCAATGTCTTCCCTGTTTGTTTTTCAATCAATGCCTGAAAACTCTTGAACACATCAAGTACTTGATCCTTGGACTTCAAAGGAAATACCCAGAGTTTGCAAGAATGATCATCAATAAAAGTCACAAAGTAAAGTGCACCACCATGAGATCTTACCTTAAAAGGACCACAAAAATCAGACTGTACCAACTCCAGCAAATCAAGCTTTCTTGAAGGCGGATGACTCTGAAAAGAAACTCTTTTCTGTTTACCGGCTAAGCAATGAACACATTTCTTCAACTTTGCTTGTTTCACTCCAGAAAGCAAATTTTTCTTAGCCAAACTATCAATCCCCTTCTCGCTCATATGACTCAGCCTTCTATGCCATAACTCTGATGAAGTATCATTCTCCACAAAATTTACTGAGTCTCTGGACATGGAGCCCTTAAATACATACAAGTTAGACAACTTGCCACCACAGGCCACAACCATCAAACCTCTAGTAAGCTTTCACTGGCCAACACCAAGTGTATTAACATAACCCTCATCATCAAGATATCCCACAGAAATCAAATTCAAGCGAACATTTGGAGCATGCTTGATATTATTGAGAACTAGTTTGGAACCATTGTTACATTCAAAACAAACTGTCCCAATGCCAATAACTTCAACTTCATGATTATTGCCCATTTTCAACGTTCCAAAATTACCTGGAGTATAAGAAGAAAATAATTCCTTCTTTGGCGTGACATGAGAAGTAGCACCAGAATCCACAAACCAGCTAGACTCATCACAAACAAGATTAATGGAATTTGCATCACAAGAAACAAGAAGATCATCATTAGCAACAACAGCAACACGATTTTCATTATCGCCTTCTCTCTTTTGTTATCTCATATCTCTCTTGTGCTTGTAACAATATTTCATGATATGCCCATTCTTGTGGCAATAGTCACATGTAATATTCTTGTATTTAGACTTTGACTTGCTTCTACTTTTACCTCTATCATTCTGACCTCTGGA
Source organism: Solanum lycopersicum (assembly GCF_036512215.1). Lineage (NCBI taxonomy): Eukaryota > Viridiplantae > Streptophyta > Magnoliopsida > Solanales > Solanaceae > Solanum > Solanum lycopersicum. Next base: position 52,775,816 of record NC_090807.1, read on the forward strand.
CTTGTTTCTCCCCCTATCTTCAGTAACCAAAACATCGGAGTGTGAAGCTGAAGAAAATGAGGCTTGAGATCTTCTTCTCAATTCTTCATTCAAGACACCACTCTTAGTATATTCCATGGTTACAACACCACTGGGAGCAGAATTAGTCAAAGAAACTCGAAGAGTTTCCCAAAAGTCTGGCAGAGTATTAAAAAGCCAAAGTCCTTGTATCTCATCATCAAACTTTACACCTATTTCGGACAGCTGGTCAAGAACACCCTAAAAATCATTAATATGATCAGAAATAGGAGTGCCCTCTTTATACCTGATATTCATTAATTCTTTCAATAGAAACAACTTGTTGTTGCCAGTCTTCGAAGCATAAAGTGTCTCGAGCTTGTCCCACAAACTTTTGGCATGTGTCTCATTCACAATATGATTTCTAACATTATCTTCAACCCATTGTCTAATATAGCCACAAATCTGCAGATGCACAAATTCCCATTCTTCATCATTCAAAGACTGAGGCTTATTAGATACAAACACAGGTAAATACATCTTCTTGACAAATAGAAGATCTTTCATCTTGTCTTTCCAAATATGATAGTTACTACCATTTAAACACACCATTTTGCTCATAGTTGCCTCCATCATTCAAAACGACAATCAACAATAACCAATGCTCTGATACCACTTTGTTGGGAAAGACAAGGCACTAACAAAGAATGTCTGACAGGATAACTGCGGAAGAATACCCAAGTTTGTACTTTCCTTTCTCGATTTGAACCAAGAGAAGACAAACAACCACGAGCAATATGATAGTAAGGCAGCAAGTAATTCAACCAAACAAATATAACAAGGCAATAATAAACCAATCACAAAGGATACCAAGATTTACGTGGAAACCACTTCGATGTGAAGAGTAAAAAACCACGGGACCAAAAGCTCCACTATAATCACCAAGAGTTACAATATTTTTCTCCAAAATTGGCCACAAAACAAGTGCCAAACAACGAGCAACAACAAAATAAGATTGCACCAAATCTAGAGAATTAAAGGAGCAAAATCACCAATTTCGCAGCTACTGTTCACGATAGCAAAACTGAAGCTGAAGGCCTCCAAATCCAACTCTGTCAGTTCCTAATCAAAGATTGAGATGAAGATAATATCTTTTCCAAAAATCAGCTCAATTGGACAAGAAACTAAGTGGGAATCGCAATTTGAAGTTGGCTGTTAGGGTTGAATTTTGACGGCGAAAACTGCTCTCTTTCTCTCATTTTGGCTGCTGAAAAAACTCTCTGTGTATATGAAAAGAAGACCTAAATAGGCTTATATTTGCCTCATAAGAATGGTTCTATGGACAAAAATGGGTTGGTCCAAATTGGGCTTTTATTTATTCACATAGGAAGGGAAAAAGACCCATAACCCAACATAAATTCTACATGTAGAGACATTGAATAGGAGAAAATTTCTCGCAATTGATGAATAAATTTTTTTTACAAATTTTTGAAAATATACATATATAAACAATGAAGCAATTACATATCTTTTCTAAAGACTCTGGTGATGAACAACTACATTTAAAATGTAGAATTAATAACAAAATTCATAAAAACTTAGAATCAAATATTTTTCGTTTTAAGATTACAAAAAACGATTCAGTATTTTTATGATAAAATGTTCTTAGAGATTATCGTAGGTTGTACCTTCTCGAAAATATTTATATTAGTACATGTTCAAAGGTATATTATTGACGTAGTTAACCACCACACGAAGCACGGGCAATTTATCTACTATACATATAAAAGAGAACCCTAGGTCGCCTACGTGGTGCCACTACAAACCAACATTCTATTTAAATTTATTATACTTCCAAAGCTAGCCTTCCTTTTTCATGAAAAGTTATGACTTTTATGAAAATTTGTAAATTTTTTCCATGAAGAGTTGTGACTTATGAAGAGTTGCAACTTTTATGAAATGTTGTGACCTTTCTGGAGGCTTGTAACTTTTCAAAAAGGTTGTGACTTTTCCGATAAGAAACAATAACCACATTTTTACACTAATCTTTGTTGTCTATAAATAGAGGACTATACTTTGCATTCCGTGGGCTCAACTTTTTTCATTCTGTTTCATTCTATTGTTGCATATTCTAGTAAATTTTTTACAATCATTAGTTTATGCTTATATTATTATTTGTTGTTTTTTGAATATATGTTTTAAACTTTGATTTTTATATTTATGTAAAGTTATTGTTATAAGTATTTGTTAGTTTGATTAAATAACAAATGTTAATAGAATATTCAAGAAAGTTTTCGCGTCTGAAATTATTGAAGGTACCTTAAAAAAGCCCTTACAATTCTGAAATTTCTTCATCAACAACGTTATTCCTTCACAAACAAGGATGTGATTTTGTGTTATTCAGAAAATCATCTTAGAGTTAATAACTATGCATGTGCATATTTTTTTGTTTTAATGTAGATATTATGAGTACTTTAATGATTGAAAGTTTATTGAAGTGTTAGTCAATTAGTGTGGAGGTATCTTATTTCAAAATGTAGGAATTTTTTTGGTGAAAATGATTTGTTATCATCATTGGATATATCACAGTTTACTCCCTTTATTGTATGTTTTTTCTCGCTCTTTTGTTGTCTTCTTACAATTGAATTGATTTTTTTTTGACATGTATATAATGCCACTATGACAAAGATCTTCGTCCTTTTAATGTTTATTTTCATTTCTCATTCAATCTTCTAAATATTTTTGACGTAAGATGTGACTATTTTAGTCAATCTTAATTTGAAAAATATGAAACAAAACCTACAAATAAAAGTAAGATTTTAAGTTAAAGAAGATAAGTCTGTTAACATAGATTGGTTGTCCTTCATTCCTCAAGTCATTGTTAAGCGTTCAAATTATCTAAGTTAGACTCATTTTTAAATTTTAATGTTTGAGAATGTTTCTTTAACATGAGTCCAGAATAAAACATTTATCTCTATATACTTTCATAATGAAACAATCATACATAAATATTCCTAAAAAGTCATAAAGTTACATTGATGAAAAATTCAGAATGGCCTTCTGTAGTTTAATGAAGAATGAATTTCTATAAGGGTTAACAAATATTATTTTGTTGTTGTTTCAAATATATTTTTCTCCTTCTATAATTTTTTTTAGAATAACAATGTAATAATAACGAAAAGTGAGAAACATTTGACCTCAAATAAGTAGATTATGTCTAAAAATATTATTTCTGTTGTTGTGGTGTATACTTTTTAAAGGACGTAACTTATTTATAACTATATTCATTATCAAAAACTTTCACAAAATGTTTTTACACAAGGAATTATAATAACCATAAAACTATTAGATTCTATATTTCATGTATAAAAAAAAAAGATTTTTAATGGCTACATAAAAACATGACTCAATTTTAACAGGAAAATTATATCATAAAACATATAATATGATAAATTATGTAAAAGATAAAAATAATTAAATATCAAGATATTTCTAATCATTAATTGTATATTAAAAAATTTTGAGATATGAGATAACGTCAAATCATGTAATTTGTCTATAAATTTTCTAAAAACCTACAAAAATTTACTTTTTTCTTATAAAAGTCTATCATTGGTAAAGTTGTTCACAAGTTTAGAAAGATTTCTTATGCCCGCAGGTGGACTACCTAGTTGAAGAATAAAGGAAAAAATTACAAAGAATGTGACTGATAAATTTAAACAAAGACAAATTGAGAAAAGAGAATAGTAAAAAATAAAAAGGATAAAGCTTCACATTGAACCAATGAAGCCTTTTCATTTGTTTTGGAATCTGGGCCCAAAACGTCTCAGCCTTTTTAAAGTAAAAAAAAAAGGTGAAAAAAATATGCACAGAGTGAGAATCAAACTCGGCCATTCCAGGCAGAACTTGATCCCCTTATTCATTACGTGATCCTTCTCTTTAATAGTTAGGGGTTCATTTTTATTAATATACTCATAAAACCAGAAATTGACCTAACATATACAGTTTAATTTTTCGACGTAGGGGGTTCTAGTGAACCCCCTAGATTGCACATGTATCCGCCCCTGGGTGTGGGATATGGGAAGAGAAATAATTGACATGGATTCAACTCATAACTTTGTAAAACAGAGTAGACTATTCAGACCTCAAGAAATCTGTGTTGTTGTACAAGGAAATTGTTGGTGTTATCAGCTAAAGAAAAAACATACAATAAAAGAAGATAAGAGAGACATAATATTAAGTTGAAAGAAGAAATGATTAAATAGAACGAACTCCTAACCTTTTGTAGTACATAATTCAGTAACTAGAAAAAGAACTAGGCACTAAGTCTACCAACAACTCAACATGCCTAAAGACTAGGAAACTCAAAACTAAAAAACTAAAACTGAAATATTTATATTTAGAAAATAGAAAACACATCATCAGCCATGTCATCATGCCAATTCAACATCAATTAATAACTCAAGAGGTAGATTTCAACACTTCTCCTTGCATCAAGAGTTGCAAATTCCATGTCCCTTTCCGAAGAACTCAAATTTGCTTGCCGGAAGAGTTTTTGTAAAAATATCAGTCACCTGCTCTTTCGTTCTGCAATATACCAGATTCGCTAAACCATCCCTTGCACTTCTCTTCGAAAGTATAGCGTCACATTGAAATGTATGGTCTTTCTATGAAAAAATTGGATTGTGAGAAATAGCAGAGGCAACTTTGGTGCCCATACATATTTTAGTGCTTTCCTTCATTTACAACCCAAGATCGCATAAGATTTTCTGTATCCATAAAGCTTGATTGCCTGGTGCTGTAGCAGCAATGAATTCTGCTGCTGCAATTGATTGCGCAACAATCTCTTATTTTTTGGAACAACAAGAAAGGTATCCAACACCAAAAATAAAACCGTACCCTGAAGTACTTTTCATATCATAGTCCATTGTGCCTGTGATATATCTGAGTACTCTTTTTGCATCTTGTATATGCAATTCACTAGGAGAATTCAAGAATCGGGATAGAACACTTAGATCATACAATATATGTGGTCTTGTTGCTGTAAGATACATCAAACATCCTATCAGCTTTTTGCATATCCAGCTGGTTCAAATACGACTACATTTCATCTTTGATAGATACTTGAAAGTGATCTAGTTCCTCGAACGGGAGGATGATCAACTCGTTCCTCAAAATTGTGCAATTCATTAGCTTTTCTTTCTTGTTATTCTCCATCCTAATCCGGTTGCTTTTGTTATAAAAAATTCACATCTCTGTATACCAAAAATTTTCCATTTTCAGATTGGAAAATTCTGTAAGCTTTTTACTGCAAAGCTATAGCCAATGAAATTCTAGGTTCTACCTTCTTGTCAAGTTTATCCATTTTGAGCTAAGGTATGTGAGAGAAGCATAAGCAACCAAAAATATTGAGATTTTTTTGTAAAGGTTTGTAAGCATTCCATGCTTCAAATGGTGTTTGACCAGTCATTGCCTTTGTATGCAGCAAATTCAACAAAAATACAGTAGTATTAGCTGCCTCTGCCCATAACTCCTTGGAAAGCTCTTTCTCATGCAACATACACCTTGATATCTCCTTGACGGTCGTAGTCTTCCTTATGCTTACTCCATTTTTCTGAGGAGTATATGGAGTAGCGAGTTGATGCTCTATTCCAGCAACTTTACAAAAGTTTTTGAACTGATCTGAAGTGAACTAAGTCCCATTATCTGATCTGAGCACTTGTAGTTTGCAGTCGCTTTGATTTTTACCAAGGCTTTTAATTTTCAAAAAAACATCAGCAACCTCCGATTTTAATCTTAAGAAGTATATCTAAATCCTTGTTATATCATCAATAGAAATCATGTAGTACCTGTTTCCTTTTAATGATAGAGTTCTTTGGGGGCCTCCAAGATATATATGAATCAGCTGCAATTTTCAGTCGCTCTCCAAGTTTATTTTGGGAATGGAGATCTCGTCTGCATACCAAGTTGACATGCCTCGCAACTTGGGAGTTTTTGTTCAAGTGAAGGTAAGCCTTTTACCAACCCTTTTTTTTGCATATACAAAAGCGCCTTGTGGTGAAAGTGACCCAACCGTTTGTGCCATGTTTCTCCAACACCGGACTTAGTTGGATTCCATTTGTTCTTCATCCATTAGATTTAAAGAAAAACTTTTTCCCTGCATTTTAATATAAATGGTTCCTCACCACTTGGATAAATCATCAGACACACCTTATCTTCAAAAAGTAATTTGAACCCATTTTCAAGTAACCGTCCAACATTTAATAAATTTTTATCAAGTTCAGAATTAAATAGAACTTCAGAAACAAATTTTGTGCCTATATAATCTCAATAGCTACAGTCCACTTTCCTTTTGTAGGGAGGTATTCTCCATTTCCAATCCTGACTCTTGATGTTGTTGTTTTATCAAGCCTTTCGAAAAGCTTTTCATCACTAGTCATGTGGTTTGTACAACCACTATCAATAAGACAACTGTCACTTGAAATACTAGATGCAAAACTTGATGCAACAAATTTGAGCTTCTCCTTGTTCTTGTTGTTGTCGTCCTTTCTCTTTGTAGATGATTTCATCATGTCCAAGTTTTTGATATTTTGGCATCTCATATATGGCTTTCTCTAGCATTTGAAGTGAGGATGATTCTTCCTTTCAGAATATTGACATGGGGGAATTTTTCTCCTCTGTTGCTGCCTGAATTGTAGCTACTTCCAGTACAAACGGAAACCAGACTATTTTCTGCATAATTATTCTCCCCTTTGATTTGCTTGTTTTTTTTCAAGGATAGTTTTGCCGATTGTCCTGAAGTGCACCTTCTACCGATCCTTCCTATCTTATTAACCTTCTTTGCTTGTGTACCTGCAATGCATTTGGTAATCCTGCCAAAGTTATCCTTGACAGATCCTTGGTATTTTCTATGGAAGCAATGGTTGGTTCAAACTTCTAAGGTAATGTAACAAGAAGCGTGTCAATAACTCTGCTATCAGGAAACTTATTTCCCAACATTCTTACCTTTATCACAATGCTAAGAAGCCTGTCTAAGTATTCTTTGACATTTTCAGAATCTTTCTTTCTTTGTACCTCAAATTCTCTAATGATATTCATATCTTTCATACTTTTGATTCGCTCATCTCTTTGGTATTCTTCTTTTAAAAAAATCCCAGATTGCTTTTGTTGATTCCAACAGCATGATTTCGGGAAAAGTTGTAGGTGATAGTGCAGCATATAAGCAAGATTTCGCGTTGGATTTTCTTGTCTTGCTTTACTTGTTAAGCTTGACCTGAGTCATTGCTCAATTACTTGGTAATGATGACATCTTGTTTACAACTAATGATCTTGGTTTATTCCACGATACTAAGAAATCTCGCTCAAACAACTTTGACTCAAAAGATATGATAGAGACATTCTAGAAAATTGAGATAAATATATTTTTATTTGGATAGATCACAAGGATTAATGAGGTTATCTTATAAATCCTATATGAATGAAGTGTTAGAGTGATTGAAAGGTTATATGAATAAACTGTTATAGTGATTTTGAATGAAAAAATGTTAATCCAGCTCTGTTCCGATTTAGAAAGGAGATAAATTTGATAGCAACATGTGTGTTAATTTGATTAACCATGTTTAATATTATTTTGGTTTAATAAAGTAGCTAAATTCTAATTTAATTAAGGAAGTCATTTTAGATAATCCCATTAATCCACTTCAATGGAAAGTGAGAATTAACTGTTCCATCTCTGTCATTCTGAAATATTAGCAAAGAAGAAGAAAGTAATATTGTTTTGATTAAAGTCAAGAACACTACAGTCGATTCTGGTATGTTTTTTCTTGACTGAATTTCTTATATGTAAGATTGTGAAAATTATGTAGGTCTACCCTCTAAATAATTGATAGAATTTCATTACAGATTTCTTATATACACAATATGTAATTGATGAAATTTCTTACATAACATCGATAATTATGTAAAAACATAGAAGTAAACTTGTTCTAACTTTAATCTTATTTTCTACAATTTATTTCCACAACAAAATTAAATAGCCAATTCAACAACAAAGTTTCAATTTCAGTGACAATAAATAAAATCCAACTAATAACACGAATAAAAAAAGATTGAATTTAAAGAGAGAGATAAAAGACTTACAGTAGTGAAATCGAGCATAGAAGAGCAAGAGACGATAGGAGATGAGTTGACCGCTGATTTTAGCTAAAGCTTTCTGGGTTGCCCGATTGATGATGCTACCCTTTACTACTGTTTTTGTTGTTTTTCTTCTTACTGGTGTTCCTCTGAATTCGTCTGCAATTTCTCTGGCAGCGCCCAACTTTTCATGCGGCCAACAACGTCACCTTTGCCTACCCAATTTTGTTTTGCCTTCTCACTACAAAAGGAACCCCAATTACCAACAAAAAGATTCATTGGTAAATTGATCAAATTGGTTGGCAAATTGAATCACCAACCAAATGTTAACTTATATTACTTCTGTAACTACCATTTTCGGTCGTTTTGAGCACTAGAATTTTTTATGTCAGAAAATACTTTCCTATAGATTTAAATGGGTGTTTTGGACTATTCATAATTATAACTATGAAATTAATGGGATAGTTTTACTAATTTATTTAGTTAGTGGTTAAGAAAATAATATTATAATTAATAGTGGATCACTTTCACACTTTTATAATTATCTTATATAATAATTAAGAGTAGATTTTATGAAAAAGGGAAACAAGAGTTAGGCGAGAAACCCTACCTGCAATATTTGAAAGCGTTGTTCCTTCGGGTAAGAATTTCAACAATTTCATATATTATTCTATGTATAGTGAAGGTCATGCTAGAATATGTATTAGGTTTTATTATTATTATTGTTAATATGACTTTGAATAGATAAGGAATTGGAAGATTTATATATATATATATATATATATATATATATATATATATATATATATATATATATATTGTTATTGTATGAAAGTTGGGGGAGGGACAAACCTGCAATGGATTGCCATGTGAGGAAAAAGGGGGTTAATGCATGTCTGCCACTGGTCTCGTGACCAGTGGCTTCAATTGCCAAGCTTATATTATTAATTAAGGGATGATATGCAAATGGTTTCTACTAACAATTTGGAGGAAGATTTATGCATGTGTGCCACTGGTCTCGTGACTAGTGGCTTTAATTGTGAATATTAGTGGGAAATTAGGAATTGTCTTCGACGGTTACTATTCTGCCACTGGTTTCGTAACCAGTGGCCTAATGTTAATATTATAAAAAAAATTTATGATATAAGAAATTAAAGGTTGATATATTGAGATAGGTTAATTAAATATTTGGTGTATTATATTATATGATTATTATTAAAATTGAGTTAAGTGGAGAAATTAAGACTTACTCTTAGGTTTGAATTTTAGGATATATATATATATATATATAAAGTTAGGTGAATTTTGGGTCTAGGCTAGACATAGAGTAATATGATGTCTGTAGACTCGTTAACTTACAAATAGGTATATGTATATTTGATAGATTGGAAGGGTTCGGAGGCAATAAGAAAAGGAAAGGCCTTGGAGAAGTAGTTGATTGGCTTCGATTCTTCGGTGGAGGTAGGTTATGGTTTATGCTATTTGATAGTAAACTCTTAATAGTGATTGATATGCCTTGAATAATATTGTGAAGTTTTCTATGTACTTGACTGTGTGATTGTGTGATTTGGTTGTGTGGTTTGTGATTGGTCTGAAATCGTGAGACCATAGAATTTATATTCTCTAATCCTATCTATCGGAGTGATGTCTTGAATAAAGAAGGATTGATGAAAATAATATAACAATGAATTGAAAGCGGTGATAATAAAGGATAAATTAATAGTATAATTGGATCGGAGTGTCACGTTCCGACACGTAGTATTAGGGGATCGGGTGTCACATACCGACACGTAGTATTAGGGGATCGGAGTGTCACATTCCGACATGTAGTATTAGGGGATCGGGTGTCACGTTCCGACACGTAGTATTAGGGGATCGGGTGTCACGTATCGACACGTAGTATTAGGGGATTGAAGTGTCACGTTCCGACACGTAGTATTAGGAGATCGGTTGTCACGTTCCGACACGTAGTATTAGGGGATCGGGTGTCACGTACCGACACGTAGTATTAGGGGATCGGGTGTCACGTACCGACACGTAGTATTAGGGGATCGAAGTGTCACGTTCCGACACGTAGTATTAGGGGATCGGGTGTCACGTACCGACACGTAGTATTAGGGGATCGGGTGTCACGTGCCGACACGTAGTATTAGGGGATCAGAGTGTCACGTTCCGACACGGTATTTTTGGGTCGGAGTGTCACGTTCCGACACGGTATTCTTGGATCGGAGTGTCACGTTCCGACACGGTATTTTTGGATCAGAGTGTCACGTTCCGACACAATAATATTAAAGGAAAAATATGTTTAATTAATGGAAGATATTCAATCTCAAAGAACTCAACTCCCAAAATGGTTTGGTTTGGAGGCATGAGTCCTCATGTGTGATCTTGATATCATTGACTTATTACGAGTTTACTTTAATGTTGTTGATACTTGTTCATGTTGTTTGTTGTTATTCACCTGTTAAGTGTTGTAGTTGAGTTCATACTATTATTTATTGTATATTAGTTACTATTTTGGGTTGACCGATGATACTTACTCAGTACATGTTGCCTCGTACTGAGTCCTGCTTGTTTTCTTCTTTGTTTTCCTTTTATGAAATGCAGCGAGTGTACCTATGACTTCTGATTTCCCTCAGCTCTAGCCAGCCTCCCTCATATCAAGTTACAGGGTGAGCTATCCATTTAAGCTCGTGTTGGATTCTCTCGGTCACGACATGATGTCCTATACTTTCGGACACATACCATTTTATTCTTTATTTTAGTGTATTCGATATTCTTAGACTTAATATGAGAGATTAGATGTCCTTGTTGTGATGACTTTCAGGTTTTGGGAAACGATAGTTAATAAATTTTGGAGCTTCCGCAATATTTTATTATTCATAGTTGAATTATTGGTACATGTTGGGATTTGAATTTCTTGTTTCGTCCACCTAGGTAGTTAAGTGTGGATGTCACTCACGACTCGTTTTGGGTCGTGACAACTTCGTTACTAAAAAGCTCTTCGGTAAATATTACCAACCGATTTTAATTTGTTAGTAAACTTAGCAACTAAAAATCTAAAATTTTCGTTGATAAATTCACCAACTAATTTTTAGTTAGTATATCGTTAAGTACTTTTAATTAACGAATTGAAAAGAAGTTAGTAGTTGTTTTTCTACATTATTCCATTCTGTTGGATGTCAATTTTAGTACCCACGAGGAATCAAATCCGAGACCTCTTCATTAAGGATGAAAAAGCTTACCACTCTACCACAACCCTTGTTGGTAATAAATTTTAAATACGTTTGGTATGATTATTTGTTTTTCTAGTAAATTTACTAATTGATTATTTGTTTGTTGGTAATATGTCATTCAAGTTCAATGATAAGTTAGTAATTGGATGACAATATGTGCAAAATATTATTAACTAAATGATTATTCAAAAGTAAAATATTTATTAATTTATTGTATTTAAAAATCTAAAAGCACGAATATAAACCCAAATATATTAATTTTAATTTTAAAAATCATATTTGAATGAAACAATGCAAAATATATAACAACAATTTAAATAATCTCAATATGACATATATCATTATATCAAAAATTTAATTTGAGCACGTTTATAATAAATATTGACCAAATCTAATTTTTGTCCAAAACTCAAAAGTTAAAACGCCTAATAAAACAAAATGAAAATGGAAGCCTCAAAACCTGAACCAACCATCCTAATATAAAAATTACCTTCTGAAGCTTATCACGCTGACAAAATTCTCATCACAGCACGTTCATAAAAATGTTAAGAAAGTTTAATATTGGCCAAAAGTTAAAAGTTAAAACAAATAAGGTACAAACTGAATATGAAAAACTCAAAATCTAAACCAACCATCCTATAAGACGAAAAATGACCTCTCAAAGCTAAAAGCGTTGACGTAATTCAAATTTGAGCATGTTTCTCAAAAAAAAATTGACATTTTAGCCAAAAGTGAAAATGCTAACGATATAAACTAAAAATAAAAGTCTCAAAATTCGAACTGACCATCCTATGAGACCAAAACTGAAAATAAAAGTCTCTAAATATTGATCAAAGTCAAGTTTTGATTAAAAGGTAAAAGTTAAAACGCCTAACGACACAAACTGAATATGAAAACCTCAACACTAGCATCTATTTACAAAAAATTTAACTTCAATTGATAAATTTATCAACTATTCAAATATAAGTTAGTAATTAATAACTTACCAATAAATTTTATCACATTTGGTAATAGTTACTATTCAACTAAACATTCATATGTAATATTACCAACTAATAATTAATATGTTGGTAAATTTTACCAATGAATTATGATCGGTTAGTATAGGACCAACTATTTTAATGAGATGTTAGTAATTTACTAACTACAATCTTTATTCTTCGGCAAAATTTTCAACTAATTGGATACTGGTTGACAAGTTTACCAACAAATTACATTTCGTTACTAATTTACCAGCATATTTATATTTGGTTGATAAATTTAGCAACACAATCTTGTCGTTAGTATATGTTTGGTTAGTAATTCATGGGTAATATGTTAATAAATTATATAAATAACTTTTTTGTCATATTTACCGGCCATATATACTTCGTTGGTAATATTACCAACAAAAGATGTGCGTTAATAATATTTTAGTTGGTAATCCATTGATAAAATGTTGTTAAATTTGGTGTCATATTTTCCCGCCGTAATTACCAACTAAAATACTTAGTTAGTAATTTTGGTTGGTAATCTGTTAGAATTTCGTTGTTAAATTTTGAAATATAAGTCAGTTAGAATTATGTTAGTAATTTATTAGTAGAATCCTTACCAACTTAAGTTGTTAATAAAATATGTTGGCAATTGAGGATTTTTTTTTAGTGTCTCATTTGGAAGACCATAAAAATAGTTTTTTTTGTTTTTTGACAAGATTTTTTTTGGTAAAACACTTTAATTATGCTTTAAATGTTCCAATTAACAATTTTCAAATGAATTAAATAATTAAGATGATGTGGCACAGCGGCACTTGGCAGAGTGAGTGCATTCATTCTTCTAAAAATACGTGAAGAAATTATAAAATCATATATATAACTTTTTTTATAGGCTATTATAATTAATATTTTAAATGGAAAGGATCTAAAATACCCTCGAAATATTGAAAATGGTACAAAATTATCCTCTATCCACCTATTGGTTTCAAAATGTCTTTTTCATCCACCTATTGGCTCCAAAATGCCCTTGTCATCCACCATTGAGTTCAAAATTGACCACTTAGTTAACTATTTTAAAACTAAACTGTTTAAATATTTTTTTAAAATACTTAGCATTCAACTATTGGTTATAATTTAATTTATTAATATAGTTTATAAACAAACCCACTATCCACTCAATTACTAACTAAACACCACCCAATTAATAAACCAATTATAATATCAAAATCGTCATAAACACTACTACAACACGATAAAATTCTAGATTCCTTAAGATGATCCAAAATTAATCGAGATCGAATCAAAGCCCCAAATAAATTTAGGTTGAGCCGCTTATTTTTAGGAGGACAATTTCAATATGATTCTCTTTCAAACTTGAATTCGAAATTTATGATTAAAGTTAAAGAAGTAGTACATCCCAAATTAATTCATGCACTTTTTTTAATATAATTTTATAAATATTTATGATTTGTTTTAAAATCTGTAATATATTATTTTTAAAAAAAAGTTATCTATGAAGTAACATCACGTAATTGAGACGAAAGAATAATTAAAATGAACATAGTCAGACTCTTAAGTTTATCGGTAATTTTTATTTACACACTTGAATGTATGATAATTTACTTCTATTTTTGCCTCAAAATTTTAAAAACACTCATTCGCAATATCGTTTCTGTTGTTGCATTAATAATATGACGGGTTTATTAATTTGGTGGAGTTTAATTAGTAATGGGTGGGTAGTGACTTGATTTATAAATTATACTAATAAGTTAAATTATAACAAATAGTTGAGTGCCACGTATTTAAAAAAATATTTAAATAGTTTAAATTTAAAACCGTTAAACAAGTGGTCAATTTTGAACCCAAATGCGGATGACAACGGCATTTTGGAGCCAATAGATGGGTAGGAAGAGTATTTTGGAACCAATAGGTGGATGGAGAGTAATTTTATACCATTTTCAATACTTCGAGGGTATTTTAGGCCCTTTTTCGTATTTTAAATATTATTTATTGATATATTAACTTTGTGATTTCTCCTAATTAAATACTCCCTTCATTCTATGTTAATTAAATTTTTGAGGCACTTTTTATTTTTCAAATTAACTTTATTGTTCAGTTTTTAAGACTACTTTTAGAGCGTTCTTTCAATTGTAGCCTTCATTTGAATTTTCGATATGATGAATTCAATAAATTTGACAATAATTAATAAGGGTAAAAATGAAAAACTATGTACAACTTATGTCTAAATTTATTTTTCTTAAAAGGTGTGAAAACACCTCAAAAATATAATTAATATGGAACGGATAGAGTATGAGTCTGTTTGGATGGGCTTAAAAACTTGTCAAGCTGATTTAAAACTCAGTTTTTGACTTATTAGTATGTTTGACAAATATCAAAGTATCTTATTTTAAGTAAAAAATGACTTATTTTAATCCAAAAGTTAAAAGTTAGGTTAGGGGTGCTTTTTTTCAACTTAAAAGTCGTTTTATGTTGATCGTGTATATTATTTTTTTACCCTTAATTCTTTTATTTTTATTTTTATTATTATTATTATTATTATTATTATTCTTTTATTTTATTATTATTATTATTATTATTATTATTATTATTATAATTATTAGTATTATTAATATTTTATTATTTTATTATAATTATTATTATTTATTTTATTATTCTTGATTATTATTACTATTATATTATTAATATTAATAATAATAATAATAATAATATTTTATTATTAATAATAATAATAATAATATTTTATTAATAATAATAATAATATTTTATTATTATTTTTATTATTATTATTTTTTATTTTATTATTCTTTATTATTATTATTATACATTATATATTATCATTTATTAGTATTATTATTGTTATTATTATTATTATTATTGTTGTTATTATTGTTGTTGTTGTTGTTGTTGTTGTTTTCATATTATTTTTTTATTATTATTATTATTATTATTATTTTATTTATTATTATTATTAATAATATTTTATATATAATATTTATTATTTATTACTACTATTATTATTATCATTATTATTATTATAATTATTGTTTTCATATTGTGATATTATTATTATTATTTAATTATTATTATTATTATTATTATTTATTATTATTATTATTATTATATATATTATTATTAATATTTTACTATTTATTATTATATATTATTATTATATATTATTAATATTTTATTTTTTTATTTATTATTATTATTATTTATTATATATTATATATTATTATTATTATTATTATTTATTATTATTATATTATTATTATTATTAAATTAATCAACTTTTATAGTGTTAACAACTTTTAAAGGTATTTCATATATTTTGATTAAAAAAGTGTTTATCCGCACTTATTTGCCAAACACATCAACAATTTTTTTTAACTTCACCACTTTTATTTAAACACATTACTACTTATTCTAAAAATAAGGTTCAGCACTTTCAGAAGTACTTTTCAAAAGCTACTTTTTTAAGTCTATCCAAACAGACTGTATGTTACACCATATAAAATAGCACAAAGTTGGCATCAACATGGAGAAATATTTTTTAACATTTTATGAAAAGAAGAAATTATTTTATCCTTAAAAGATCTAAAAAAAATTAATTTATTCAATTCAATTTTCTAAAGAACAGTCTTCTTTTCGTTTAGAAAATACACCAATTTTCTGATGAACCTGCATGCAACATATTTTTTTTAACTCTTTAATTACATAAGTATTAAATGTCTCCCTTAATAACTTTTAAATGAATTTAATTACATAAGTATTAAATGTCTTCCTTAATAATTTTTAAATGAATTATGTATTTCCGGATTATAATATCACTTTCATTGGATTTGACTTCTCTTCATTTCTCTTTTTTTTTTCTTTTTAAATTCTAACTTGGATTTGACACATATTATAATTTAAAATTAATGATTAAGATTTAATTAATTAAAACAAAGTCCTAATTATAATTATTTACTTCCATATATTTGTTAAATATATTTGTAATCCATTATATTTTCTTAAAATATATTAACAACTTTTCCTAATTGTCATGCATACATATTTAAAACTTTTATTAAATATTTTACTTTTTCTTTAAAAAAAATTATAAAAGATTTTTATTATTCTAATAGAGTATTAAGAGCTACAAAGTCTATAGAGCAATTTTAGGAAATTAAAAGAATTGAAAATTGAGTGACAAAATTTATTTACTCCTAAAATTTAAAAGATGTCAGTTATAATTTTTATTTTTTATTTGGCAAATATTATTTAAGAAATGATAAACATCAGGAAAAAAGTAAAAAAAATACTCAAATAATAAATAAAAAAATTCTTTTAAATATATTTAGGAAAAATATTATGTAAATCTAGAATAGTTGGATTGCAAAAGTATTTAAGACCCCAAGGAAAGTTCGAAGCTTCAACTTCGATGAAAAATGAATGGCAAGAGCCAGAAAATAAAAATGAAAATTTTACAAATAAATCAAAAACAAATAATGATTTTACAAAAAAATATCATAACAATGATAAATCAAGATTTATGCCTAATAGACTACCTACAGGAGATATTAGCATACAATTCTTAGATTTAGAATGTAAAAGAAATTCAGAAAATAGCCTAGATCTTTGGTCTCAAAATATGTTAATGTATTTCCTATTAGGAAAAGGAAATTATACAGATGAAGAAAAATATTTCATAATGATAAATACCTTTACTGGAAAGGTAAATGATTGGTTTTCAGGATTAACTGAAGATGCTGAAAATATAATTAAAAATGATACCTTAGAAGGATTAAAAAATTCTTTGCAAGAAGGTATAAATAACCTTAAGCAATATATTACAAATGAATTCTTTGGGGGACAAGGAAGTGAAAAGGAAAACAAAGAAATAATAAAAAATTTAGCAAAAGAAAAATTAGAAAAATTACAGATATGTAAAATGAGTTATATTCGAGAATACACTTGTGAATTCGAAGAATATTATTATAAAATATTTGATAGTGGTAAAGAAATGTTACCTTATTTGGAAAAATACTATCAAAAATTTCCAGGCTTTTGGGCCAAATATTTTAGAGAAGAATATGAAAAAAAAAATATGAAAGGAGATACTCTTGGACAAAGAATAAGTTTCCTAAATAATTAGGGCAATTATGTATGTCACATAATATACAAAGAAAAGCTAAAAGAATTAATACCAAATTTATTGTAAAGACACACAGGCATCTACTCAATGGGGATGTGAAGA
The DNA here is from genome assembly GCF_036512215.1 of Solanum lycopersicum. Classification (NCBI taxonomy): domain Eukaryota; kingdom Viridiplantae; phylum Streptophyta; class Magnoliopsida; order Solanales; family Solanaceae; genus Solanum; species Solanum lycopersicum. The sequence goes on from NC_090807.1 coordinate 52,793,410, forward strand.
TAGACCATATAAAAAGAAAAAACAACTCAAGAAAGGGTTAATTAAAAAGAAAAATTTCACTAAACAAAATTATATACCAAAGAAGAGGTATTATAAAAAGAAAAGAGAATTTACTAAAACTAAAAATAAATGTAAATGTTACAATTGTGGAGAAGAAGGACACAAAAGTTATGAATGTAATAAGAAGAGAGTAAAAATCTCAAAAATAGATAGATTAGAAATAGATTCAGATTTAGAATCTATAAAATCTATAAATAGTGATGATTTCTTTGAAGAAATTTATGAAGAATATTCAACTAGTTCAGAAGAGTCTGACTAAATGAATAAAGAATTACAAGAAAAGGAAGATTCTGTACAAATATTGGATACAGAAGAAGATCATCATGGATATGCTTTAAAAGCAACTTTCGATGGAGAAATATTTAAGAAAATCCAAGGATTAAAACTAAATCTTAAAACAGAAGATAGCTTATTAAGCAGAATGCAAAGGATTTTCACAAGAGACAAAATCTCTTATCATGAATATCAAGAAGTTGAAAAGGTAATAGAAATTACCCAAACTGCAGGAAAACATAAGTTAAACTTATTAACAAAACCAATGATAAATCAAATATTAAGAAAAATTCCTGAAAAGAAAAGAAAGAAAATGAATTACGTTCATCTAGGAGGAATTCAAATATTAGTTAAATCAACCTTTAAAGAAGGAATAAATTGTTCAATAGTGATAAATTTATCCGATGAAAGATTTATGAACGCAAGAGAAGGAAATCTTGGTATAGTGGAAGGAAATTTAGCTTACACTAAGCTTTTATTCACTTATTACCCAAGATATTGTATATCACTAAAAGACGCTGATTTTAATGATGCATTAAGTCTACATTTCCAGATCAAAAGAAATGATCTATTTAAACCAGGAAATCATATAATGAGTATATATTACCAGGCATTATACACAGTTACAAATTCAAATTATGGAAATGTGTATAAAAATAAAAAACCAATTGAAATAGATCAAGAATGCGAAGGAATTGCTAGAATTATAGAAGCAGAAATTCAGCAAGCACAAATTCCTGACGAATATGAAATCCGATTTGGAAAAACACATGAAATAGGAAGTACTAGTAATCCTAGACTTTCATTAGAATATGGAAAAAATACCATTAGAAAAAGTATATCTAATAGGTATTCTATAAAAAATCAACATTCAAGTATATTGAAAATAAAAGAAAGAATTTTCAATGGATTAGAATGGAAAAATCAGGATATACTGATACAAATAGGAGCAACTGCTAATCATATAAAAGAATATCTTATAAATGGATTAACAGTTTATGAAGGAGAACAATACGTATACAAAACCTTTGAAGGTAATAATTTCAGCTGTAAAAATATGGTAGATTTACCAATACAGCTAGATACAATAAGAATAACAGTTCCTTGTTATATTATAAATCATGAAAGTAACCAAGAAATAATTTTGGGAAATTTATTTCTAAATAATTTAGAAGATTATAACATCGGAAAAGATGGAATAGAAATGATTTATAAAAATGAAACTTGTTTCATAGCAAAAATATAAATGCCAAAAGAAACAATCTTTAAAGTTTCGGTTTTTATAGAAATAACAATTTATGATACAAAATTGACAACTTGTTGTCAAATAGATAATGGATCAGAAGCAAGTCTAGATAAGTCTTTTTTAATAAAAGATTGGACTTAAATAAAAATAATATCTCTATGATAGGAATCACAGGAGATAAAGAAAAATTAACAAAATCTAAAGAAAAGGTAGAAATAATTTTAGGATAAAAAATTGTTTCTATAAGTAAATTGTTTGCCTATGATAAACTGGAAACAGATTTATTATTAGGAAATGATTTCATACAACAATTTCAAAATTATCAACAAACATTATATATGATAAATTTGAAAACACCTTGCGGACATTACATAAAAGTCCCAAGAATACAAAATGTTTATAATCTTGAAAAAGATAAAGATAAATATAAAAGAAAGTATTTAGATAACTTAAGAAAAATTACTTGCAAATGTCTTAATTTAGAAAAAATTAAGGAAAATTTACAAAAGTCATATGGAGAAAATCCATTAGAAAAATCGGAACAAAGTCATGAAAGAGCAATTTTAACACTAAAAGACCCAAACATAATAATTAGGGTAAGACCTATGTTATACAACGAAGAAGATAAATTGAAATTTAAAATCCAAATTAATGAGTTACTAAAATTAAAACTCATAAGAATGAGTAAAAGTCCTCATAGTAGTCCAGCATTCTTAGTAAGAAATCATGTTGAATTAAAAAGAGGAAAAGCAAGAATGGTGATAAACTATAAAGAGTTAAATAAAAATTGTTTATTTGATGAATATTTTATTCCAAATAAAAACAATTTAATTAACCTTGCAAAAGGAAAGACTTATTTTTCAAAATTTGACTGTAAAAGCGGATTTTGGCAAATAAAATTAGAAGAAAATTCAGTTAAATTAACTGCATTTAGTACTACTAATGGACATTACGAATGGTTAGTAATGCCTTTTGGATTAAAAAACGCACCACAAATATTTCAAAGAAGAATGGATAAAATCTTCTCAGAAGATAATTATTTAATAGTATACATTGATGATATACTAATATGTTCTAAAACATATGAAGATCATTTAAAACATTTTAAAAAAAAAAATTCAGAAAAATGCTTAAAGAATGGAATAATTCTAAGTCAGAAAAAAGCAGAGAAAAATAAAAACGAAATAGAATTCTTAGGAATGATTATTTCGAAAAATGGAATTGAACTACAATTGCATATAGCTAAAAAGATTATAGAATTTCCTGACAAGCTTACAACAAAACAAGAAATCCAGAGATTTTTGGGTTGTTTGAATTATGCAGGGGAATTTATACAAGATTTAGCAAAGAAAAGAAATATACTTCAAAAATTGATAAGAAAAACCAACAGACTAGGTTGGACAGAAGAACACACTAAGTGTGTAAAAAACTTAAAAGAAGAATGTGCAAAATTACCCAAGTTAAGACTACCACAGGAAAGTGATAATCTAATTCTACAAACAGATGCTTCAGATTATCATTGGGGTGCTATTTTGCAAACAGATCTAAATGAAATCTGCAGGTACACAACTGGTACATTCAATAATGCAGAAACAAGATATTCAACAAATGAAAAAGAACTATTAGCAATCGTAAAAGGAATTAGAAAGTTTTCTACTTTTGTTTTACCGAAACCATTCATTATTAGAACTGATAACACACAAGTTGCAGAGCTAATAAACAATAAATTGCCTTCTGAACCTCAATACAGGAGACTTCATAGATGGCAAGTATTATTATCTTTTTATACTTTTTCAATTGAATATATAAAAGGAAATGACAATTTTCTTGCAGATTTCCTATCAAGAAACGTCCAATATGGACAATCAGACAAAAATCCTGGTTAACAGGATAAATGAAAGGATGCAAAAGGTGGATAATTCCATCGATGAAAAAGCACAGAAATTGTTCAAAATAAGAGATGAACTCTCAAAATTGTCTGAACAAGCTCGAATGTTACAATTCGAAATAAATCAACTCAGCACAGACCAAACTGAAAATATGAGAGAATTTTTACTTCTCTGTGAACATTTGGATACACGTCCAATTCAGAATTCAAATCTGAAAGAGATTATCAATCTCAACAAGGTGGCAGGAGATGTCCCACCAGCACCTAGTTCAAAAAACATCTCGATGGTACGCATGGATATGTCATCTTCATCCAAAAAGGATGTAAGAAAAAGCCGAGCAAATGAAGCTTCTAGCTCATCATCAGTGAAAACTGAAAAAACATCTGGAAACCCAGAAAATAAAACTAACCCAGAGTCATCTGGAGCAAAAGTTTTTTCTTCTTTGTAGGTACATTCAAAAGAAGAAGAATATTTAAAATTTACAAAATACATTTACAATCTCCCCGAACACAGTGGAGAAACCTATGGAGTTTTGGGAACTACCAGTTTATTTCCTAGAATTTTCATATTTCCAAATGGGATTCCGAGCTTTACAGCTCAATTATTTGAGTTTGTATTTTTAGATCGTGTTTACACAAGTCCAGATCTCAGAGAATTATCTCAACTACCCTCCAGATTGTTCAACGCAATCAGAAATTTCAGCCAAGGCGATGGAGGAGTATACTGTAGATGCTATAGTATTGCAATGGAAGGTCAAGATTCTCAGGCCTACTATCCAACTCTCAACTACATATCAGTTGAGAAAATAAAAGATTTCAATGTTAAGGCTACGGGAGTTGATAAAAAACTTCCTTTTCTTAACACAAAATAGATACAAACCAGAAGGGCATTAGGGATAAAAGTCTTATATGCCATTTTAAATAGGCTTTTCCGAGATAATTTCACGGTAATTGATCAAGATTCTGACTGGGTGTTAATTACTAAAGGAAATTCAAAGTCAGAATTACTTAAAGAAAGAATTCTTGATATCGAGCTCCATAGATTAGGGGCATCAGAAAAAACTTGGAAGCTAGCATGCAAAATGTTAGAACATGAGCACAATCGATAAATGAAGATCGATGAAGAAGAAAGACGTAAGCACTTACGTAAATGAACAAAAACGTAAGCACTTACGTTTACAAAAGAAGAAAAGGACAAAATACTTTTCTTTTAAAAAGAAAAAGCAGATGCTTTGTCGGCCAGAACAAAAAGCAGCCCATGTGAAGAAAGAGAAAGACTTTTGACTCAGATGAGTCTAGAAAGGAATCTTTAAAGGAATACCCTTTAAAGATAAATAATTGTAACATAAGTCCCTCCTTATCATCTATAAAAGGAGAGAGACATTATTGTAATAGGTAGAGGTCTTAGAAGTGAGAAAATAAGTTTTAAAGTAAGAAAGTCTTAAATATGTGTGAGTAAGTTAGCTTCTCCCGCTAGGGAAAAGTATTTTTATTTAATGTTTTGCTAAGATAAATACTTATCTTATGTATGTAATATTGAAATATATGAAATAAAAGTTTGTTTACATGTCATTTTTCTCAAAATTGATAAAAAGTCGAAGTGGAAGTTGCGATTTCCAGCCTTTAGGAGGAATAGCTAGGAAAGTAGCCGTAATTGAGAGAAGAAGGCGAAAAATGCTATTCATGGCCGAAGAGGAGAAATGCTGAGGCATTGATAGGACTGATTATCAACAAGAGGAAGAAGGTACAAAAACCTAACTTTTATTACGTATTTTATAATATTATATACATAATATAAGTTGTTATCTTAATTAAACGCTAATAAAAATTACTTAGTACCTGTAGGGATTTAAACATATCATGTTTTACAGAATGTTTTGCATAAATATATCATGCTAATTGCATAAAAATAAATAAAAATGAAATCTATACGACGACATTTACATAGCGTAAAAAAAAGAGCATGGACACATAAGAAAGCCATACATCATATAAAAAAGGCAATTTATGAAATGGAAAAGGTATTAGAACATACCAATTATAGATATGAAAATTTAATCACATCCATTTATGAGATGAGAATGTATAAAATACAAGAACAATTTGAGTATAAGACTGCTATACTCATATTAAAAAATAATATGATTTTTACTGCATAATAATAAAAAATTTAATCACATCCATTTATGAGATGAGAATGTATAAAATACAAGAACAATTTGAGTATAAGACTGCTATACTCATATTATAAGACTGCTATACTCATATTAAAAAAATAATATGTTTTTTACTGCATAATAATGAATTTTATAACTGTTTATATTTACAGTTTTTCTAGTATTACCCTGTTAATATGACAGTTGTTTTACTAGTTTTACCCTGTTAAGATAACAGCTACAAGAAAATGGTATCAGAGCCAAGTAACGAATAAAATGGACAAAAATATTAAACCATTTTGGTATATAGAAATTGAAACACTTGTCACAATTTTACAAGTAATAAGAAATTTAGATGGAGATTTAAAAAGAAAAATAATAAAAATAATTGTTTGGTATAATAAAAGACAAGTAGAAAGATATAATATATGGTATAATGATTTTGATAATAATTTGTATGATACATCTGATTGGCATTATTCAGACTAATGAGTCTTAAAGAAATATCAGATCCCTTAAAGGACCTCATAGAGAGTAATAAACAAATATCATTAAGAATAAGAATGATAGAAATAGAAATAAAATATATCAAGGAAAATATTCCAGGAAAAGTAACAAGTTTTATAGAAAAAATTGACAAAAGAATTAGTCAAAATTATATAAAAGAATTATTGAATAAAAAATCAACAAATGCAAAAGGGAAGTATGGATGAAATATTAATTAAAAAATTCCTTGAAAAACAAAAAGGAAAAGAAAAATGTATAGAAGATGAAAATAATTTAGAAACAAATCATAGCGGAAATCGCAACTTCTGTAAAGAAAAGGAAGTTTTTTATCAACTCCCCTAGCCTTAACATTGAAATCTTTTATTTTCTCAACTGATATGTAGTTGAGAGTTGGATAGTAATCTGGAAACCCAGAAAATAAAACTAACCCAGAGTCATCTGGAGCAAAAAAAAATTTCTTCTTTGCAGGTACATTCAAAAGAAGAAGAATATTTAAAATTTACAAAATACATTTACAATCTCCCCAAATACAGTGGAGAAACCTATGGAGTTTTGGAAACTACCAGTTTATTTCCTAGAAAATTAATTAATTAAAAAATAATTTAAAATCAAAATTTATATTTTTATTCTCTCTCCTTCATTCTTCTTCGCCATTTCTAGGCTCTAGCGCTTCATTGCTCTCTGTTTTTACCTTTTCGCCATTCAATATAAATCCACCCACCCCCACCCCTAATTCCCCTCAAATTTGCCTTGAGGGAAAATGATTTTTGTTAGAAACTATTTTTGTCTTCAGAATTTAAATAGAAAATAAATTTATTTAAGAATTAATTTGATTAAATTTCATTTTATAAAATTAATTTGATTTAAATCTATTAAAAAATTTAATCATATGAAACTATGAATATCCTTTTAACATAAAAGATATAAAATACATATTAATAACTCGAGATAATCTCTAGAATTTAGTATTAAAAAAAGGCAAATGTCAGATTATGCTTTCTAAATTATTTTAACATACAGCTTTATTTTTTTCATTTATTTTCTGGTTAAAATCTTGCGAACTACCTTTGACTTGCTGAAAAAAATATATTGTCTAATAGTATTTGTAAGATGTTTTAGCATAATTTATGTTTAAAAATAAAGTTGGCCTCCTTTTTTTTCCTTAATTATTTTGCTGCTTCTTTACCCGATGATCTTATTACATCTCAATTTATGATTTTATTGTGTCAACTGAGAATTTTTATTTTAGATTAGAAAAATGATGTTAGTAGATATGTAAAACATGTATCATGAAAATAATTATATTAATGAGGAGCCAAAATTAGTGAAAGATGAGATTTTCTTATAAATTTCTTACAAAAATTAGTGAATTTTCTTTTTCTAAGTTATTTTTTAACTATGTTTACAAGACTTGTTAAAAAAATTTAATCTATGCCTTTAAATTTTTAAATATGACAATTGTTAACTCATTTAAATAATCACTTGAAAAAACGGAAAAAAAATCTAACAAAAATAAATCAAGTCTTTATTCCTTAAAATAAAAAAACATATAATTTCATATGTTTCACCGCATCAGTTTGATGGTCACCCCAACTTCAATAATAGCTGTCATAAAAAACCATAACCACCCCAACAATTTTTTTTCCAAATATTTGATGTAAAGGCCATTTTCACTAGTATATCTACCTCTTTATTGCCTCTCTGAAAGATCACTTACCTTCACACCACTAAGGATCAGTTTGGCCCCAAATATATTTGAAAACTTTAAAAAATGATATTTGGTCATATAATTTGTTACTATTTAATAAATATATTTGTCAAATATTCTTGAGTTTTCAAATACTATAAAAAAAAAAATTGGTGTGAATACAATTTTAATATTTAGAAATTTTAAATTTTAAAATTACCTCAATTTTTTATATTTTATAAAAAAAATAACCATAATTTAATTATTTCAACTAATATTTATCCATCAAATTACTCCATTAATAACTAATAACTAATCCTCTTTGCTATCTATACATAACAATGTGGAATAACTAAGAAGTTTGAATATGCTATTGATGTATATTGTTCTTGTCCATATTGTTATTTTGTTATTGCTGATTATATGAAACTCGAGGATAGCGCTATAACTTTATTGCTGATTGTTATCGATTATGTTCTAGGGTTATTTTTAATAAAATATGTTCATTATAAAATGCTAATATTAACTTAAAGGGTACTTTAATAATTTTTACAACTTATAAGCATAAGTCATATTTTTTAGAATAATCAAATATTTCTTCCAAAATTTATAACACACCATAAAAGTTGACCAAAAAATAATTTGTCAGAGTATTGGGAATTTGGGGCCAACCACAACCATTCAATTTATTTAAGTTTTACATAAAGTTATTGAACAATACTTTGTAATGAAAAGTCCTTCGGTTTACTGAAGTATCATATAATTATTATTTTAAAAAATTTAATATCATATATTTATTTTTTCAAATAAGTTTCTGCAACGGAATTGCAAGCAAAAATGTATGACCTTTTGCTTACAGACCTTTTTTATTAATTTATATGATACTTCAATAAAAATCGATTAATTTTTTTAGTACAAACATAATTTCAGTAAAATAAAATAAAATCCAAGAACTAACTCCAGTGTTATATATGAAACTTTTACACAACAAGATGAATCTTAATTATTATTGCAATGAAAATAAATTGGTAATTTCAAGAAATTGTTATTTGCTAGGAATAATTTACTTATTTGTTAAATAATAAAAAGTGTAAAAAAAAAACATTTGGACAATGTATATTTGGAAGAATATTCTTGAAACTATTAACCAAAGAGTAACTCACGAAGTGAAAAAGGAAATAATTCATTGTTTTTCCATCTGACTTTAATATTGTTTTGGCTCCAAAAAATTGTACGAAAATAATTAACCCTTTAGGAATTAAAATTGATAATTATAACCATAAAATTACAAAAGTATTTACCTTTTTTCAATAGAAGCAACTTAGAAAAAAAACAGTTGAAATAAGATCAAAAGGTGTAACATACACTAATTGTTCGTTTGTTACCAATACAATACTACATTTTATTCTGTATAAATACTCCTCAAAATATCAGCTGGATCTCATAGTAAACATGGCAGACATAGAAGATGGATGTTGTGAAGCAGCTTGTATTTGTTTTCCACAATTGTCTTTGCATTATATTTTATGGGGATAATGCCCAAGTATCCCCTCAACCTATGCCCGAAATCTCAGAGACACACTTATACTATACTAAGGTCCTATTACCCCACTGAACTTATTTTATTGATAATTTTTTACCCCTTTTTAGCTTACGTGGCACTATCTTGTGGGCCCAACGATGGTTGACTTTTTTTTTCGAACTAGTGCCACGTAGGCTAAAAAGGGGTAGAAAATTACATATAAAATAAGTTCAGGGTAATAGGATCTTAGTATAGTATAAGTATGTCTCTGGGATTTCGGGCATAGGTTGAGGGGGTACTTGGATATTTTCCCTATTTTATGCGTTGATCAAAATATTTGTAATCGTTTTAATGTTTTACATTGCATTTATCAAGCCACTACCTTGTTTACCGCATATGTTTGATATATTCATCAAAATTTCTTCAATTGCACTCTGTATCAGACTCATTGTCGTTTTCATTCATCGATTCTGCTGCAGAGGAGGAGATTAATTTTGAAGATCTAGAAGATTGTTTAAGTTTTAGTAGATTTATAATTCGTTCATTATATTGGTATTTTAAAATAAAGTTCTCTGTAGTTTGTTTTATTTTAGCATTTCAAATTATCGAAGAATTACAATTGGTTTGTTTTCTTGCAAGCTGAAGTTTAGAAAGTTACTTAAACATGTTGAATTTTTTTCTCTCAATCAAAGTCATATTATAAGTAATTTTTATTTATGAATTATCAAACGAATAATCAGAGTTGGAAAAACAATATATGTTAATTTTATTTATAAATAATTATAGAATTTATATATATAATTTATCAGTTTTTTTTAGTAAAATAAAAATCAAATCAAATAGTATCAATTTTTAAATTTAAAATCAATAAACAAATCAAACCAAATATCAATTTTTAAATCGATTAAATTTTAATTTGATTTTCTAACCATTACCATGAACAAACTCTATATATAAGAACAAAAACAATACTAATGAACATGCTAATAACGTTAAAATGTACAAAGCCAATATATGAGCTACTACAACAAAATCATTCCTAAATCTACATGTGACGTAATTCGCAGAAAGGAGTAAAACAAAGACTACAGATCTAAAAGCAGGCAATCAATAGATTTCACTATGCTAAAATTTTAAATATTATTCTTCTATAAATAAATACAAATACTCTTTTGTCATGGAGAAATAATGAAAGTTTAATTATTTTTTTGAGAAGGAAAAAAGCAGAAAGAAATACAATTTGATGTAAGCATCAAATGCCAGAAAGTTTTTGTTGTATACATTTAACTGTTTAGTAGAGACAACCAGAAACCTGAAATGAATAAAACAAAACTTCGGCCAAACTACATTCTAACCTGGTGACAAATTCTGGCAATTTTTCTCTAGGATTTTATCATTTTTCGATTGCATGATTGATACAAGTAAACCTATTATTACAATAACAAACCCAAAGTTTTGAGGAGGAAGAAAGAATTTATCTTTCTCCTTTTTCTTCGTTGAAGAGCTCGTAATGTGTTTCCAACATCTCTGATGTGCTTGGCTGGAGGGCTAACACCCTTCCTGACAAATAAAGCAATAAAGAAGCCCTCCTGATCCTCTATGAGATCGGTTCTAAGCACACGTTGAGCTGTTCAAAAATTAAAAGAATAATCATACACATGCAACTGAAGAATTTCAACTGATGGAAAACCAGATGAGCATCAGGCAGGAAGGATCAGAATGTATCAGAACAACACTGTGTTACTGTTCTTCAGGATGGTACTGTATATATATTTACAGAGCTCATACATGCATGTTTTCCTATAGCCTTCAGTGTAATGCAAATATTATATGTTATTGAAGGTGGTATAACTTGCAGTTTAGTCTTCTGTCTAATGACATGTTGGCCTTTTGAAGATAAATGACACTTTACTAAAAGAATATAATTGCAACAGTTTCATTTGGCCAACTAGATCTAGCTTAGACTACAAGCAACTGAACACGAAAATATATGATGCCTGCAATTGCTTATTAGAGCACTTGAAAACTGTAAGAACAATATTCTTTCATTTCACTGTGCTCTTTCTTTATTTGTCTAGTTTGACCAACTTTTGGAACACAGTTTGATTCTAAAATACTAGGATCAGGTAAGCACCATAAAGAAAGGTTGTGAGATATGTATGATCACTTACATCCATCAAAAATTGGATGACCTCGGCGAGCCCACTGGGGAAAGATTGTTGTCAGTTCAAAACCATAAGACGAAGCGAGAGGCAGAACAGATTTGATAACATCTTCATTCTCAACTTGGTTAACAGAACATGTACTGTAAACAATTCTCTCAACAGCTGGAACTACATCAAGATGAGAGGGTAAATTGATCAGTTGCATTCACAAACATACATGAATTTGCCATTTGTGATTAAAAAAGAAAAGAAAAACAAGAAACAATATAATAAATCTCACAAGATAATGCATGTTCCAAAGCCTTTCTCTGGAAAGCCGCGAGCTTTTCTAGTCTATTGACATCAGAGTCTGCAAAGCTTTTACAGATGTTAGTTTAAAACGAGAAAAGCATAGAGATGGTTACACAAAAGATACAAAATGAGTACATAAAGAGCAAAATCACCTGTTGTATATGAGGGGAGCAGGTGATCTAATCTATCAACAACAGTCCCAGAGCCTGAACATGATGGATCTAACAGTATTGCTTGAACCTGGTGGCCGGATTATGTGTTAAATAAAAGACATCATTTAAAAATCCAAACACAATAGAGGAAAACAAAGTTGAAACCATGCTTGTTGAAAATGTGATTTTGTAAAATCATCATCATTCAGGAAAACTAATCAGAGTGTAACCCCGTATTACCCCAAATCAAATATATGTCTTCATGGTTGTACCAATACTGACTGATATCCTTTTTTTGTTTTTCACACAGTCCAGAAACAAGAAGGATTTTGTCTCTTTTTAATGCTTGTTCTGGATACACTAAAATGATACACAAAAGTAATAGATTTCACTCAATAAGTTGATAATATCTGACAACCAATGACGCCTCATTCCCCAAAAAATGTCTTGTATGTTTACCTTCGAGTACGCTGGATCCTCAGGACTGATGTTTAAGAAGTCTTCATGCTTGATTTCCACATCTTTGGATAAGTTAAGTTATCGAGGCATATTATGGCAACAATGAAACTAAAACCAATTAGACAAATTATCATATACCTAACTTGTTTTAGGATTACTTGAAATAGGGAACTGAAACAACTAAAGATATGTGCAGTTTCAAAAGCCATATTTCCTCAAATATAAACTTCAGGCACCTAATGCAAAGAGGTGTTTATGGTATTAAAAGTGTAACGCCATATGAAACTAATAACTCCATCCAGTTTGAGTGAAAATTGTGAGATTACTGGAATTACTTAGAGATGGGATAATTTTTTTAAAAAAACAAGGACCTAAGCACATATTTTAAGGGCTTCCAATACACTTTAGGTATATGTCGACCCAGAAATCAAGTGATGGTTAGATTTCCTCTGTAGCAATCTTATGTGAGAAGGTGGACATGATACCAGAAAGCTATTGAAAGGATACTAGTCGCTCCAGCCAGTTCAATTGTGTCCTTCAGACGTTTAACCCTTTCTTTATTAAGTTCACAAGCTATTATCTTTCCATTTCCCTTCATAAGAGCAGCTAGATGAACAGTTTTGTTCCCTGGTGCCGCACATGCATCAATGACCTTCACAGAACAATAAACAACCATGAACAACAGCCAAGTAGAAAATGAAACTCTAGAGAACCTAACTACTCTTTTTCTATGCAATTACCTCCCATCTGGGTTTAGGCCCAAGAGCAACTGCAACCATGGAACTTGCCTTACCCTAGTGGGTCAAGGGACATTAGTAGCATGTCAATGAAAACTAGATGGAACCCAAAAGAGGAGAAAGGATTGCATAACCAGAAACTCCTTATTGTATTCACATCAAAATTCCATTCTAAGAAAGAGAAATTTGCACCTGCAGAAAGACACTTCCACTTTTCACCAAAGGATGATCATGCAAGTCAGTCCTTGGGGGTAAAATCAACAGGTCAGGAACCATTGCATCCTGACAAACCTATTTAATGTCCGAAAAATAAACATAAATAAACTTTATAATAACGAGAATGCATCACCAATAAAAAAGTAAATCGGATTCTATCTTTATTCTTGCCCGATTAATCAGTTCTTCAAAAGATCTATCAGGTCATAGAGAATGATTTGATCAATGAATATTTGATTGTTTCTTCAATGCAGAATTGATTCACAATAATTTTCTTATCAAATAAGGACACGAATAGAACAATAATGATATCATTGAATTGACAAACATGAAAAATCTGTGGTACTACATACTTCTAAAGTATACCAATTTCTGTAGCTTATTAGTATCTTTAGGTATGCCTTCTACCTCCATCCCCCCAAGTGAAGTCAATACATCAATTATCAATTAAGAAGCCACTCTTCAAATACTAGAACAGCTGGAACCACCCCACCCCCTCTTACTTTTCTTCTGAAAGGAAATTTCTTAATTTTAGGACCTCAATTTGTTTTTATCTCAATATTCTAAACAAACGTCTATGTAAACGCTAGGTCTATCATACCTCTATATAACTATCATGAAAACTGGATAAAAATCTATAAACTAGTCAGGCAAACAATTCATTAGAGGAAGTACTGCAAAGATTAAGTACACCAAAGATGATCGTCGGGATCAGATTTTGGCTTAGAATGTTTTGACACAAGGAATTATCTCTGACACATCTTCCACCTATATTCTACCGAGTCAAATGACACTAAAGTTACTTCAATTATTGAGGCGATGTAAAACAACTGTTGCATGTAAGGATTATATCATACCTCGTACTGTTTCTTAAATTCGACTAGGGCAGACTCTACGTCCATTTTCAGAGTATTTACACGAGCATAACGGGGTTTCGGAAGGTCTGCAATGAAAACAAAAAACAAGATTGTAGTGACACATCCGAGACTGCTTATTCTGCTCCATATAATAAATACAGCAAGTGTAATCCGACACAACTTAAAATACAGATATTTTTCCATCTATTTTTTTATAAAGAAAGGGTCTTGTCAGTTCAATTATATTTAAGAAGTCCGTTGACAAGTTTGAACTATGTATATCCCCTTTTTTAACCTAGCCACCATCAACAGACTAGGAGTTGAACCACGTACCAGAAATTTTATAAGAAGTCATCAAATCTGAGAAATGTTTTACTTTCTTTCGAACTAAAAGCTTGGCAAGTGCTGCCTGCAACACATCCTTTTTCTGCAGTAGAAACTTTTCTGCATCACCAGCTAACAAAACCTCCTATATAAGATTAAACCATCACCATAAGCAAGAGCCCAAAACAATGAAACCCACTGGGGATGTATATTGACAAATACCTGGCTAAAAAGGATGTCATACAAGATTATATACATCAATTCTTCTTGCCTCTGCAACAACATAAGCAGCAAATTAGTCCACAATTGAATCAATGAGAAATGAAATTCCAGAAGTTTGTATCTTGATTAAGTCCAGTCGATTCTATAGATCACCATAATGTATTGCTATATGTTACTAACATTTTTACTTCCAAAACACTGGCAAGGTTCCATAACAAAATATCAGATTTCCCAATTGCTACTTACAGTTTATATGGATGTTTCATAATGCAATAATTCATTAATTACTGTTGAGCAGAAAAATCCAAACTATTAGACACCAAAGATGTCTATCCAACATGTAAAATAGTTGATGTAAACAGGGTTAACAGGTTATGTTAAGAACATAGTACTTCAGGAAAGCAAGTGAAAGATGAGTAAGGAGAAATTATCTTACCTATGTGGTTGGCAGTAGAAACATTTAACTGAGCCTACAGTTAAAAAGGAAGTGACGAATAATAAGAACTCTCCTGTGTTTTTGAAATATTGAGTTGAGCTGCTAGCCTGGTACACTGGATTAAAACCATTGTTCTTGGGCTTGTGAAATATCAATAAGCAACACTCAAGAAACAAGATTTATTCTGACTTGGACAAAAAGTTCAGGGGTTTTCCCAAGATAAAGTTGAAAATGACATTGATTACAAAGAAAATGATATAATTGCATACTTATGCCACACAGATAAAATCATTAGTTATTTGAAAAACTTATGCAACTTAAGCTCTTCCTAGAAAGGCATCAGAAAAATATATACCTTGGATAACGTATATTTACTTGATATTTCGGAGATGGCCTGCCATCCGTCAATAACTTTATCTTATTTAATCAACATAAAATGCTGAAACATAATTATTATTTTAAAA
Organism: Solanum lycopersicum; assembly: GCF_036512215.1. Lineage (NCBI taxonomy): Eukaryota > Viridiplantae > Streptophyta > Magnoliopsida > Solanales > Solanaceae > Solanum > Solanum lycopersicum. Next base: position 52,809,072 of record NC_090807.1, read on the forward strand.
AAAAGTAACAGAAGATATACAAAAGAGGAACAGGTAAGAGTGTCAAACACGAGTTATTCAAAATATTACTCAGAAAGAGAGAGCAAAAAAGAGGAAGATCTTCAACTAGTACACAACAACACGCAAAGTGTAATCCCACAAGTGGGGTCCAGGGAGGGTAGGATGTATGAGACATTACCCCTACCTTTTGGGCAGATAACAAGAATTTCTCATGTCTCACAGTTAAGCCCCATATCATGCAATGAGAGAAGTGAAAGTGTCAAAATCTAACCGTCGATGAAAATTCAGATATGGAAAGTATTTCTAACCTTCCACTTGCTACTCAGCACATTGGTAGTGTGAAAGACATCCTTGATAACGGGAAGATCTGTAAAAAGGAAGAATCCAAAACATTTGCAATTAGGAAGCCAAGGGATGGACCTTTTCCATAGATATGGAGAAAGAATTATTCGAGTCACTGAGTTAACATCAGTGCTTTTTTAAAAAAAATAGGCACAAAAAAGGGACAAAATCTATGGGGCTTGAAGTGAAAATCAATAAGCAAAGTGCACTCTTCCTTGAAGTGAAGAGAGAAAATTACAAAATTAAAAAATACCAAACATGTAAGAATTCAGTACTAAAACATTCAAGTGCAATAAACATAACTAATTCCAGTATTGGATAAACAGCATTCCCTCTATTCTTGACTATGTGAAATTGTTTGAATCAGCAGAGATTTTAAAAAAGAAATGAAGACTTTTGAAGACTCGCAGTCTTAAACAAGTCATAATATTTGTGTGGCTATGAAGCTTTAAAACGTCTGGACTTAAAACATGTCATAACTTTTGTGTGGGACTATATGCTTCACATTAAGGGCGCTTTTTTTTAGAATAATGTTACCAGTAAGGGTAAAATGAAAAGTGTAACATCTATTGTTTTCAAATATGTGATCTTTTTGGAACAAGCTAATTCAGAAATAGTGTAACATAAATCGGAATTGATGGAATAATAATGATAACAATCCAACTTCTCAAAGTTGAGATTCAAAAGAACTGACTGTTTATTGTTGGATCACTTTGTGTGTCACTGTGTCACATGCACAATTCTATGAAGCACGTGTCTTCACTCATCAATTGAAAACCCTTTGCTTCGCATTGACCCATCGACTTAGGCTTTAATAGCTCATTTTGACAATTCAGCTTCAGCTATTTCAAAGGTAAATAAAATAGCCTCTGATATGTTATTGTTAAGTCCTTGTCTCCTTGATATTTCAAAATTAATAAGACTACTCTGCGCCACTGAGGTACATGTACTAAAGGTGATTTTTTGATAAGATCACAAACAAAAAAAATGAAAACAATTACTATAGTAAAGCTCCTAAAAACAAGCTATGAATCATGCTTCTTAAAATTTCCAAACAACTAAAAGTGACGAGGACAATTAGATACTTTCGATCATGAAAACTACCCTACTATACCTTTATTTCCATAAAAGTAAAATCAATCTTAAGCAGCAAAGATAACTGCATCACATTTTCCAATGGTGTCCAAACTCCAGCGCAAACAATTTTCTCCATAATACATGAGAAGTTACACGGAAACATTTCAGGTTAATGCCTGTAGAGGTTAATTATCCCATGATCACTTCTTGCCTGAGCTTCCTCTTATATTAAAGCTGGAATGATTTTCCAAAATGCAGTTGACCAAGCAAGCCGACAAGCAATTTTTGTCAGTGGAAAATGTATTCACTTGCACTTAGCAGCTGAAAATTTGGTAAGCGAATTGCCTAAGTATTCGCTCTTCTTTTAGCTAGATTGTTTCCTATCATTTTGAGATAGTAAATTACTACATATTTTTTCAAGGTCTAAAGCCAACGCTAATAACTACCACTTACCTGACTTTTAAGTTTTACCTCATCTCCTTTATTTGCCAGTCCAAGAACTTTATTTTCTCTTGAACTCAATCTCTATTCAATACTATAAGACAACATGATTTTCTAAATGCATCCTAAGTATTTACTATTATTCTGTTGGTGAACTTACATTTGAGAGTTTGACAAACCAAAGCATAAGTAGCTCTTTTGTTCCTGACAGAGGGACTATAAACCAACGACTTGATGGTGCCAACGGCTCGACGTCGAGCGTCTCCTTGTAGAATAGTTCGCAAAACCTTTGCAGCTTCTCTACGTGCAAAGAGTGCCGAGCGCTCAGCGCTGCTCATACGGTTCTGGTTCGGCTTCTTCGCCGACGGTTTGGTATCCCTTTGCGCCTTCTTCCGCGCCATGATTTCGAGTCTCCTGCGATAAATTGTTAATGGGCTTTAGGCTAAATGTTAACATATCGATATCGTACTAATAGTACAATATATAATTATATAGGAATTTAGAGATGTGTATATATTGTAAAACCTCACTAAATTAATATTCGATGATTAATAATCTCTCCAAGATAATGATTTCCACTGGTTCCGACTTGGGCCAATGAAAAATAACATATTTCGATATGATAATAAGATAATATATTTTCAGAAGACCCGTATATATATATATATATATATATATATATGTTCACATTAATATTATAAATTAATATTAATTTAGCCTACTAGGCTAAGTGATAGCGTAATAAACAATTAAGACTATTTTATTTATTAAGTTAACTAAGCATGCAAAGACTAAGTGTTAACAATAAACAATTAAAGTAATTTTATTATTTTAAATTAACTAGTTAAACATGCAAGACTAAGTGATGATAATTTTAAACAATTAAGATCACTTTATTGTTTAGTTAATTAATCATGCCAAACTAGGTCATAACAATATTAAACATAACAAATACAAAGCAAATTAATAAAGAGAAAAGTGAGGAAACAGAAATTACACAATTATCTAAGCAAACTATTTTGTTATTTTATTTTAAGTTACCCCAAATAAATATAATTAAAACAAGCAAATAAAGGGATAAAACGGAAGGGAGACTCTAAGAGAGACTTTTTGGATCAGCACTCGACTTCTTTTATTTTTCTCATAGGCTTTCGTATAGGGACAGACAAAACCAAAGTTTGTCTTTTAAAGCATGAGTCCATGTCATCATCTCCATAGGGCCAACTACCCCTACCCCACCACCGCATGCGTTTCGTATCTAAAAGGTGCCTAATTGTCCCAACTTAACGTCTGAGAGGCATTGGACTTAATAGGTTGGTTTAGACAAAATAAAATATATGGCCCTCCTAGACACCAAACAAGAAAAGATTGGACAATATTGGACACTTAAAGTCTCAAGTTCGCCTCTACATTTTATTATTAGCATGCTAACAAACACACGTAATTGTGAAAAGTCTCATGTGAAGTGTGTGAGCTACAAACATACAAACATACAAAAATTAAGACAACAATAAGTTAAACATTGCAAAATTATTTATGGACAGATCTAAAAGCATGCATATGATTATTTAAATGATTTTAGAGGTAACAAAAAATTATTACAGCAATGCAAATTTTAGTTAACACCGATTTTGGAAGTGGCAGAAAACAGTTTATTAATAGTGCAACAATATTTAACATGGGCAGATTTTAAATAAGCATGCTGAATATTTGTGACTTATTTTAAGTTGTAGATAATGTAGGTTTTAAGAAATGTGCAGAAAATATTTTGTTAGTTACTTTACATATTGCAAGGTGGCATATTCACTAATGCAGAAACAGATTTCATTTGTTTAAAGTGGTAAAAAAAGGCATTGCAAGAATTTATTTACAAGTGCAACAATACAAACATGACAGATTTGTCTCAAATATAGATTAATTAACTTTTTTCTGAAACTGCAAAAAAAAAATGGGGGTAAAAACAAATATAGATTAATTAACTAGTTTATTAGGAACCTTAAATTTATTGACAACATGCTGGAAAAATTGATTAATAAACCAATAGACATGAATTCTATTCCCAGATTATATATGTAGAATTATTTAAATGCTATTGACATGATTTCTAAGTGACCGAATTATTTCCATACCAAAGAATTAAGTTCATTTATTTTACATGAGCTTAATTTTGAGCACATGTCAAGAGGTTCAAACATTCCATATGGTCAACATAAAAATCCTTATTTTTGTGGTGAACAATAATCACGATGAATAGTTAAGCACAAGTAGTAATCTTATAATTTATTTATTTTTATCTTAATTAAGTTGATGATGCAAAATTGACAAACATAATAAAGCATATAAACTAATTCTTATAGGCATGCTTTCTAATATGTTTGAATGAAAATAAGAGAAGGATGTAGCATGTAATTCCTCCTCCCCCTTTAGACGATTCCCCAAATTATATCATATAGAGAGAAAGTTTAGAGTCATATAAATATTTAAAATTCAAAATAAAGAAGAGCCAAAGTTAAATATTAAATTATTATTTTTTACCAAAAATAACCAAGTAAGAAATATGTCAATTATAATTAAGGTAAAGAAATCAATTACTCATAATACACCTGGTAAAATAAGCAAGAAAAGAATAAATTAATATAAACACGAATTGATACAATCCAGAACGAACAAACAAAGTTATTTTTTAAGAAAATCTACCCAAAGCAATATTCTTCTCACCTGCAATAGTTTATCATCTAAAAGAAATTTAAAAATATATAAAAATCTAGTGGCAAGATGGAAACAATGTTTACCACTAAGAGAGAAAATCGACTAAAATCAGCAAATTGATTTACAGATTATTGGGGTTTGAAAGAAACGAGCATCAATCCGATTTACCAATTCCTACAAAAGTTATCCAGTACAACGCCAATTAAGGGGAATTAAAAAATAATGAAGGGTTTACCAAATTATTGAATAATCACAAATATAGGATAATTGGATGCAAATTAAACTGTAGTCTGGATGCCAACTACCATATGAAAATTAATTTATCAACTATGACAATTCACCAACTACCATATGAAAATTAATTTATCAACAATGACAATTCATCTTGTATGATTAACATGTAGAAAGGATTAGCAAATACAATTCATCACAAAGGAGGAGTATATAACAATGAAAGCAGAAAATTATAAAAGCCTTAACAAACGAGTTGTGGCATTTCAATATCAAAGAATCATACTATGCTCAGAATTAGAATCTGAGCCTAAAAATTAATTGAAAACTTACCTGGTGATATCCATCTGTTTAACAAAACTCGAAATTTTCAAAAGCTCCACCGGAATGGCCGGAGCTGCTGTTTTCTGCCGGCGTCACTGACCTCACGCAACTTTTCCTTCGCTGGAGCCGCAGCTGCGCCTCGTTGCACGCCGGAGTCGTCTCTGCTGCTTGTCGTCGCCGCTGCTGCTACTGGTCGCTGCTGCCTGGCGGTCCTGCAAAAAGAGAGGAGAAAAGAAGGGGGAAAAGAGGAGAGAAAGAGGAAGAAGGGAGGCGGAGGCGCCTGGTGTTGTTGTCACCGTAGCTGCTGCTCGCCGGTGATCCGTTCGGAGAAAGGGGGAGAAGAGGAAAATGGGGCGAGGGAAGAAGAGACAGAGGAAGAAGGGAGAAGCTTGGAATTAGGTTTTAGTCTTCTTTTTAGAACTAAATTGACTAGAATTTTATGGACGGTTAGGATTAGATGTAGGATTTAATTTAAAAGATCGACGGTTGCGATTAAAAGATGAGATTTAAATTAGATTGAATTGGATTTGGATGGCCAAAATTGTAATAAAATTGGCTAGAATTAAAAGGAAAGAAATGGTTACTATTGAAATACAATTGAAATTGGATAGGCTAGAATTGAAACAACTTAGAATAGAATAGGCTAGAATTTAAATAATTTTGAGGAAAAATAAGAAATTGCTATCCAATTAAAATACTACCAATATAATCATATATTTTATAAAATTTAAATCACTTAAATATCATAACATTTGGATAAAATAATTATCTCAAAATTTATTAAGAATGTTTAAAATATTTTAATGATATTTACAATAATTTTATAAAGTAAACATACTAAAATATATAATTTTTATGCAAAATTGACTTAAAATAAAATATGTATTAATCGAATAGCATTTCCAAAAATAGTTAAAATTCGATCAAAATTAAATATCAACAGTAAAATTAATAGAAGTGGAGAACCACATAAAGTGGAAATTAAGAAGTTTGGGGGCAAATCCATCTACCTTGCTTTTATTCTATATTTGTTGCTCCTCGGTTGTTTTACAACCTAACAGTCCACCAGAATAACAAATTAATGATCTTTCCAATCACAATGAAATCATAATTGACGAACTAGTGGTTTATGTACCACAAAAGTAGCATAAAGAAAATGAGACCTGCTATTTCTGATGACTATTTGGTATATCTACACGAGTTAGAAATTGACTTAGGAATTGATAATAATCTAGTTTCATTTTCACAACCTATTGAATTAATAATTTTGATAAATGATAAATTCTTATGAAAGATGAGTTGAAATCTATGGAACAAAGTAAGTTTGAAACCTTGTTGAGTTACCTTACGACTTCAAAAGAATTGGATATACATGGGTCTTTAAGACCAAACACGACTTAATTGGCAACATTCAACGTCACAAAGCCAAACTCGTTATAAAAGGTTTCACTCACGAATATGACATTGAATATAAAAGAGACATGTTCACCTATCTTTAATAAAGATCCACTTAAAATTATAATGATTGTAGAAGTTCATTATGACTTAGAGCTACATCAAATGGATGTGGAAATCTCATATTTAGAGGATGGAGTTTATGCGGATCAACCAAAAGGGTTTTCCATCAATGGTAAGAAACACGTGTTATGTAAACTTCACAAGTCAATATACAAAAAAAAATTGTTGAGAAAAGTAACAATTAATCTATATTTATCCATAGGTATACATACTACCTCAAAAGAGTAGTTCCCCTCCAAAAGTGTTGTAATTACATAAGATCCTACAACTATCAAGTTATAACCAGTTCATAGTTGTGCAAATTACTTCTATAGTTGTGTTTTGATTACTTCTAAGCTATATAAGACTTCTTGTTTACATCAAAAGTAATACAGAGCTAAACAATTAAGCTGAAATGTTTGTATGTTGCTCTTTTTTCCTTCCACTACATCATTTTCGGCTGTAGTAGCCTAAACTAGCATAAAGTGTGGCCTTTGATAAAAGACTACACTTTTGGACATTCAGCAACACTTTTTAGGGGCTGCCCAAAAGAAGCGTAACCTTTGACATTAGGCAACACTTTTTAAATGTTGTCACCTTTGGCAACACTTATAAAGCGTAGCCAAATAGGTATAAGGGCACGCTTTGAACTATAAATGGTACAAGTCGCAAGTAAGATCAGCGTGGATCAACCTTCAAACTATAAAAAAGATATCCAATCAGTACTAGGTAAGTAACATAGCATGAATCATCTAATTAGAGCTTTTGAATTCACTATTCAGCAAGAAAATCGTGAGGAGTAGAAGTGTAAAGAACAACCCCAAATTTCTCATTTTTAAATAGGTCCTTGGCTGGAAGAGTTTAAAACATGCGAAGGAACAGAAGTATAAGCTTTATGTATGTATGACAAAATTCATATTAAAGAGGACAGAACAACAGGAGATAGCAGAATATGCAGTCTTAAAAGATGATTTTTAGTTCACTTTTTTGGACAAAGTAGACTTAGCTAGTGAAACTCAAATTTGGAGAGTCCGATTTCTAGTTCACTTATCAGAATATGCAATGGTGTAATAACATATTTGGAGAGTCCGATAAACATAGTTAAAAAGTGAGAAGGTTCTCTATGATTAGGAATGTAAAGAAGAGAACAACATTATTTTCTGATGTTGATTCTTATATGTTAAAACTATTTTTTTATTTAGTTTCATCACGAAGATGAATAGACTATAGTCTTATAGATATGGTCACAAGTTTCAAACTTGAAAGCGTACAAATTACAACATGTTTATTCTTCAAAAATTACAAAAGAATAAATGTATATTAAGCTCTTCAGTAGGCTTATTCCTGTTCACTACTAACTGGAATATCCACAGTTTGACATAGACTAAAAGGAAAGGCATCAAACAACTGAAGTCACAGAGAAAACATGTTGGTGGATAGCACCATAGGTCTCTTCCCCCTGAAGCTCAAAAGAAACACCACTTTGTGGAGCATGACAGAACCATTGAAGTCGATAGGAAGGAGAAACATAAAGTCAGTGAGGAAAAAAACACTTGACCATAGACTGTCTTTACAATTCTATTTACTACTATTTTATATGGAAGAACTTGACATGTAATGAAATTGGAAAGTTACAAGCTATTTTCTCATCTGTTGCATCTAACTCATCAAATAGGTCAGACTTTAGCATCATACAAGACTTTCTCTCCATTTTGTTTGCACTAACTTCTCCTAATTATTCTAAAACTTAGATGAAGCAAGCCTCACTTTCAACAATATCCAAAACTCAACAAGTTGTCCATACCACAAAAACAAATCTTCTACTTTTATTCTGTTATTGCTAGTAACAGTTAGCAGAAAAGACTGTCACAAGTTACTGCTCCCTCTCCACCCGTTCTAGACTTGAAAAATATATGTTATATCTCCAATTTCTAAGGCATATGATTTATTTTCTATATAGTGCAACTCAAACTACAAAACAAGTTTAACAAATTCATAGTACGAGATGATCCCAAAACAACTAAGCAATATTGAACCAATGTTTCTGATCTATACTTGAAAAATGCACTAGACAAACAACAAAATGACTTCTAGACACTTCAAGACATGTAGTCGAAAAAAGAAAAATTTTACCAGCAAATAGCTACAAGACAGAATCAATGTTGTTAACAAAGGAACAAACCAAGCTTAAGACGAGCACAATCATGAACTCAGGAAGACTAAAAAAGACTAAAAAAATAGTGACATTAAAACATACATTAAAACTTTTTCAAATTCATATAGAGTAGCTACTTGCACTTGACGAAATCTTTATTAGGGACAAAATATTATAGGTATCGCCAACTTCAACACTTCAGTTCTTCGAAGAAAGATAACTTAGCTGCAACTCAGTTCTTCAGATACTTTTGACTTAGCTTCAGCTTCTACATTCAACATTCAAGAGAAAAAATTAGTCTGTCAAAGATAATCTGCCCATTTATACGTCATACAACTACAAACTAAACTCCCTAAATCAACAAAATTCGTATCAATAACACAAGTCATAAAAACCCTAACTTTAATTTTGGACTGACACAAAAGAATATCAAAATCTTAGAGCTATAATTTAGACTTTTGAAGATAAAATATCTTACCTGATAAACTCTATTCCAACAACCCTAAAGCTTTAAGATATGAAGCAAGTTGATTTGTGAAGCATTTTCTTTCAACTTTCAAAAGAAAATCTGATGGAACAACAGTTTACCCAAGAATCTTTGAAGAAAATCGTCTTCTTCAGCTCCCCAATCTTGAACAACGAAGCTCGGAGAGGAGGATCTTCTTCTTCAGTTTGCTTTAGAGGAATCGCGTTGCTCTTTGATTCTTCGGCTGAAAATGGTGTTCTTCAACTGAACTTTGACAGAGTTTGTGACGAAAATCGATTTCTTCCGTTCTTCGATCCTGTTTTTCAGTTCTTGCAAATGGGTTCTTCAATTCTGGATGAAAATGTGTTCTTCAGCTGAAAGTGAAAGTTTCAGCTGAAGTTTCAGTAATGTTTCCCATTTTGTTGTTTTAATGTTTTATTATTTTTAATATTTCTTTAATGTTTTATTTTTTTGGCCAAATAAAAATGGAGGGAGATCAAATTTTAATGTTAAAATGTTAGAGGGAATATAAAATTTTGGGAAAACACTAAGGCAACATTTTTCATGTGTTGTATTAACAATTATAAAAATAGCACACTTTAAAAGTGTGGCCATTTATGTAAATAGTTGTTGCCAACTATAACAACACTTATAAAGTGTAGGTTATCCCATTAAAGAGTACACTTTAGAAGTGTTGCTAATATTAGTGTAACTAAAAGTCAAAATCTTTGGCTACACTTTAAAAACGTTCCCAAAAGTATTTTAGGCAACACTTTATAAGCGTTGTCCAGATTTAGTGTTGTCGTAGACCTAAAATGGTGTAGTGTTCATAACACCGCATGTTCCTCTCTAGCCATATTATCCACCATGTACAGGATGGATCAATCTTCCATATCTCCTCCTTTCTTACTGCATTTTCATCCCTATTCTAACACTTCAAAACGTCTTTGATCCTTCCTGATTTCACCCATTTGATCTCTCTCAAATTGGTGAACATTTGCCCCAATTGGTCTGTCCTTTTGTAGTGTAAGAAGAGATGTTTGGTTGTCTCTTCTTACTCTTCACACAAAAAACACCTGGAACACAGGTGAAAGCCTCTTTTGTTCAAGTTCTCATGTGTCAAAATTGTCTTCTTAGCTAACAACCAAGTAAAACAGTTTACTTTACATGGTATCTTAGTTTTTCATGTCATAATCTTACAAAGCCATTTTATTTACTCAATGTCAACTGTGTTGGGATCTTCACATGCTGAGATGTTGAGTTAACGGTAAAAAATCATTTATTCCCCACATTCCTTACCAATGAATCCTCTTGCTCAAACAATACTTGAACAACTTCTTGGCGATGGTATCTAAGTTTAATGCAACTATTGTCATCTTTGAATTTATAAAAAATATTATTGGTCGGTGTATATATTTTAAGGTGAGTGGGAGTAAGTTTATAATGTTAGCCTTGTAAGTTAATAATAATGACATCTTGCTTGCTACTAGTGATCTTGATTTATTGCATGATACTAAGAATTTCGGTCAAACAACTTTGACTTCAAAAGATATAGTAGAGACATTATGTGAAATTGGGATAAAAATATATTTTTATTTTGGATAAATCACAAAGATTGATGGGGTTGTCTTAGAAAGCCTATATGAATGAAGTGTTAGAGTGATTGAAAACCTATATGAATGAAGTGTTAGAGATTTAGAATGAAAATATGTTAATCATGTCATGTTCCAATTTAGAAAGGAGAAAAAGTTGATAGCAACACATGTGTTAGTTTTATTAACCACGTTCGATATTATCTTGGTTTAATAAAGTAGCTAAATTCTAATTTAATTAAGAAAGTCATTTTAGATAACCCCATAAACCCACTTCAATGAAAAGTGGGAATTAACCATTCCATCTCTGCCATTCTGAAATACTAGCAAAGAAAGGAGAAAAGAATACTGTTTCGATTCAAGTCAAAAACACTACAGTCAATTCTAGTATGTTTTTTTCTTGACTGAATTTCTTATATGTAAGATTGTGAAAATTATGTAGTTTCACCTTCCTGAATAATTGATAGAATTTCATTACAAATTCCTTATATATACAATATGTAATTGATGAAATTCCTTACATAAACCCTAAACCCTAAACCCTAAATATGTAAAAACACAGAAGTAAACTTGTTCTAAGTTTAATCTTATTTTCTACATTTATTTCAACAACAAAATCAAATAGCCAATTCAACGATAAATTTTCAATTTCAGTGACAATAAATAAAATCTAACTAATAACACAAATCAAAAAAGGTTGAATCTAAAGAGAGAGAGAGAGAAAAAGACTTAGATCGAGCATAGAAGAGCAAGAGACAATAAGAGATGAGTATTTTAGCTAAAGCTTTCTGGATTGCCTGATTGATGATGTTATCCTCTGCTACTGTTTTTTGTTGTTTTCTTCTTACTGGATATGGTGTTCCTCTGGATTCTTTGCAATTTCTCTAGTAGCGCCGAATTTTTTATGCGGCCAACAACGTCATCTCTGCCTACCCAATTTTGTTTTGCCTTCTCATTTGGAAGACTATATAGAATAGTTTTTTTTTTGTTTTATTACAAGTTTTTTTTGGTAAAATATTATTATGCTTTAAAGTCCCAATTAACAATTTTTAAATGAATTAAATAATTAAGATGATGTGGCACAACAACACTTGGCAGAGTGAGTGCATTCATTCTTCTGAAAGTAGTTGAAGAAATTATAAAATTATATATATAACATTTTTTATAGGCTATTATAATTAATATTTGAAGTCTTATTTCTTGATATAATAACTTTGTAATTTCTCCTAATTAAATACTCCCTTCATTCTATATTAATAAATTTTTGAGGCACTTTTTATTTTTCAAATTAATTTTATTCTTCAGTTTTCAAGACTACTTTTAGAGCGTTGTTTCAATTGTAGCCCTCATTTGAATTTTTCGATGTGATGACTTCAATAAATTTGACAATAACTAATAAGGATAAAATTGAAAAACTATATACAACTTATGTCTAAATTATTTTTTTTGTTAAAAGATGTGAAATACCTCAAAAATTTTATTAATATGGAATGGATAGAGTATGTTACACCACATAAAACAGAACAATGTTGACATCAACATGGAGAAATATTTTCTAACATTTTATAAAAAGAATAAATTATAAATTATTTGTACTTAAAAAATCTAAAAAAATATTTTGTTTTATTCAATTCAATTTACTAGAGAACAATCTCTTTTCGTTTTAAAAAAAGGAGAAGATAAAATAAACCAAATTTCTTATGAACTTGACAATAAAATTTATTTTAACACTTTAATTACATAAGCATTAAATGTCTCCCTTAATAACTTTTAAATGAATTATGTATCACCCGATTATAGTACCATTTTCATTGGATCCAACTCCATTCCTTTTCTCTTTTTTCCATTTTTCTCAAGGTCTTGCTTGATTTGACATATGTCATAGTTTAGAATTAATGGTTAAGATTTAATTGATTAAAGCAAAGTCCTAATTATAGTTATTTAATTCCATATATTTGTTAAATATATTTGTAATCCATTATATTTTCTCAAAATATATTAAAAAGTTTTTCTTATTGTCATGAACACATATTTAAAACTTTTAGGAAAATTTCACATATAACCACTAAAAAATAATTAATTACTCTCTATAGCTATAGTTTGATAATTAGAATTTGTAGTTACATGTTATATGGAGGAGAGAGGCGAGAGAGAGGGGAAAAAGAGTAGGAGAAAGGTGAATTGTATATGTATATTGGTTAGATAATTGTATATTATACATATGTATTTGTATGTGACAAGAGAGATTGGGAATGGGGGGAGAGAGGCGAGTGAGACTGGGAGAGAGAGGAGAGAGGCGAGCGAGATCGAGAGAGGTCAAAGTTTAGGAGAGAGGTTAATTTATATATATATATATATATATATATATATATATATATATATATATATATATATATATATATATATATATATATATATATATATATATATATATATATATATATAATTGTATATAAGACATATACATTTGTACAAATGGCAAGCGACATTGTGAGAGGGAGGAGAGAGGCGAGCGAGATTGAGAAAAGGAGGAGAGAGGCGAGTGAGAGAGGGCAGAGAGTGGGAGAGAGGTGAGTTGTATATGTATATAGGTTAAAAAATTGTATATTATACATATGTATTTATATCTCCGGACGAACTATACATATACAAACATGACTAATTATAGAAACTCGAAGTCAACCCACGTAATTAATGTATAATGTTAGTCGTGTGTGGTAATTATAGCAAATTATAACTATGATGAGTAATTAAATAGTATAAGTTTGCTTAACCGTGTAATTTTCTCAAACTTTTATCAAATATTTTACTTTTCTGAAAAAAATTATAAAAGATTTTTATTATTATAATAGAGTACTAAGAGCTACAATGTCTATAGAGCAATATGGACTCCATTTAGGGAGTTAAAATAATAAAATTGAGTGACAAAATTAATTTACTCCTTAAATTTTAAAAGAATGTTAGGATACAATTTTTATTTTTTATTTGACAAATATTATTTGAGAAATGACAAACGTTAGGAAAAAAAGTAAATAATTATTCAAGTAATTAAGAAAAAAAATTCTTTTAAATATATTTAGGAAAAATATTAGGGATGATGCACAAATATCCCCTCAACCTATGCCCGAAATCTCAGAGACATACTTATACTATACTAAGGTCTTATTACCTCACTGAACTTATTTTATTAATAATTGTCTACCCCTTTTTGGCCTACGTGACACTATCTTGTGGGTCCAACGCTGGTTGACTTTTTACCCATTTTTTCCTCTTGTTTGTTGCACACAAATGTGGGCATGCTGATGAATTCACATGCAAAAAAAAGTAAACTATAAGTGTACTAAAATAAAGATTAGTTGGCATGACCGGTTGATCATTCTGGTTTAAATATGATGCAAATGTAATTGAGAATTCATGTAGATTATATGATGAAGAAATAAAAGATTCTTCAAGAATTCTCTTGTGTTGCTTGTTTTCTTCATAAAATAATCATTGTACTAGTTAAGGTTGGAATTGTAATTCCCTAAAATTTTGGAACATATAAAAAGGTGAATATGAGCGCATTCATCTGCCATGTGGATCATTTGCAACTATATGATAGACGTATCTATGTGATGATCACATGTGATTTACTGTCAACTTACAAATTGGTATTTGTAAGATTGTTTGCTCGAATTGTTAAATTAAGAGCAGAGTTCTAAACTATGAAATTATATTGATAATGCTGGTTGATTTAGTAGAAATTTTATGCCTCCAATTATAGCTAAATCATAAGAATAGAACTCCCAAATAAAATTTGACATGAGATAATTTTGTTTAACATGTAGCAACACATGTATGAATCAAGCCAACAAGGTTTTCCCATTAAAATTGGTTCAGGGTCAGGAACCAGATAATTTTCATCTAAAATGTTGAATGTGCGGTTATGATTTTAATTGTTCCACCACGCACAAGGATGAATTCTCAAATGATGTTGGGATGATGTTAGATTTTATAACATTAGGGGGAGAGATGATTTTGATAGCTGAAAATTATGTTTGAGATTAATTATGAATTATCTAGATCCTCGTTAAATAAATATGTGAACGGAAAGTTCAATGGATAACTCATTTGCATAATGTTGCAAATCAGTTGCTAGATGAATGTACTGACCCTATGATATAATTTAGCTTCAAATACTCCAATGTGAAGTCCTTAAATGACAGAGTCTATGATACACAGGAAGCGTAATAGACCAATCGATTCAAAATATAAAATTCCTTGAAGAAGGAAAGGGGCAAATGATCAATATGGTCATGATAATGATGCAAGTCCTATAAAAGAGCACATTGACATTACAATTCATAAACCTCGAAAAAGGTTAAGGTACCTGAAAAATGATGAAAAATGAAGAGATCTCGATAAGTTATGTCATATTGGAATCGATATCAAATAACTGTCAACGGTATCGCTAATATGAGGTAGCGCTCAATGATATGACTTATGACGAGGATCTTTAATTCAAATCTGTCATATAGTGTGGACAGATAAAGGGGTTACCAAGTAAAATGCATGATTCAAATATATTGTTTCACTTAGAAAAGTGACTTTTTGGACAGATAGTCCATAAATTAAGGTATAATGTCGCTGGGGTACAATAAATTATTATCCGATGGTATAATAGTAATATATCAAGTACAACTTGTGCCTTGGGCATAAAGGTTTGTCGCAAAATTCCTGACATTATTGGAGATGTATTCTCATATGGTGGATGCAATAAGGTTTGTTTTGATCTGACAACATATGAAAAACTTGAATGCATAATGCATAATTGTCATGTCTAGCTAGACAATGAAGGTCATATGAAAATTCTTGAAACAGTCTAGGTGTCTCAAGCATATAAAAGTTAGAAAGAAACTTTTTCAATAAAGCTTCAAGAATCCTTATATGGATTGAAATATTCAAGGACGAAAAATGATACAAAAGAATAATCCTAATTGTCTTTGTATTTTTATGAAAAGGTCTTGGTAAGACAGAATTTTGTCTTGACCTACTGATTGATAATTTGACAAATGAAATATTTGTCTATTAGTACACATACACAGATATGTTTTGATGCGTTTTTATATAGATAAATCACATTCATTGAGTACCCCAATGATTATGAGATCGCTTGTTAACAATATTTGACCAGATATTTGTTTTGCAGTAAATTTACTGGTAAGGTTTAGTTTTTCTCCGATAAAAGAACATTGAAATGGTGTTGAACACATCGAATATCCTCGAAGGACCATAGTTATGGGTTTATTCTATTTCAAGGAATCCAAGAAAAATTGATTGGTTATGCAGATGCAGAATATTTATCTGATTCACATAAAACTCTATCTCAAGCACGCTATTTGTTTGCATGTGGAGGCACAATAATATTTTTGCTATCAATGAAGCCAATGTAGGTGATCACTTCTTCAAACCATGCAGAAATAAAAGTCTTCCATGAAGCAAGTCAAGAGTGCGTCTGATTGAGATCAATGACACACCATATTCAGGAAATATGTGGTTTTTCTTTGAAAAAGAATATATCAACCACAATTTACGAAGATTGGAGATATCATCGCAAGAAATTAAGTGATGTTTCAATCAGGGGAGTATAATACGCATTGCAATCTTTTTTCCTTGATCGAGGTTTTGTCCCACTGAATTTTCCTGGCAAGGTTTTTTAATGAGGAAAAAAGCAATGCGGATCAAAAGATATGTGTACTCTTTTTCCTTCACTAGAGTTTTTTTCTACTGATATTTTAGTAAGGTTGTAACGAGACACATAATCTATGGACACCCAAGGGGGAGTGTTATAAATCCATTGAATAGTGGATTGTCCATTTGCTTTCTTCATGAACTTATCCTATCATGTATCTACATTTCCAAGGTGACATGAACCTTTGTAGATAATTATGTACCTATTAATTGAGCATTTATCATGGTGGCCTTTGAGTGATATTTCTACTCTATAAATAAAATATCATTTACCTTTTGTAAAATACACTTGAATAAGAAGAAAAGTCATCTTCTTCTATCTACTACTCTTGTCTTCTTCTCTTTATGATTATAGTCTGATGAACTTGATTTTATAATAATATCGTATAAAATGTCTTTTATTTTTTTTCATATATGTTTCTGCAAGGAAATTGCAGGCAAAAATGTATGACCTTTTGCTTACAGACTTTTTTTATTCATTTGTATGACACTTCAATAAAATCGATTGATTTTTTCACTATAAAAATAATTTCAGTAAATTTAGTGCGATAAAATAAAATTCAAGAATTAACTCCAGTGTTATATATCGAACTTTTACACAATAAGATGAATCTTAATTACTATTGCAATAAAAATAAATCGATGATGTCAAGAAGTTGTTATTTGCAAATAATTTACTATAATTTGTTAAATTATAAAGAGTGTAAAATTTTTTTTGGACAATGTATATTTGGAAGAATATTCATGGAACTATTAACCAAAGAGCAAAGATCAATGGAGCATTCACCAACTCACGAAGTAAAAAAGGAAATAATTTATTATTTTTCCATCTCATTTTAATTATTGTTTTGACTCCAAAAAGTTTTACTAAAATAATTAACCCTTTAGGAATTAAAAGTGATGATTATAACCATAAAATTACAAAAGCAATTACCTTTTTTTAATAGAAGCAACTTAAAAAACAGATAAAATAAGACAAAAGGTGTAACACATACTAATTGTTAGCTTGTTAACTTTACAATGCTAAACTTCCTTATTCACACTTCCAATTAATTCCTTATTCACACTTTTTTTCTTATTTATGTTTTTAATACATAAAAATCAGTATATTTGTATGCTCTATAAATGCTCGTCAAAATATCAGCTCGATCTCATAGTTAACATGGCAGACATAGAAGATGGATGTTCTGAAGCAGTTTGCATCAGTTTTCCACAATGTGTTTGCATTATATTTTATGCGTTGATCGAAATATTTGTAATCAGTTTCATGTTTTATGTTGCATTCATCAAGCCACTATCTTGTTTACCGCATATGCTTGATATATTCATCAAAATTTCTGCAGTTGCACTCTGTATCAGATTCATGGTCGTTTTTATCCATCGATTCTGCTGCAGAGGAGAAGATTAATTTTGAAGAGTATGAAGATCTAGAAGATTGTTTAAGTTTTAGTAGATTTATAAATCGTTTATTGGTATTTTAAGATTCTATGTAGTTTGTTTTATTTTAGCATTTCAAATTGTCGAAGAATTACAATTAGTTTGTTTTCTTGCAAGTTGAAGTTTAGAGAGTTACGTGAACATGTTGAATTTTTTTTTCCTCAATCAAAGTCATATAATAAGTAACTTTTATTTATGAATTATCAAAAGAATAATTAGTGTTAGAATAACAATATATGTATATTTTATTTATAAATATAATATTATTTATATATTTAATTTATTGATTTGATTTGGCTATGTATGCAGTTTTTTTTGGTAAAATAAAAATCAAATCAAATAGTATCAATTTTCTAAACTAAAATCAGTCCTAAACAAATCCAACCAAATATCTGTTTTTAATCGATTAAAATCGAATTATAATTTAATTTAATTTTTTAACCATAACCATGAACAACCCTATATATAAAAACAAAAACAATACTAATAAAAATGATAATGAAGTTAAAATGTACAAAGCCAATATATGAGCTACTACTACAAAATCATTCCTAAATCTACATGTAACGTAATTCCAGAAAGGAATAAAACAAAGATTACATATCTAACTAAACTAGTGAAATCGTCGATTATATGAAATATTTATAAGATAATAATATGTAATATCTATATTTATGTTTATCTTAGTATCCGATATATAAAATAATGAATATTGATATTCCTCTTCATTCGATGTAAAATGTTTTTTAATTGTATATAATAGCAAACTAATAACCTAAAATAAATGTAGTAGCTATTGTTTGATTTAATTGTGTCCCATAGCAAACGTTTGCCAAAGTTTGCCAGTCGCCTCTCTCCCATTCTCGCTCACCACTCTCCCTCTACTCGCCTCTCTCGCTTTATACAACAGAAGTGTATAAATTGTTTTTCTGTTTTGTTAAAGCGAGAGAAAATTGTATATAGACATGAAAATATATATAACTTCGTGCTATACACTTAATTATACAATTTACAAATATTTTACTTTAATTCAATTGTATACAAATGCACGCACACACACGCGCGTGCGCGCACACACACACACACACACGCACGCACGCACGCACGCAGAGATTATATTTATATATATATATATATATTAAAATAAAATATTCACCATGGTGAAGTAAATGGAATAAGAGACAATATTTTTGAAATAAAAATATATTGTATTATATTGAAAATATTGCATATGTTTTAATTTTATCTATCTTTTATAAGAGTGTTATTTTCAGTACAAATTCTTATTTCGTAAAAAATATTTTAATTCTTTTGTTATTTTATTATTATTACATTTGTTTATTATGATTTTAAACATTGATTAAATATTTATAAAAATTATGAAAAATGAAACATATAAAAGTTATGAACAATATTTAAGATTATAAGTTACAAGTAACATGAAGAGACAAATTATAAATAATTCAAATGTAAAATTTTACTAGACACTGAATGCATTGATAATTATGCATTGATTTTATTAGTAAAATAAATAAATGAAAATAAGAACCGAAAATACAAAAAATGAACCAAAGAAATATAATAATCGGTGACTCCATAAATATTATAAATACATTTCAAACAAAAACGAGAAGCGACAAAAATAGATTGTTACATACGCAAAAAAAAAATCATGAAATTAATATATTATTTTTCAATTACTTTTTGCAAGTATAATGAAAATCAAACTTCTAATCATCATAATTTTTGTTATTTAAAGGGGATAATTATATTAATGTGCTTTATAATTGAAAAAAGATAGAATACTAATGGACCAAATGATAAGCATTGACAAACATATAACTATGCTGTTATACAAACCAAAATTTATTTTTTTTTGGCAAAAAGAAGCTATAGTATCTAATTATGCTTCTTTTTAACCTTCTACTATTTTTGTTTGCAAGTAAATTCGCCACCATATTTTACTTCATATGCCAAACTCTTCATCATGTGTTATCAATAGAATTAAAATCATTATGAATAAATAAAATATCATATACATTTTAAAAAATAATTATATCAAAAGAAAGAATAAAATTATACTATATCTAATATATTTGTATATTAATAATTTTTCATTAGTATTAACAGTACTAAATAATAATTTCTTGAAATCTAACAAATATTAGATCAAAATACATTATATCTCGAAAACTGACAATTAAAAAGACCTACTACATAGGACGGTTTTGAGTATTGCCAAGATATTAATCATTGTTAATGTAATGACACGCTAGGTCATTTTGAGAATTAACACAATTTTGAATCTTTCTGTAGAATTTGGAATGAAAACTTCAAAATATTCGATGACTACGAGTATTTAGTTGGTGAATTTTTTTTATTAAAAAATTAATATAGTTAATAGTCAGTGGGCCAAGTCTACAACTCATTTAATACCCTTTTTATATTTGGCCCATGAAATTTATACTAAGTAAAGAGGGGTTAATAATTTATTAGTCAGAACTCAAAATATTAACATAGGGCAGGAGAAAGCAGCTAACTATAGGATTTCATTGATATTTAGGTAAGGCAATCCAAATTTCTTTAATACTTGTATGCTGTAGTGGTGTGATGTACCTATAGCAATATAGTAGTAATCCTTTCTAAATAGGGAGTAATTAGGCGTTATGCTAGTACCGTTTAAAAAGGGTCGTGTCGGTCAGAAAAGTGGGCTGAAACTAAATGAGTTAAGTAGTGATGCCATGTAGGTGACAAAAATTTGAATGATTTATTAATGTGATGATTTTCCTTGGTATGAATATTCAGTGACATGGTAAAGTAATTTTATTTATGCCTATTAAAGGAATTTTTTTGAAAAGTGATTGTGTATATTAATTGACAAGTTATTGGAGTACGTAGGATGATTTCTTTAGTAGGATAAAGTGATTGATAATGATTTCTTAATAATTCCAAGGTTTAGTTATGTCACATCCGGGAATACCCCCTCGACGTAACTGACGTCGTCGTCGAGGACTAACACTAGCCTCTTAGCCTATATCATTACATTCATAGGTCAAATTTAGCGGAAAATTTAAAAATTTTCATTACTTCTACTCGGATGTTTACATAGACCTCTACATACAGATAGTATATATATATCGAGTATACATAGACCCTTCGTATAAGAAGATTACTTAGTCTTCCACTTTTATTGCGCATAGATATATAGAATATAACATAGTCTCAAAATAGTCGTCTCATATCATAACCATCTAATAAGAGTATATCAAATTGGCCTATCCCATACATCAATGAAACAAGACCCCATATAGGTCATACAACGTTTAATATCCAAATGAAAAGGGAAGAAACATAAAAGTCTTTATACTAAAAACAACATCATGGCTTGATAGTGGCATTGCCCTTGAAAAGTGAGGACCTACCCTACTTGGATGATTAAGAAATCCAAGTCTTCTTCAATGTCGTCTCCAAAAGCCCTTCAATGACCAGAGCCATAAAATGTTGGGGAAAGGAAAAAAATGGGGTTAGTACACCACTTGTACTAAGTATGAGACTATATGCACACATACTTTGAAATCATGCTAAGAAAAGAGACATTTTATAAGTATGCAATTTGCTTTGAGAACCTTTATGTACACTCAACAATACCATACCAAATCAATAAGACATAGTCATTAAGTCATAGGCATGTAGGTCATAAGACGAACAACATCAAACTAATCAAGTCAACATGCATATCATATAATGGAATACATAGTCAAGTGGCTCTATCATCAAGTCATAAATAACCACAAGCATGGATAAGAGTACATTTTATCATAACCAAAGTAAGACAATTACCCATGAACCCCTATCAAGTCAACAAGTGCAATGACTAAGCAAAGCCCCATAACCTTACTCAATTAAGTAACTCAACAAGAATCATGACCAACATCCCACTTCACATATCATAACACTTAAGAGTATATAGCACCATACTTTATCAATATAGACCAACACATATTCATAAGTGACACCAATCAACATATAGTATCAACAATGTGGAAGTTCACGATATACATATAGTCTAGCATTATAAGCATATTCATACACAAGAACATCCTCTTAAGACTCCCTTCAAGGCTAACTACTACAATGTTTAGGTAGAGTCTCATACCCCTACCTAGAATAAGCTAAACATATTAGGTCATATTAGTTAGAGTTCAATCCTTTAGTTCATTTTACATTTTGGGAATATCTTGCCCTAACCGACATAGACCACATGAGCTGGAATCCAGTGTCATGGAACCCTACACCAAAAGAAGGCGGACTACTTACCAAGGTAGTACCAAAACATGAACAAAGCAACTACGTGGATCCACTAGCTAGTATTCTTATGGGGGCAACATAGTTCAAGAACTAGGAGATATAGTTGGGACCCTCTTTTTGCTACATGCATTGTAGTCTCCAATCTCAAGAGTAAATTAGTGATCCTACCTTCCCTATGTGGGAAGGGACACTCTTCACTCTAGTTCACTCGGTGCTAAGCTAGAGTCCCTTTTGAAATGTCTTTATTAATCATCATAGCTTATTGTAGGTCATAGGGTCTAACCCTTGTATAAACTTCATCATCATCATAATAGCTCAATAATAATCGAATGAGTATTATCCTTTCATTGCAATTCATATAGGTGAGGTTAGCACATTAACATTTTCATATCATGATAAGACACATTAGTAAATCATTCACCATCCTTATAACATTTACATCTTAGATAAAACCTCACAAACCATAGTCAAGACATTTCAATTCAAAATCATACCATCCTATCAATCCTAATGCAAGGCATACTCCAATATAACATCATGACTTAATCACAATTAACCATAATTTGAAGTAAATGATAGGGATCACACGACTTACCAAGTCTCCTACATAATCCATCATCAAGGTCTTATCGTCAACCCTTAACTCAACCCAATTAGGGTATAACATCATCATAATTCCATGACCAACATGATAACAAGGCTGAAAGAATCACTACATCACAATTCAGTACTAGTTCATAACTTAAGACAAGATACTTAGGTCAATTCACAACATATTTCATAACCTCGATCAATTTCTCAAGAACTAGCATGATATGACTATATTCATCATAATTTAGTCATAATTGATACAAAAACATCATCTAATAACAATTCAACCAATAGCCAATTCAATTGAACCAATACAATGTAATTCATATCAAGATCACAACCTAGGGTTAAGGGGTAAAGGTCATCTTCTACAAACTAGACTAAACCATAATGATATATCATAATTAGTTAGAATAAATGTGAATCTATTCATAATATACAAAATAAATTATAAACAAATCAATTCATAACATAAGTTTCGAGATAAGATGAAACCCACTTGAAAAATCAACTTTGGAGAATAATTTGATGGAACCCTTTGACGAAAGAGGTCTCAAAGGTGAAATAGATCCCATAACTTGGTAATTGATGAATATTGATGGTGAAACTTGAATCTTTTCAGCCCTTAAACCCTCCCTTATCTTGGTATTCAATGGTGTTCTTCACTAGAGAGAGAAAGAAGAGAGAAGGAAGAGAGTTTGGGTTTGCGAGTTATGAGAGTTTTGATTAGTTTAATTGGGTTAAGTCTTTATATAGAGGTCCTTAATTAAATTAATTAAACCCCACTAACCCTTAATTAACTAACTAAACTCTCAAATAATTAAATGAATTAATTAAAATGACACAACCAAACACAGATCTGACTTTCGAGACCCTGACTGACGGATCGTAGGCCAGTCGACGGGCAGTGCGGCCTCCTTGCTGCACGTCCGTGGTTTTGATAAGAGATTTTCCAAAACGACTTCCTAAGAAATTGGCCAAGTCTTCATCGACGGAGGCATCAACGCCCCGTCGATTAACCAACAGATCGTCGCCTGCAATCCGTTGATGGATACTGCTTCTTGGCAACTTTTTGCCAATTTGCAAGGACCTTTCTCAAGGTCCCTTGGTTGGTCCCCGGGGAGTCGTGCCCAGACGTTTCTACTATGAATCAACTCAAACACATGTTGCACCCTTCCATCTATTTTCATCATTTTTGACTCCTAAAAGCTAGTCAAATATGTTAAGACATGCTAGCACCTCATTGAACTAGTTTGCAGACGTCATGAACATTCTTGGATGTTTTGGTTTCGTGACTTCCTAAATACTTATATTCGTTAAAATGGACCTTAAAATAGTGTCTAAATCTTATGACACTTATGTTAGGCTCTAGAACACATCTTGAATTTTTGAAATGTTACAAGTTATTATTTATTTTTAGAGATGCCAATGATTTTCTAATGATGGTCATATAGTTATGTGCAGAATTTAGATACTTTAAGGGATATTGTTATTCGAGGTTTTAGGATTATTTTGTGTTAGCGCATGGTTTGAAATTTGGACCACTTCAGTTATGTTATTACAATGTAAATAAAGTTTAGTTTCGTATATTGAGAATTGTAATTAATTATAGGATGTATTATATTAGATGAACACTATTAGAATTATGTTAATTGGGAAAATTGAGACCCAATCTAGGCTTAAAATTTAGGAATATGAGACATGACATATATGATTGATCTAACATTTATGAACTTGATTATAATTTATTGGTGAATTTTGAGTTTAGGATAGACATATAGCATATGGGTGTCTACGATTTATTTACTTATAAATGTTTCATAATATACAGATTGAGAACATTCTGAAGCTTTGCAAAAAGCAAAGGAAAAATCTTGAGGATTTGTGGTACGAGTTCGGCGTTTAAGGTATGTTACGACTTTCATACTTGTTGAAGGACATTTTTCTAATTAAAAATTAAAATTGGAATAGACAATAAGTAAGGGTAAAAGATGGAGGTCTCGTACCATTGGTGTAACAGGCATTGGTACGAGTATCAGTATTATAAAGGATAAGTTTATTACTATAGTAGGTGGATTGTAATCTGAGAATGACAAAACATATGGGCATTAGCTATTGTATTATTGAATTGAATTCCTTGTGTGATTGTGTTTTTTATTTTACGCTGATATTTGATTGATTGAGATGCATCATCATCCTCATATTTTGAAACAATATTGTCTACATGCATTGACACAAAATTGAGTATAAGTTGGGCACGTGGAGATCATCCGTGCTGGGAATGGTGAGATATTAAGATTATAATTTGGGCACGTGGAGACCGGCCGTGTGAAAATTATTTAATTTTATGATAGTGCGTTGAGATCATCCGCACAAACACGTCGAGATCGTCCATGTACGTATATGGACCTTGCAAGTCCTCCATGGGTCATGAACTCTCGATATATTTTCTAGGAGTATCATGTATATATGATTGAGATAGTACTGGGTATTTTGAGACATATCATTTATGGTATCATATGCATTTTATTTCATGACATCCTTCATTTTTTTTCATTATGTGTTTTTATTGGTGGTTGGGAAGTGCTTGATATTTGATTAACTTTATTTGATGAAACCTTGTTGGCAAATATACTATAGACTTGTATAAGTAAAGAACCGATTTCCTTGTATATACTCCCGTCACTACTTCTCTGTTGTCGGTCAATGAGATATACTGGTTACACGTGGTTTTATACTCATACTACACTTGTTGTACTCTTTTATGGTGTAGATTCGATTCTAGGTACGAGCACATCTCGTGAAGCTTTTTGAGTCCGAGCTTAGAGTGTATTGGAGTTTTGGTGAGCTGCTTGGTTGTTTCGTGACCCACACCTCCCTCTATCTTTTAGTTACTCTGTTATTTTAGTATTCTAATAAGATATTCCTTATGTTGGATTTGTCATTTTAGTTTCAGACTCGCATCATACATTAGAAGCTCTTGTACTTATGACACTAACTCTTGGGTGGTATTTTAAGCTATCCGCATTTCGTAATTATAAAAAACTCAGTGTTGGAGATTTTCACTTAGTCTTTACCTTTTTCTCATTAGTTAGTTAAAATTGATAAAATATGTTGGGTAGACTTAACTATTGGTTGAGAACATAAATGCCATCACTACTTGTGATTTTGGATCGTGACAGTTGAAAAGTCATTTTTTTAATCATTCTTGTTTAGTGAATGATAATACAAACAGAAAAAGAATATTAATGCATGTCAAAGTAAATGAAAATAAAAAGAAAGACTTGAGAATGAAATATATGTTACCTTCATGTACTTTTTGCCTACATGTCACCAAAAAAAATATGACGAAGAAGAGCAATGATAATCTTAAATGTGAATACTCATGAAATTTAATATGAATTTATATAAACGAAAATAGAGGAAATGAAAAAATAAGGACTTAGAATGAAATGAAATATTTCTTACCTTCATGTACTTCTTTTTTTTGTTACTTGTTAGTACTTTCACAAACCAATATGATGAAGAAGACAAAGGATAGTCTTGAACGCTATGAAACAAAACATTAATTTATAGGAAAAATAAAGGAATATCATAAGCCATTGATAACTTAGAAATTTTAGTTTGGAGGTTATGAACATAAAAATTACGAGAGTTATGACTATTATTAAAATAAAAATTAAAGAGGTATAAGTCATGGGTAATAACTCCCGAATAAATTAAGTATTAAAGAGAAAAATATTTTTAATATTAAATAATATTATCATTTTATGGTTAGAAGTAAGGCAAATAAAAAAAGGGGAATGTGAAGAGTTTTTGTTGTAAATGTTCCTCCATTAATAAAATATTTATTTATAATAAATTAAGTAATTTACTTTTAAAATAGGGAAAATGCACCAGTAACCCCTCAACTTATGCTCGAAATCCCAGAGACACACATATACTATACTAAAGTCCTATTATCTCTCTGAATTTATTTTATAAGTAATTTTCTACCCCCTTTTGGCCTAGGTAGCACTAGCTTGAAGAAAAAAATCAACCAACGTTGGGCCCACAAGATAGTGCCATGTCGGCCAAAAAGGGGTACACAATTATTAATAAAATAAGTTCAGGGAGGGTAATAGGACCTTAGTATAGTATAAGTATGTCGCTGAGATTTCGGGCATATATTGAGGGGGTATTTGTGCATTATCCCTTTAAAATAAAATAATTAATTTAAATATGAAAAAGGCCAAAAAAATGAGAAAAAAATAAATGCAAATGAAAGTCATGGAGAGGTGCCACATAAGCTCATCTATGTTTCTCCTTTATATATATAGCTAATATTCTTGGATTTGAAGTTATATTTGTCATGACCTAGATTGTCGTGATTGACACCCACACTAACTCTCCGATGGGAGAACCATGACTATCATCCAACTTAAGCAAATAACCTAAAAACTAAGACTTTTGAGTTATAGAAGCAGGTTAAATAAACTAAGTAAGAAGTTTCCATTAACCTTAAAAAGGATTTTAAAGAACAAACTAAAAAATTGCGGAAGAAAAACTTAGAATATGAAAGTTAATATACCAAAACTACTATGAAATAGCAAGTCTAAACATAAAGGGTCACAACTCAACTAATGAAGTAGTCACTAACTAAAACAAATGTCTAAGTTCGGAATTGGTGGACTAAGAGAACTCCATGGGAGCCCGAAAGATTTGTCTCACCCTTGAAGTTGATGCGATAATCTCTAATCCCTTAAGTGAGGTCTGTCAATAGCCGCTTGAAGATGCCTTGTACTCAACAAAAATTAGAGCAAGTGCATAATCAATATACAACCACAATGTACTGGTGTGGTCATGTGACTGTAATATCTCTCAACTAGAAATGACTATAAAAGAGTTTAAAATATGAAAATACTAATTTTTGGAAAGAATAGGAAAATATGGAAATTTTAAGCAAGTTTAAAAGTGAGTTTTTGGTCAACTTTAAACAACCATAACTCCTAGCTTAGGAGGAATTAGAATTAGTTACAAATATGGTTGGAAATCCCTTAGAATAATCTTTTCAACGCAGCCGAGTTTGCTCGATTTTGATATCATATGAGTAAGTTATGCCTTTCGGAAGTTGGGCTGTAGGATTATGGAAAGCCCAATCCGGATTCGGCAGGGCAAAGTTGTCATTTGCTTACCTAATCAAATTAATTCATTTTTAGGGATTAATTAGGGGTAAAATAAGACTTTATTCAGTTTAGAAAGATTTAGAATACACGCTAGATCTTGTAGAAGTGAGAAAAGAAGAGAAAAGAGGAAAAAACCAAGAATTTCCCAAGAACACTCAAGCTTTACGTGTGGAATTTGTTGGGGGTGATTCCTAAAAAGGCATGTAAGATGACATAATGTTGGGTTAGATTACCCATACTCTAATATTGTTTAATTAAGCGAATCTAAGATATTTGAATGTTAAGAAATTGAGTTCTTGAAGAGCATTGTTAAAGTTTCTTTGAATTATTGATAGTTGTGTTGTTGCAGTTTTGATTCATGTTTCCGGGTGAGATTTAGGGTTGAATCTATTGGTTATTGAAGATACTAATGATCCTAGG
The DNA here is from genome assembly GCF_036512215.1 of Solanum lycopersicum. Lineage (NCBI taxonomy): Eukaryota > Viridiplantae > Streptophyta > Magnoliopsida > Solanales > Solanaceae > Solanum > Solanum lycopersicum. The sequence goes on from NC_090807.1 coordinate 52,837,557, forward strand.
TGATTGGGAAAATAACCATGGAAGTTTAGAGGGTTTAAAGATGAAAAACTAAGGAGAAAAGTCGAGAACGCCTTAGGATAGGGTTTGGGGCGCCGCGCCAGCCAGAGCGCCCCAGCCTTCTCTCTGTAAGATGAGGGTTGGCGCCCCGCGCCTCTTAGAGCTCCAGGGACGCCAATTCTCCCCATTCATCCCCCATCTTTTTGTACTAGTTCCTAAGTGATGTACCTAAATTTCCTAGTTGATTCTAATACTCTAAGGTACATCTAAAAATCATGAAATCACCCATAAACATGAGATCATGAACTTTGAATCCATAATTCAATTCAAGGAAAGTTAAGATCAAATTCAGAGAAACTAAGAGTCAAGTTTAGAAGTTAAAAAACAAAGCAGAGTTCATAAATGTTTTCAAGAGTCTTTAACAACTTTAACATTGTTTTTGAGTCTCAATTTTTCAAGTCAAATAAAGATTTAAGAGTTGAATTCATTTCTCAAAACATATAAGGAAACTAAATATATCCTAAGAGTTGTTCTAAGACTCATGTTTCAAGCTAAGTAAATAGTAAATATGTTTAGTTCATTCTCAAAAAATCATAACGGAACTAAGTATTCCCTAAGAGCTTAAAGATGTTTTTACATTTATGATAAGAGGAAATTAAAATTTTCCAAAAGAGTTTTGAGCAAGAAAGGAAACATTGATTCCAAAAGGGTTTTTAAAGCTAAATATTGAGAAATTATCTCAACCCAGAGAAAAAGTTGTTTTAAAACACATGAGCTAATATATTTTTGGGAGTAGTATTGAGTACCGATATGGGGATGCATATTCATAATAACTCAAGTCTCCATAAACCATATAGTCATCATGGGCATTAATTGGTCATACTTTTTAGATGACCACTTAAGTTAAGCTAGCGGATCCACTAAGTTAAGTAAGGTGCTATAACGATGTCAAGGTATAGGATGGTCCTCAGCAGCATGAGGTAAAATGTTGTACCATTACTTAGGCTCATAGTGATGGTTATCGGTCAGAGGATCTCACACAAAAATTATATTACTTTAAATGAGTAAATTTAAGTTTGTTATTACTTTATTTTTAATGAAATAAGTTTGTTTTCGGTTGCTTTAAAGTTATATATATATATATCGCATGTGTTTTACTGGTTTATATTGAGTTGAGTATTCATGCGTTGAGCAGAGCCAAGGTGTGTGTTTCTTTCTTACTCTCTTTCAAGCTTAAGTTGTTTTAGCATTCCAACTCGCATACTCATACATACAATGTACTGATTCCAGTTAGCCTGCATCATCTTATGGTGCAGACGCAGGTAACTACGATCAACATCCGGCGTACTATTGATCCAGTGAGCAGCTCAGAGTTAGTTGGTGAGCTTCCCTTCATTCTGGAGGACATGTTTATGATTCAGTTATATTTTTTTTGTTTTCATTTGTTTGGATGAGTGGGGATCCTGTCCCAACATCCCTCTTTATTTTAGTGGCTTCATAGACAGATAACATAGTTCTTTATTCTTATTTACTTCAGTTGTAAACGTTTAAGACATAAGTTGGCACTTTGGCTAAGTTAATACTTTTAAGTTATTTTCATGAGTTATCTCTTGTGTTAAAGTATTCCAATGAGTAAGTAAGTCAAGCCAAGGGTTCTCTTGGGACCATCAATGGTCTTCGAGTTCCGGCCACTCCCAGGGTGTAGGCTTGGGTCTAACAAACTTGGCATCAGAGCACAAAGTTCAAGACTCCTAGGGAGTATATGAAGCCGTGTCTACAGATTCCTAGTTATCAGTGTGAAGCAAGCCACATCTATAATTAGGAAGCTGCAACATTTAGGAAATTCTTGCTTCTTTAATACTCACTTCATGCGTTAGAGTTTATCTATAAAAAGTTTCTTTCTAACTCGTGCTTATGCTTAACCGATCGTGAGTTTGGTTTTGTTTGAGGAGTCCTTTTTTGGGGTATTTCTTTCCCCCGCGAGTTAAGAGAATAAAAGAGATGGTTGTTTACATGAGGAGTAGGATGAATTTATCCATTTTTGGGTTGACTCATCTGTCAAGTAAAAAAAGAAGGCAACCGTGCTACTAGGTGACATGGGCATAACAAGGCTAATTATCGATGTGTAACAAGTTGAGGAGGACCAGCTGAAGGAGCAAAAAGGGTTTAAGAATAAGAAAGCTTACATATAAGGAATGAATTCGGACAACAAAAGAGTAATGTGAATTGGTCTTTTTTCTAATAAAAGCAGTAAAGACCCACTTTATCAACGGGTACCAATATGTGTACAATACTCAGGATTCTCAGAACTTTAGAGCTAGACCTGCATAATCGCAAGGTGATAAGGAACAAAGGGGTAAATAGACTCATACATGTTTCTAGTGTGGTAGGAGCCACTTAGGGGTGTGTCATGATGGCTTCACTAATTGCTTCAAGTGTGGCCAGAATGGTAATTTTACAAGAGAATGACCTAAGAACGGGCAGAAAAATGGTAAAGAGCAAATAAAGTTACATCTAGACAAGCTACTTCAAGGTCAGATGGAGATGGAAACTCTCTTTATACTATCACTAATCGCTGAGAGAAAATTCATCAGATGTTGTCATTGGTATTATCTAATTCTTTAGTTTTATGTTTTCCCAAAGCAATATCTTCATTCCTTCAGTATTTTTACACATGTTGAGAGTTCTATTCTAGCAGAAAGTGTATATTATTATTGTCTTGTTTTCATCAATCACAAGAACATAATGGCTGATTTAGTTGAGTTAGACATGGTAGATTTTGATGTCATTCTAAGTATGGATTGACTTCATGCCTATTATGCGTCAATAGATTGTAGAAATCAAGTTGTCAAGTTTCAGATTCCTAATGAGCCAGTCATAGAGTGGAGTAGTAGTTCAGTAGTGCCTAAGGGCCATTTCATTTTGTACCATAATGAGAGAAAGTTATTTTCAAAGGGTTGTATATATCACTTAGTCCGAGTTAATGACTCAAGTTCTGAGGTACTTCCCATTCAGTCAATTCCTATAGTAAAAGAGTTTCCAGAAGTTTTTCTTCATGATCTACCCGGGTTCCTCCTGATAGAGAAATAGTCTTTGGCATAGACGTCATTCCATATAATCATCCTATATCTATTCCTCCATGTAGAATAATATCAGTAGAGTTGAAAGTGCTGAAAAATCAATTGAAAAATATGTTAGATAAGGGTTTCATTCAAACAAGTGTCTCATCTTATGGCGCTTCGGTGTTGTTTGTGAGAAAGAAGGATGGTTTCCTTACGTTGTGTACAGATTACCTTCAATTGAACAAGGTTACCATCAAGAATAAATATCCTCTTCCAAGGATTGATGATATTTTTGACCAGCTTTAGGGTGCTTCATGCTTCTTGAAAATTGATCTTGTATCAGGCTACCATAGTTGAAAAATAGGGAATGTGATATTTCAAAAACAACATTTAGAACCATATATGGACATTATTAGTTTTTGGTCATGTCTTTTGGTTTAACCATTGTGCCTGCAACATTCATGGATCTTATGAATAGAGTTTTCAAACCTTATTTAGACATGTTTGCTATCGTCTTCATTGAAGATATACTTATCTACTCAAGGAATGAACAAGACTATGCTAGTTACTTAGAATAGTTCTTAGACTTTTAAAGTTAATGAGTTATATGCTAAGTTCTCAAAATGTGAGTTCTGGCTTAAGTGTGTGACATTCTTGGGCCACATAGTTTCTAGTGATGGAATTACAGTTGATAACCAAAAGATAGAAGTAGTTCAGAGTTGGCCTAGACCATCTCCAGCTGACATTAAGAGTTTCTTGGGTTTGGCTGGCTACTATAGAAGGATTGTTGAGGGGGTTTCGTCTATTTCCTCTCCTTTTACTAATTTGACTTAAAAGATAATTAAGTTTTAATGGTTTGAAGTTTGTGAGAAAAGTTTTAGGAATTGAAAAAGAGGTTGACTACTTCCCCCATTCTGACTTTACCGGAAAGTACTCAAGGCTTTGTAGTGTATTGTGATGCATCTAGAGTTGGTTTGGGTTGTGTCCTGATACAGAATGACAAGTTTATAACATATTCCTCCAGACATTTGAAAGTTCATGAGAAGAACCACCCAACCATGACTTAGAGTTGACTGCGGTAGTTTTTACCTTGAAAATATGGCATTACTATTTGTATGGCGTTCATGTTGATATATTCACTGATCACAAAAGCCTACAGTATGTGTTCACTTAGAAAGAGATTAATCTAAAAAAAATATGGTTAGTATTTCTCAAGGATTATGACATAAGCATTCATTACCACCCAGGTAAGGCTAATGTGGTTTTTGATGCCTTAAGAAGGTTTTCTATGGGTAGTACCACCCATCTTAAAGAAGAGAAGAAAGAACTAGCAAAAGATATGCATAGACTGGCATGTTTAGGAGTTCGAATTATGGATTCCATATAAGGAGGAATAGTAGTGGCAAATGGGGTTGAGTCATCGTTAGTATTAGAAGTGAAAGAAAAGCAAGACCATGATCCCATTTTGCTTGAATTGAAGGCAAACATTCATAAGAAAAGAGTGTTAGCTTTTGAACAAAGGGGAGATAGTGTATTTAAGATATCAAGGTAGATTGTATGTACCTATGGTGGATGGACTCCAAGAGAAGATAATGGAGGAAGCTTATAGATCCAAATATTCCATTCATCTGAGTTCCACAAAGATGTATCACGATTTGAGAGAAGTATATTGGTGGGAAGGTATGAAGAAGGGCATTGCTGAGTTTGCTGCCAAGTGTTTGAATTGTCAACAAGGTAGAGCACCAAAGACCTGAAGGTTTGGCTCAGAATATAGAAATTCCAGAATGGAAGTGGGAGATGATTAATAAGGACTTCATCACAGGGTTACCAAGGTCTCACAGTTAACATGATTCTATTTGGGTGATTATCGATAGAATGACAAAATCAACCCACTTTTTGCCTGTAAAGATTACCTATTTGGCAGAAGATTATGCTTAGTTATACATTCAAGAGGTGTTAAGACTTCATAGAGTTCATATATCCATTATTTAAGATAGATGTGCACAATTTACAATACAATTTTGGAAATCTTTTAAAAAGGTTTGGGTTCAAATATGAACTTAAGTACTGCCTTTCATCCCTAGACTGACGGGCAGACAGAGAATACTATATAGACCTTTGAAGATATGTTGAGGTCTTGCGTGATTAATTTCAAGGGAAATTGTGATGATCACCTACCTCTAATTGAATTTGCTTACAACAATAGTTACAACTCAAGCATTTAAATGACCCCTTATGAAGCTCTTTGTGGGAAAAGATGCAGATCTCCTATTGGATGGTTTGAGGTTGGTAAAGTAGGGTTGATAGTACAAGATCTAGTTCATCAAGCTATTTAGAAGGTGAAAGTGATTCAAGAGAGGTTGAGGACTTAGAGTCATCATAAATCTATGTTAGGAGAAAAATAATTGAGTTTGAAGTAGATGATTGGGTTTACTTGGAAGTTTCACCCGTGAGTGGTGTAATGAGGTTTGGTAAGAAGGCGAAACTTGTAACCAGATACTAGACTTTATAAAATATCTAAGAGAATTGACAATGTAGCTAATGAGTTGGAGCTACCACAAGAGTTGGCAGCGGTTCATCTGGTATTTTATGTCTCCATGTTAAAGAAGTGCATGAGTGATCCTTCATTGAATATTCCAACTTAGTGTATTGAGATCAAAGATAACTTGTGTCATGACGATATTTCGGTGCAAATCCTAGATTACCAATTTCGCAAGTTGAGAACAAAAGAGATAGCCTCAGTCAAGGTCCTTTGGAGGAACCAACTTGTTGAAGAAGCTACTTGGGAAGCTGAAGAGAATATGAACAAGAGATCCACATCTCTTCGAATCCGGAGAAAGTGTGCAAACCATGGTACTAATTTTCTTCTTAGTACTCTTTAAATTTTGAGTAAGCATGTTGTTTAGTTTCAATTGCTTGTGGGTGTTTGAACTTGATGTTGCTACCCTATGTCTAGTAAGAGTAATCCTATTCGAGGATGAATGTTACAAAGGGGGACATATTGTAACATCTCACAACTAGAAACGACTAGATAAGATTTTAAAATCTGTAATACTTATTTTTCCAAAGAATAAGAAAATCTGGAAATTTTATGTAAGTTAAAAAGTGAGTATTGATCAACTTAAAATGACCATAACTCCTAGATCATAATTGATTAGAAGTAGTTTCATATATGGTTTGAAATCCCTTATAATAGTCTTTCCAACGCCACCGAGTTTGTGCAATTTCGATCTAGTATGAGTGAGTTATTCCTTTCGGAAGTTGGGCTTTTGGATTAAGGAAAGCCTACTCTTGATCAAGGGAACGGCAAAATTGTCTTTTCCACCTAATCAAATTAATTCCTTTTTAAGGATTAATTGGGGTAAAATAAGACTTCATTCAGTTTAGAAAGATTTAGAATTCATGCTAGGTCTTGGAGAATAGAGAAAAGAAGATAAAGAGGAAAAAAACCAAGAATTTGCCAAGAACATTCAAGTTTTGCGTGTGGAATTTGTCGGGGATGATCCCTAAAGAGGTATGTGAGGTAACATAGTGTTGGGTTAATTCACCCATATTCCAATGTATTTTAATTCAGCAAATCTAAGCTATTTGAATGTGAAGAAATCGAGTTCTTGAAGAACAATGTTAAAGTTTTGTTAAATTCTTTCTAGTTGTGTTGTTGAGTTTTGATTCATGTTTCCGGGTGAGATTTCTGGTTGAATATTTTGTTATTGAGACTTGAGAGTACTAATGATCCTAGGTGTTTGGGGAAATGACCATTGAAGTTGTGAGGGTTTAGAGATGAAAAACGAAGGAGAAAAGTTGAGAACACTTGAGGATAAGGGTTGGGGCTCCACGGCTCCCATAGCCTCAAAGGACAGTCTCTGTCCTTAGAGCCTTGGGGTTCCACGCAAACCAACGCCCCATCCTTCTCTCTATCATATGAGGGCTGGTGCTTCCGCCTTTAAGAGCGTCAGGGACGCCAGATCTCCTTATTCTTCCCCATCTATTCCTACTAGTTCCTAAGTGATATACATATATTTCCTTGTTGATTCAAACAGTCTAAGGTTCATCTAAACACAGTGAATCATCCATAAACATGATATCATGAACTTTGAATCTATAATTCACTTTAAGGAAAGTTAAGATCAAGACAGAGAAAGTAAGAGTAAAGTTTAGAAGTTAAGAAGATCTGGCGTTCAAGAGTATTTAAAAATGTTTTAACTTTGTTTTTAGTACTCAAGTTTCAAGTTAAGTAAAGATTTAAGAGTGTGTTCATTTCTCAAAAAATATAAGGGAACAAAGTTTTCTCTTACAGTTGTTTTAAGACTCAATTTTAAAGCTAAGTAAAGAGTAAAGATGTTGAGTTCATTCTCAAAAGTTATAGGGGAACTAATTATTCTCTAAGATTTTAATTTTTTTTTTCACATTTAAGATAAGTGGAACTAAGATTTTCCAAATGAGTTTTGAGCAAGAAAAGAAAACATTGATTAAAGAGAGCTTTTAAAGCTAAGTGTTGAGCAATTATGTCAACCCAGAGAAAGAAGTTGTTATAAAAACACATGAGCTAAGTATAGTTTTGGGAGTAATATTGAGCACAGATATGGGGATGCGGGTTCATAATAACTCAAGTTTCCATAAACCATGTAGCCATCATGGGCATTATAGGATCATAGTTTTTAGATGATCACTTAAGTTAAGCTAGTGGATCCACTAAGTTAAGTAAGGTCCTATACCGATGGAAAGATATAAAATGGTCCTCGGCAGCGTGAGGTAAAACGTTGTACCATCACTTAGGCTCATAGTGATGGTTTTCTGTTAGAGAATCCCCCACAGAAGTTATATTACTTTAAATAAGTAAAGTTAAGTTTGTTATCGCTTTATCTTTAATGAACTAAGATTGTTTTATTTGATTTAAGGTTTATATATATATATATATATATATATATATATATATATATATATATATATATATATATATATATATATATTACAAAAAATGGACGTAATGACAATCATCTTATCCCACCAAGACCAGTCAGCCTAAAACTCAACCTTAACAATAAACTATAGAAATTTTATAATAAACTCAAAAATACCCCCAAAATCTGGTTGTCACGTGTACAAGCCTCTAAAGTATTACAATTTAATAATAATAAAAAAACAAGTCTCATGTGACATTGTTTCTAGTGTAGAAAAAGATCATAAACAAGAGTAAGAAGGTCTGCTGAGATGACAAACAGGTACTTCACAAATCATCCAAGGAGCCTCAGAAAAGAAGAGAATATATCACAAAGGTCCGGGTTCGTAGCCTACAGAAAAATTGTAGAAGCAAGGGGTGAGTACCAAATCACACGGTATTCAACAAGTAAACGTCTAAACACAAGTTAAGAAAAAAAAATACGGGTACTCTTGATACCCCGTCCGGACCTCCACAACTACAATTACATAACACCAACCTAACCTAACAACTCACAATTTACATAACACATATCTCAACAACAACACTTAAACAAGTTACATATCCTCAACAACAACACTTTAACAAATTAAATATCCATAACAACACTTTAACAAAGTACATATCCTCTACAACAACACTTTAATAAATTATATATCCTCAACAACAAGCTCAGTATTCATCAATCACAAGTTCCACAAAAAGACACTCACAAGATCCACAATACACAATATCAAATTCACAAATGATAAAGAGGGGTAATGTAATGAAATTCAATGTCAAGTATCAGGATGCATGTCTGACCTAGTAATACACACTCGTTGTCTCTCAGTCCGGGACCCATGAGGGACATATCTGTCCATGCATGTGTTGCAACGTGTGATACGACCCTCGATAATATTAACTATCGCAGCACGCGATACGTCCCTCAAAAATAGTATCCATCACGAGCGCGATACGTCCCTCGAAATGGTACATCCTCTTTAATATTTTATTCTTTCTCAATTCATATAACACCTGTCACAATTATGTCTTAGAATAATGCATATGACATGTTCACAAAAATAATGAGATGACCATTTTTATAAAATTGCATGATTCACAACAACATCACAATGATTTAACAAGACTTTCAAACCATTATCCATTATCAACACATCACACACAAAAAATTAATCGCATTGCCTTTTATTACCCCCTTATTTTCATTATGAAAATTAATCAATGTGGACAAGTCAATCCATCACCAAGTTTCATTATTCCCAAACATATACCACAAGGAAATACATGCATTCCATACCTTCCATATACCATATATATATTTCGAAAGTGTTTTACTGTTTTATATTGAGTTGACTATCCATGAGTTGAGCAGAACCAAGATAAATGTTTCTCTTTTACTCTCTTTCAAGTTTAAGTTGTTTTAGCAATCCAACTCGCATAGTCGTATATTCAATCTGCTGATCCCAACTTTTTTGCATCGTATTATGATGCAGACGCAGGTAACTAGGATTAGCATCTGGTGTACAGTTGTCCAGTGAGCACCTCAGAGTCAGTTTGTGAGCCTCCCTTCATTTCAGAGGACATCTTTACATTCAGTTATCTTGTTTTTTGTTTTGCATTTGTTAGGATGATTGGGGTCCTGTCCCAACACCCTTTTTATTTTAGAGACTTCAAAGACTAATAGCATAGTTATTTAGTATTATTATTTTAAGTTGTAGTAAACGTTTAAGGCATGAGTTTCCACTTTGGCTAAGTTAATACTTAAAAGTTATTTTGAAGAGTTATCTCTTGTGTTAAAGACTTCTGCTGGGTATGTAAGTCAGACCGAGCGTTCGCTTGGGATCAACAATGGTTTTAGAGTGCTAGGCACGCCCTGGTTCTGGGTTTGGGGTATGACAACGACTATCCCACTAGTGTAACATAAGCAAGTCAAACATAATTATAACCACATGTATAATATATTAAAATCTACAATATTATCAACATATTCGTCAAATACAATATCACACGTCATTGATCCTATCACGAAACCCAAACTCAAACAGTTAACTTGCTGGAACGTGGCAATCTAGTCCCATAGTTGTGTCAGAGCATGGCACCCGATCTAATTGTTGTTTCGGAACGTGAAAACTCAATCCAAGTTAACTTGATGGAACATGGAAATTCGATCCCCATATACATACCACAATCACAAGTATATCATGAGGATCTTACATTTACATCACGATTTCATGGTTACCATCATTCAACTATTTCATTCACAACAAGTGTGATCAATATTGCATTATTCTTACATATTCAAGTATCATAATGAAGCAATAATTAAAAAAAATCACACAATCATTGAATCACAACCATCACCTGCCTCAAAAAAAGTTTGAAACCCTAAGAAATTTGATCCTTTCCTTTCCAAATTCATTTTGCTTATTGTTGGTCAATCAATAACATAGGAAAATCAATAAAAAATCACTTATTACCCGGATTACTAACAATGCTCACAACCCTTGATCATACCCAGGATCTCTAGTATCTAGATTAGGCTTGTTTCCACTATAAAATTTATCAAGAAACCCTTCCCCATCAGTATTGACCCATTCTATAACGTTGTATGGATTTGAAAACAGATTTGAGAAGCTAAAAATATACCTTTAGCCTTAAAAATGGTGAAAAGTGAGTTAGAGTCACATGGGGGTCATTCCTTAGCTCTAAAAGTCAAAAAGTTCCAAATAAGGTCGTTTAGGATATTATTAACGACTTAATTTTCTCTTAAAATCTCTCTTGGAATTTATATTCCCTTTTCTTGCTCAAAACTCTTTTTGTAAATCTTAGTTTCCTCTTATCTTAAAATATGAAGACATATATAGACTCTTAGGGAATACTTAGTTCCCTTATAACTTTTATGAAATGAACTTAACTGTTTACTCTTTACTTAGCTTGAAACTTGAGTCTTAAAAAAAGTTAAAATATTGCTAAAGACTCTTGAAAACTTTTACGAACTTTTCTTTGACTTAATTCTTAACTTTTAGACTTGACTCTTAACTTCTGTGACTTTTCCTTTAGCTTTCCTTGAATTGGATTATAGATCTAAGGTTCATGATCTCATGTTTATCGATGATTTCATGATTTTTAAATGTACCTTAGAGTGTTAGAATCAACCAGTAAATATAGGCATATCATGTAGGAACTAGTACGAAAAGTTGGGGGAAGATTGGGGAGAACTGGCGTCCCTGGCGCTCTGAGAGGCGTGGAGCTCCAGCCATCAAATTACAGAGAGGTGGGTGGGGCGCTCTGGCTGGATCGGAGCCCCAAGGCCCTACAGACTAAGATTATTATGTTGGGTTGAGAGGCACTATACCCCAATCTTTATACCCAGATTTTCTAGACTTTCCTCGTTCGTTTTTCATCTCTAAACCCTCTAAACTTCCACAATTCTTTCCCAAAACCAATAGAATCATTAGTAATATCAATATATAATGGATAAAACATGAAATTACGCCTGGAAACATGAACCCAACTATCAAGAAATTTCAACAACTCAACCATCAAGAACTTAGTGAATTTTCAACAATGTTCTTCAAGAACTCACTTTCTTAATATTCAAATAACTTAAATTCATTGAGTTGAAACAATATTGGAGTATGGTTGAACTAAATCCAACACTATGTGATCTCACATACCTTTTAGGGTTCTCCTGATGAATTCCACTCGCAAAACTTGAATGTCCTTTGCAATTTCTTGATATCTCTCCTCGTTTTCTTCTTTTCTCTCTTCTCCAATACCTAACGTAAGTTCTCCTTTTTATAATCTAAGGAAATTCTTATTTTATACCAATAAATTCCCAAAAACGAAATAGGAAATATAGTTAAGGGAAAGACTAGTTTCCCCTTCCGTAATCTGGATTTGGAGTTTCCTTCATCCAACAACCCAATTCTCGGAAGGCATAACTCACTCATACGTATCGAAATCATGCAAAGCGGCATTGGAAAGATTATTATAAGAACTTCCAACCATATCTGGAACTACCCCCAAATCATCATGTGCTAGGATTTATTGTCATTTGAAGTTGTCCAAAAACTCACTTTTTAACTTAGACAAATTTTCTAGATTTTCTTATTCTTTGCAAAAATAAGTATTTTGAGATTTAAAACTCTTTTATGTTTTTTTTGTTGCGAGATGTTACAATATCATGCTCTTGGGAAAATTCAATCTCGAATGAGGTTACTCTTACTAGACTTAGGGTGGCAGCATAAAGTTCAAACACCCACAAACAAATGAAACCAAACAACATGGTTACTCAAAATTAGATAGTACTAAGATGAAAATTGGTACCTCGGTCTGCATTTTCTCCGGTTTCAAAGAGGTGTGGATATCTCTTTTTCATGTCCTCTTCATTTTCCAAAGTGGCTTCTTCAACAAATTGGTTCTTCCAAAGGACCTCAACTGATGCTACTTCTTTTGTTTTGAAAATGTAAACTTGGAGATATAGGATTTGCACCAGAATGTCCTCATAAGAAAAGTTATATTTGATCTCAATATTATTAGTTGGAATGATCAAGGAAGGATCACCTATGAACTTCTTCAACATGGAGACATGAAACACCGGATGAAACGGTGCTAACTCTTGTGGTAGCTTTAACTCATAAGCCACTTTGCTAATCCTCTTGAAAATTCTATATGGACCAAAATACCGGGGACTAAGATTCCCCTTCTTACCAAACCTCATAACACCCTTCATGGATGAAACTTTCAAGTAAACCCAATCATCCACCTCAAACTCCAATTCTCTTCTCCTAACATCAATTTAAGATTTTTGATGACTCTTGGACGTTTTGAATCTCTCTTGAATCATATTCACCTTCTATATAGCTTAAAATCTTGTCTTATCAACCCCGCTTCACTAACTTCCAACAATCTAGTAGGAGATCTGCATCTTCTCCCATAAAGAGCTTCATATGGAGCCATCTGGAAGCTAGAGTGGTAATTGTTGTTGTAGGCAAACTCAATTAGGGGGTAGATCATCATCTTAAATCCCTTTGAAATTAATCATACATACCCTCAATATATCATGTAGCATCTGAATAATGCGCTTAACTTGTTCATCAGTCAGAGGGTGAAAGACAGTACTTAAGTTCACCTTTGAACCCAAACCTTTGTGAAAGGATTTCCAAAACTTTTATGTAAACTGAAATGATGGAGACCAGAACTCCATTAAGTCTTAAAATCTCTTTAATATACAATTTATCATAATATTCTACCGAATGAGTAATCTTTACCGGCAAAAAGTGAGATGATTTTGTCATCGAATCAAGAATCACGTAATAGAATCATGCTGCTTGTGAGATCTTGTTAACCTTGTGATAAAATACATATTAATCATATCCCACTTCCCTTCCAGAAGTTTTATACTTTAAGCCAAACCACCGGGCCTTTAGTGCTCTACTTTAACTTGTTGATAATTCAGACACTTGGCAACAAGTTCAATAATGCCCTTATTCATACTATTCCACCAACAAACCTCTCTCAAGTCGTTATACATCTTTGTGGAAAATGGATGAATGAAATATTTGGAGCTATGAGCTTCTTCCATGATTCTCTTTTGGTGTCCATCCACCATTGGCACACACAACCTACCTTTATATCTCAATATACCATCTCTGCCTTGTTCAAAAGCTAACACCTTTTGCTTATGAACATTTGCCTTCAATTCAAGCAAAATGGGATCTTGGTCTTGCTTTTCTTTCACTTCTAACACTAATGATGACTCAGACTCATTCGTCACCACTATTCCTTGTTTTGTGGAATCAATGAGTTGGACCCCTAAGCGTGCAAGTCTTTGCATATCTCTTGCTAGTTCTTTCTTCTCTTCTTCAAGATGGGCAGTGTAACACTCCGTAGCCAAAATAGACCAAAAATCAGTTTTTTCCAAAAAGATCTGCAGATACAACCAACGGTGTCATCAAAGGTCCGTAGGAAAGACAATGGTCTGTCCTGCACAACCGTCGATAGAATCAGCAACTCCCAAAAAAAAATTCACCTGGGAAAAATTGGCTAAGTCTTGATCGATGGACAGACCGACAGTCCATAGGTCAGACAACGATACGTAGTCCATAATCGTCGATCAAGACCCCTATTAACCTACTCTCTAACAAGAGCTACGGATGACCAACACGGTTTGTATGTGGACCTACGGTCTGATCGTAGGTGGAAAATTTGCAGACAGTTAAGGGGAAATGTAGTTGGGTCAACTTCAAATGATAATAACTCTTAGCCAAAAATGAATAAGGTATCCCATATCCTACTCACTGATAGATAATTGAATTATCAGTGAGTGAAACGTTATGTCCATTTTTGTAATGTCCTATTGAACAGGCCCTAACGAAGGACCCAACGACGGGGCATCGGGCAGATGATGGACTGTCAGTCCTGGCCGTCGTTTGGCCCGACAACAACTTTTCCATGGGTCTTCTTGAGCTTTCCCACTCTGTTTAAACCCTAAGTTACATCTTTTTGATCCTAAATCATCATATTTTAGTCAATTTAAGCCTAGATAATAACTAAAACATATCTAAGTCAAATCAATAAATCAAAACTTAGAAAATTGTAAGCAAAAAAGGAGAAAAATCTCAAGAACCCTAGTTCAAGAACGAAGCAAGCTCCAGCAGTTCCAGCCCCAAAACATAAAGTATTTTTCCGTGGATTTCATCACTAGGTATGTGGGTTTCTTTCACCCATTAGGTCCCTATTTTTCAGTCAGATTCTCTTGTCATGATTAAACCTAGGGTTTCTAGAACTTTATGAATTTATTAGTTGTAGGTTCCAAATCAGATTATCATGTTATTATTTAGTTTATTGGATGAATTTTAGAACCCTAGCTTTGTATTTCTTTAGTTCTTGAATTACACATGGTAGGTCAGATATTTCAGACTCTTCAGATATACATGCCTCAGTTATAAATGCATAATTACCAGATTATTTATTGCATTCTCAATTTGCATGTTCTGTTTCGAGCTATCCCGTATTTATATAAATTCAGAAATAAATAGTAAATTTACAGATTTCATTGGGAGTAGCATAATACCGAGTTGGACTAGGGTTCAGCCCGTACCCAATAGTCCCAAAACTACTAGCCAAGTAGGTTGTAAGTCCCCTCTGTGGGCAATCAATTTAGTGATCACGCCATCATGCCTTTGTACCTTTGGTAGGGTATATTGGATCCTCTCGATGGGGCAAATACATCGGACTCCACATTTAGCTCATGTGGCTTTATTATCGGTTAGTAGTAGCTCCCACAGTTCGGTCAGACTCTTTGCATTGACCATGTATCAGTATATTCAATATTCAGTTTCAACATGTTATAAATTGTCCATTGCATTGAGTTAGATTAGAAATTCAGTATATCATGTTCATATTATTATACTTGCTTTTGTGCTTGTTCACTTTTGTTTTATTTCAGCTTATTTCTATCCTACATGCTCAGTACCTTTCAAGTACTGATGCATACGTGCGCTACATCTTCTTGTGATGTAGGTTCAAGTTCTCAGCATCTATATCACGCATAGATCGATTTCCCGATCTCTAGATCAACAGATTCAGTGGTGAGTCCTCATTCTCTGAGGAAAACAATCATGAGTTTCATTTTAGTCTTTAATCATTTAGTTTCAGTTTTTGCTAGATTTAGCTGGGGCTTGTCCCAGTATTTCTAGTCTAGTTTAGAGGCTATTTTCAAACATAGTTAGTTTCTGCTTAGTAGTGAGTTAATATATTTTGTATTAAACTCACCATTTTTTGATATATCTCAGTTACAGAATATGGGTATTCCTTATCTATTCCTTATAAGTTATGATTTAGCTTCCGTATCAGTTTATTATTTTTAGTATGCTCATGATAATGCCAGAAAGGTTAACTTGGGATCTCTTGTGGTCCTAGGTTCCATGTCCGTGTCTTGGGGTAGCTTGGGGCGTGACAAAACTTGGTATCAGAGCACTAGGTTTAGGTGTTCTAGGATGTGTGAAAAGCAGCACTAAGTAGAGTCCTTTTCATGGGTGTGAAGTGCACCACATCTAATGAGAGGGAGGCCATGAAGTGTTTTAGGAAAAACTTCACTTTCTTGTTACTCTTATCGTGCGTAAGGTATCATCTAATTCCATTCTAACTCAACATTGAGCATTTGAGATCATGCCTTCTCGTAGAGCTTAGGCATGGAATGCTAATGCATGTAATGTTAACGTAGTTCCTCTAGTACTAGATAAGCAAGTTCAAATGTAAAGTTTCAGAATGCCAATTCAACTTTTGGCTCAGAGTACGACCAACCAAAATAATCAGTAGGTTCTAGTTCCTACTAATAGAAATGACCGATTAATGACAGCCAGAGTTTGTGATTTTGTTAGGATGATTTTGCTGACGTTTTTAGGATTGCAAGTCGGTAAGGACCCATAGAAGTTCATTGATGAAGTCAAGAATATATTTGGTGTGATGTAAGTAACTTGTAGTGACATGTGAGATTGACATCCTACCAACTCAAGGATGTTACTCACATATGGTTCACTCATTGGAAAGACAACAAACATGACTTTGTCTTTTGTAACTCAGTACAACAGTCCTATTCAATGCGAGTACGGAAACTCTCTCAGAATCTTTCTTAGTGTCTACTCCAGTTGGTGACCCAGTTATAGCTAGATGGGCATAAAGAAATTGCCTTATCACAGTCTCTGAAAAGTCACCTAAGCAAATCTAGTAGAGTTAGAAATGGTAGACTTCAATGTCATTCTAGGAATGGATTGTTTACACTCATGTTATGCCTCACTCGATTGTAGATCTAGGGTTGTTCGTTTCAAGTTTCCAGACGAACCAATCCTAGAATGGAAGGGTAGTAGTTTAGCGCCTATGGGTCGATTCATTTCTTACCTTAAGGCCAGAAAGATGATCTCTAAGGGTTATATCTATCATCTAGTTTGGGTTGATGATTCTTGACTTGAAATCCCAACTCTTGAGTCAGTTCCAGTAGTCTGTGAATTTCCAAAAGTGTTTCCAAAAGATATTCCTAGAGTCCCTCCCGAAAGGGAAATCGACTTTGGAATTGATATCCTTCCAGATACCCAGCCTATTTCTATTCTTCTTACAGAATGGATCCAATAGAGCTTAAGGAATTAAAAGAGCAATTGAAAGACCTTCTAGATAAGGGCTTCATTAGACATAGTATTTAACCTTGGGGTGCACCAGTGTTGTTCTTAAGGAAGACAGATAGTTCTCTCAGAATGTGCATTGACTATAGACAGTTGAACAAGGTCACAATTAAGAATAAGTATCCCATCCCCAGGATTGAAGACTTGTTTGACCAACTTCAGGGTGCTAGTCACTTATAAAAGATAGACCTCAGATCGGGTTATCATCAGCTTAGTGTCAGAGATAGTGACATTCTGAAAACAGCCTTCAAAACTTGGTATGGTCATTAGAAATTTATAGTTATGTCGTTTGGACTAAGCAATGCTCCTGAAGATTTCATAGATTTAATGAACAACGTTTTCAATAAGTATTTGGACTTATTCGTTATCGTCTTTATTGATGATATACTCATTAACTCTAGGAGTTAGGAAGAACATGCAAGTCATTTGAGAGTTGTTCTACAGACTCTCAAGGATCATCAGTTATTTGCTAAGTTTAGTAAATGTGAGTTCTGGTTGCAATCTGTTGCTTTTTTTTGATCACATTGCATCTAGCATAGGGATTTGAGTGGATTCGCAGAAGATAGAAGCAGTGAAACAGTGGCCAAGACGTACCTCTGCTACAGATATATGAAGTTTCTTAGGTTTAGCAGGTTATTACAGAAGGTTTGTGGAAGATTATTCATCCATAGCCTCACCATTGACTAAGTTGACTCAGAAGATGGTCAAGTTCCAATGGTCAGATGATTGTGAGAATAACCTCGCAGAATTGAAATCTATATTGACTACAGTTCCTGTCTTGCCTTTACAAGAGGGTTCAGATGGTTATGTGATCTATTGTGATGCATCCAGAGTTATCCTAGGTTGTGTGTTAATACAGCGAGGTAAGGTGATAACTTATGCCTCTAGACAACTTAAGGTTCATGAGAAGAACTATCCAACTGATGACCTTGAGGTGTTTGTACTCAAGATATGGAGACAATACTTGTATGGTGTTCACTGACCATAAGAGCCTTCAGTTTGTGTTCACCCAGAAGGAGTTGAATCTTTGCCAGAGAAGATGGCTTGAGTTCCTTAAGGATTATGATATGAGTGTGCATTACAATTCTAGTAAGGAGAATGTAGTAGCAGATGCTCTTAGTAGATTATCTATGGGTAGTGTAGCCCATGTTGAGGAAGAAATGAAGGAGCTAGTGAAGGATGTTCACAAGCTTGATTGCTTGGGAGTTCTCCTTATGAGCATATCAGACAGCGGTGTAACAGTTCAGAATGGGGAAGAATCGTCTTTGGTAGTGGAGGTTAAGGAATCAAGACAGTGACCCAATCTTTCTTTAACTTAAGGGTCTGTCCATAATCAGAGAGTGGAGGTTTTCTCCCAGGGGGAGATGGTGTACTTCGCTACCAGGGTATATTGTGTGTTCCTGATGTGGGTGAGTTGAGACAACATATTCTTGCAGAAGTCCATAACTCTAGCTATTCTATTCATCCAGGTGCCACTAAGATGTACCGCGATCTGCGAGAAGTCTATTGGTAGAATGGAATGAAGAGGGATACAACAGATTTTGTGAGTAAGTGCCCCAAATGCTAGCAAGTCAAGGTAGAACATAAGAAACCAGGAGGTAAGACTCAAGAGAGCGATATTCCCACTTGGAAGTGAGATGTGATCAATATGGATTTCATCACAGGGTTACCTCGCACTCGCAGGCAGCATGACTCCATTTGGGTGATAGTTGATAGGATGACTAAGTCTTCTCGCTTTTTAGCGGTCAAGACTACAGATTCGGCGGAGGACTATGCTAAGATTTACATTAATGAAATTGTGAGGTTGCATGGGGTTTATTTGTCTATCATCTCAGATAGAGGTCCTCAATTTATCTTCATTTCTGAAAGTCATTTCAGAAAGGTCTTGGTACTCAAGTTAACCTTAGTACAACATTTCATCCACATATGGATGGGCAGGAAGATCGTACCATTCAAAACTTAGAGGATATGTTGAGAGCTTATGTGATCGATTTCAAAGGTAGTTAGGATGATCACCTTCCTCTTATTCAGTTTGCCTACAATAGTAGCTACCATTCCAACATTTAGATGGCCCCTTATGAGGTTTTTTTATGAGCGTAGATGTAGATCTCCTGTTGGATGGTTTGAAGTAGGTGAAGCAGCTTTGATAGGGCCAGATTCAGTCCTTTATGCTATGGAGAAAGTGCAACTCGTTAGAGATAGACTTAAGACAACCCAAATTCGTCAGAAATCTTATGCAAATGTAAGGAGAAAGGAACTAGAGTTCCAAGTTGATGATTGAGTTTTTCTGAAAGTCTCACCTATGAATGGGGTGATGAGATTCAGAAAGAAAGGGAAGCTCAGTCCTAGATATGTAGGACCTTACAATATCTTAAAAAGGATTGGAAAGGTGGCATATGAGTTAGAGTTGCCAGCAGAATTAGCAGTAGTGCATCTGGTCTTCCACATCTCACTCTTAAAGAAGTGTGTGGGTAACCCATCCTCTATAGTGCCGTTAGAGAGTGTGGCACTGAAAGATTGTCTTTCTTATGAGGATGTACCAGTTGAGATTCTTGACCCTCAGGTTAGAAGGTTGAGAAACAAAGAAGTCACTTCAGTCAAGGTTTTGTGGAGGAGTCAGTCCTTAGAGGGAGCTACTTAGGAAGCAGAAGCAGCCATGAAAGCTAGTATCCTAACCCCTTTCCTTCTGACTCCACTCTAGCTTGAGGTGATAGTTCCTCTTCAGTTTTTCAATCATTCATGTATCAATTTAGTCTTAGAATCATGTTCCCTCAGTTTTTACTTGCATTTTCAGTGTATTTGCATATACTCAGAACTCAATTAGGCCAAAAATTTAGTTTTTTGTGTTTTAGTAGTGAGGTTTGCAGCTCTCTCCCTCTATTTCAGCTAGTTTAGTCTTCATTAGAGGACGAATGTTCCCAAGGGGGATATAATGTAACAACCCGTAGCCAAAATAGACTAAAATTCAATTTTTTTCTAGAAAATTCTGTAGGTGAAACCAACTGTGGAATCGACCGCCCGTACGAAAGACGACGATCCGTCCTGCACAATCATCGATGGGATAAGAAACTCCCCAAAAAAATTTATCCGGGAAAAATTGGCTAAGTATTGAGCGTCGAACGGACCGAAGGTCCGTAGGTCAGACGACGGTCCATAGTCCGTGAATGTCGATCGAGACCCCCATTCACCCACTCTCTGACAAGAGCTACGATGACCAGCACGGTCCGTAGGTGAACCTTTGGTCTGTAGGTTGAAATTTTGCAGACTGTTAAGGGGAACTACAGTTGGGTCAACTTCAAATGATAATAACTCTTAGCACAAAGTGAATTATGTGTCCCATGACCTACCCATAGATATATAATTGAATTATCTTTTCATAGCCATTGACCTTGCTAAAATCAGACCTCTGAGTAAAACGTTATGACTATTTTAGTAAAGGCTCGTCAAACAGGCCCTAAAGACGGACCTGATGACCGACCCAACAACAGGGCATCGGGTAGACGACGGACCGTTAGTCCTAACCGTCTTTTGGCCCGACAACAACTTTCCCAGGGGTCTTTTTGACCTTTCCCACTCATTTCAAACCCTAAGTTATGTCGTTTTGACCCTAAATCATCATATTTTAGTCAATTTAAGCATTGAGACATAACTAAAACATATCTAAGTCAAATCATTAAATCAAAAGTTAGAAAACTTGAAGCAAGAAAGGAGAAAAATCTCAAGAACCCTAGTTCAAGAATGAAGCAAGCTCCAGCAATTCCAGCCTCAAAACTTAAAGTATTTTTCCGTGGATTTCATCACCAGGTATGCGGGATTTCACTTGTGGGTTTCTTTCACCCATTGGGTCCCTATTTTTCAGTCAGATTCTTGATTCTCTTGTCATGATTAAACCTAGGGTTTCTAGAACTTTGATATAACTTTATGAATTTATCAGTTTTATGTTCCAAATCAAATTATCATGTTATTATTTAGTTTATTGCATGAATTTCAGAATCCTAGCTTTGTATTTCTTTTGTTCTTGAATTACACATGGTAGGTCAGATATTTCAGACTCTTCAAATATACATGCCTAATATATAAATGCATAATTACCAGATTAATTGTTGCATTCTCAGTTTGCATGTTCAGTTTCGAGCTATCCAGTATTTATATAAATTCAGATATAAATAGTAAATTTATAGATTTCATCGGCAGTAGCATAATACCAAGTTGGACTAGGGTTTAGCGTACCCAATAGTCCCAAAACTACTAGCCAAGTAGGTTGTAAGTCCCCTCTGTGGGCAATCAATTTAGTGATCACGCCATCATGCCTTTATTCCTATGGCAGGGTATATTGGATCCTCTCGGTGGGGCGTATACATCGGACTCCACATTTAGCTGATGTGGCTTTATTATCGGTTATTAGTTGCTCCCACAGTTCAGTCAGACTCTTTGCATTGACCATTTATCAGTATACTCAGTATTCAGTTTCAACATGTTATAAATTGTCCATTGCATTGAGTTAGCTCAGAAATTCAGTATATCATGTTCAGATTATTATACTTGCTTTTGTGCTTGTTCACTTATGTTTTATTTTAGCTTATTTCTATTCTACATTCTCAGTTTCTTTCAAGTACTGACGCATACGTGCGCTACATCTTCTCTAGATGTAGGTTCAGGTTCTTAGCATCCAGATCAGGCATAGATCAATTTATCGATCTCTAGATCAGCAGATTCAATGGTGAGTCCTCAATCTCCGAGGACAACAATCATGAGTTTTATTTCAGTCTTTAATCATTTAGTTTCAGTTTTTGCTAGATTTAGCTGGGCCTTGTCCCAGTATTTCTAGTCCAGTTTAGAGGCTATTTTCACACATAGTTAGTTTCAGCTTAGTAGTGAGTTAATATTTGTTTGTATTAAACTCATCAGTTGCAGAATATGGGTATTCCCCATCTTTTCATTATAAGTTATGATTTAGCTTCCGCATCAGTTTATTATCTTTAGTATGCTCATGATCATGTCAGAAGGGTTAGCTTGGATTACTTGTGGTCCTAGGTTCTGTGTCTGCGTCTCAGGGGTAGCTCGGGCATGACAGGCGGTAATACCCATAGACAACATGCTAAGGCATAATCAACCATAGTAGCCTTACCTGGGTGGTAAAGTATGCTCTTGTGATCAGTGAATACATCAACATGAACACCATACAAATAGTGACATCATATCTTCAAGGCGAATACCACAGTAGCCAACTCTAAGTCATGGGTTGGATAATTATTCTCATGAACTTTCAACTGTCTGGTGGCATAAGCTATAAGTTTTCCATTCGACATTTAAACCTAACCTCAACCAACTCTAGATGTATTACAATACACTACAAAAACTTGAGTACCTTCAGGTTAAGTCAAAACTGGGCCGTAGTCAACCTATTTTTCAATTCATGAAAGCATTTCTCACAAGCTTTAGACCATTGAAACTTAACTGTCATCAACTTGGTCAAAGGATATGAAATAGACGAAAACTCCTCAACAAACCTTCTATAGTAGCAAGCCAAACTCAAGAAACTCTTAGTATCTGTTTGAGACGTGGGTCTAGGCCAACTCTGCATTGCTTCTATCTTTTGGGTATCAAATCTAATTCCATCTCTGGAAACTATGTGGCCCAAGAATGCCACATACTTAAGCCAAAACTCACATTTTGAGAACTTAGCATACAAATCCTTATATTTCAAAGTCTGAAGGACTATTCTGAGGTGACAATGATTTTATTTATTCCTTGAATAGATTAGTATGTCCTCAATGACGACAATAACAAACATATCTGGATAAGGTTTGAATACTCTATTCATAAGATTCATGAATGTTGTAGGCACCTTGGTCAACCCAAAGAATATAATCAAAAACTCATAATGCCCACATCTGGTTCTGAATGTTGTTTTTGGAATATCACATTCCCTAACTTTAAACTGATAGTAGCCTGATCTGAAATCAATTTTCAAGAAGCATGAAACACCTTAATAATGGTTGAAAAGATCATCAATTCTCGGAAGAGGATACTTATTTTTTATGGAAACCTTATTCAACTGATGGTAGTTTATACACATCCTAAGGGAACCATCTTTCTTTCTTACAAACAAGAGCAGAGTACCCTAAGGTGAGACACTTGGTCAAATTAAGACCTTATATAAAAAAATCCTTTAACTGTTCTTTCAACTTTTATAACTCTGTTGGTACCATTCTATATGGCAGAATAGAGATAGGACGGGTATCTAGAATGATGTCTATGCCGAAGTTTATTTATACTCAGGAGGGACTCAAGACAGATCATTATGAAAGACTTCTGGAAACTCTTTTACTATAGAAATTGAGTGAATGGGAGGTACCTCAGCACTGGAGTTATTAACTCAGACTAGGTGATAGATACAACCCTTTGAAACTAACTTTCTCACCTAAAGGTATGAAATGAAACGACCCTTAAACACTATTTAACTAGTACTCCACTCTAAGATTGGCTGATTAGGAATTTGAATCTTGACAACTGGAGTTCTACAATATATTGATGCATAAAAAGCATGAAGTCAGTCCATACCTAGAATGACACCGAAATCTACCATGTCTAACTCAACTACATCAACCATGGTGTTCTTGTGATTAATGGAAATGATACAATCACAATACTCTTTCTACTAGAATAGACTCCCTAACAAGAGTAGAAACATAGAAGGGTTTAAAAGTTTCTCAGAGAGGATATCAAACTTATTTGCAAGATAATGGGTTGCAAAAGATAAACTTGTTCATAGGTCTAGCAAAACAAAACATCAAAAGTAGATACATTGATCATACCAGTGACAACATCTGGTGAGTTCTCTTTCTCTTGGCGACTAGTGTTTGTATAGAGGCAATTTTCTCCTCCGCTAATACTGGAAGTAGCTCTTCTAGGTGCAGCCCTATCTGTTGGAACAACTAATGAAGATTGGGCTCTATTTCCTGAATTCCTCTACCTTGCTTGTTCTTAGGGAACTCTTTTATAAAGTAACACTATTGCCCACACTTGAAACAACTTGTCTAGCCATCAAGACACTTATCTGGGTGGGTTCTACCACACTTAGCACATGTAGGAGCACAAATACTTCCTTGTGCCACACTATCTTGATACTGTGTTGGTCTAGCTCTCAAATTCTACAAATTCTAGCCATGATGCTCACCTTTGATTCTGGGTGCTGGTGCACTAGCAAATGATGGTGTAGGCCCCTTCTATTTCTGAAAGGACAAACTATTCACATTACCTTTTTGCTTCCTAGACTCACTCACTATCTTGGATTTCTTATTTCTACACTCTTATCTGTCCCTCAACTTCTCGTCTTTAACCTGCTGCACATAAACCATTAACCTTGATATATCCATGTCACCTATCAACATTGGTACCCTGCCTTCATTACTTAAAGAACGACCCAATCTAGCAACAAACAAACTCATTCCAATCCTCATATCCTTAACTATTTCCCGAGATTAACGATATAGTTGGGTGAACTTGAACCTAACTCATGCACACTAAGAGAATCTTGCTTAAATGTAAAAAATTCCCTTAGCTTAGCCTCTTTCAATTCTCGAGGTAAGAAGCACCCCAAGAAAGCTTCTTCAAAAAAGGCTAAACTCGGATATGGTGCATCCTCATTTCTACCCTCTTTCTATTAAACCAAGTCCTAACAACATTCTTTAGTTGATATGCATCTAGCTTAACTCTCCCAGTATCAGCAACATGAGCAATACACATTATATCGAAAACCTTTTTAAGTTTTTCAATGAAGTTCTTTGGATCTTTAGTATGCTTGAACTAGCGAAACTTGGAGGGTTCATCCTCAAGAATCACGAATCCTTAAAGTTTCAGCCTTTTCTTATCGATCTCCTCATTGCTGTCCAACTTGGTTTGTCACAACATGGCTTAGTATCCGAATTGTCTCATAGAATTCAGTATTGGCGACTTCTCCTTGAGGTTGCACGTCTGGTGCATTCGGTACCCCCTGTTCTTGTGGTTCAACATACCTCCTTATTAGATGACCTTTAAATGCCCTTTGTGGAGGAATGGTTATCTGAAACACACACAAGCATGAATTAAAGGGAAACTTTATAGATATCGACTCTAATGCATGAAAAGAGTGTGAAAGAACTAAGATAATTTCGTAAGTGTTGAAACCTACTAATTATATATATGGAGATCTTCACACCAATAACTTGGACTCTACAGACACGACTTCATAGACTCCCTCGAACTCTTGAACTCTGTGCTATGATACCAAGTTTGTTACACACCCCAATCCTACACCCTGGGTGGGAGTAGCACTCGAAGACCATTTCTAGCCTCGAGCGGACCATTGTCCTGACTTAGTTACCCAATGGAAGACTTAAACACAAGATATAACTCATTATAAGATATTTTAAAGTAATACTTAACCAAGTCGCAACTCATATCTTAAACGTTTACAACTGAAAAGAATAAGACTAAAGAAGTATACTAGCTGTCTATGAAGCCTCTAAAAACAAAGAGGAATGTTGGGACAGAACCACCAATCATCCTAACAACTGTAAATGAAAATCAAGAGATAAAAGATGTCCTCATGAATGTAAGGAAGTTCACTAACTGACTCTGAGCTACTCACTAGATCAACGGTATGCCAGATGCCGATCCTAGTGATCTGCATCTACATAATAAGACTATGCATGCCAACTGACATCAATACATTGAATATACGATATGTGAGTTTTAATGCTACAAATAAGTTAAGCTTAAAAAGAGTAAGAAGGAACACTTATCTTGACTCTGCTCAACTTATGAATAGCATAAGTCAACGAAAAGTAATATGACACATGCAATATATATAAAGCTTGTAAAACAGTGTAAAAAACATAGTTCGTTAAAGAAATGTAATCACAAACTCAACTTTACTTTTAAGATAAAGTAATGTAATTTCTTTGGGAAATTCTGTAACTGACAACCACTACTATGAGCCTAAGTGGTGATACAACATCTTGCCTACGCTGCCAGAACTGTCCTATACTTTGTTGTCATATAGAACTACTTAACTTAGTGGATCCACTAGCTTAACTTAAGTGATCATCTAAGGATCATGATGATTTAATTCCCATGATTACTACATGGTTTATGGACACTTGATTTATACGAATTCGCATACCCAAATCGGTGCTTAATACTACTCCCAAAAATATACTTAGTTCATATGTGTTTAAAAAACTTCTTTCTTTAGATTGAGATAATTAATAAAATTTAACTTAAAAGCTCTGTTGGTATTTATTTTACCTTTTCTTTGTCAAAACTCTTTTGGGAAATCTTAGTTTCATCTTATCTTAAATATGAAAACATTTATAAAATCTTAAGGAATTCTTAGTTCCCTTATAATTTTTTTGAAATGAACTCAACTTGTTACTCTTTACTTTTTACTTAGTTTTTCACATGAAACAAAGTTAAAACATTGTTAAAGATTCTTGAAAACTTTTAAGAACTTTGCTTTGACTTGCTTCTTAACTATTAGACTTGACCCTTAACTTCTTTGACTTTGACCTTAGCTTTCCGTGAATTGGATAATGAATTCAAGGTTAATGATCTCATGTTTATGGATGCTTTCATGATTCTTATATGTACCTTAGAGTTTTAGAATCAACTAGGAAACATATGTACATTACTTAGGAACTAGTACAGAGAGATAGGGGAAGAATGGGGAGAACTGGCGTCCTTGGCGCTCTGAGAGGTGTGGGGAACCAGCCCTAAAATTACAGAGAGGTGGGTGGGGAGTTCTGGCTGGCGCGGAGACCCAAGTCCCTACGGACAGAGACTAGTCTGTGAGGCTTTGAGAGGCATGACACCCAAACCCCTTTACCTAGGTATTCTTGACTTTCCTCCTTCGTTTTTCATCTCTAAACCCTCTAAACTTCTATGGTTTTTTTCCCAAACACTTTAGGATATTAGTACTATCAATATACAAAAGATTCAACCCAAAATTACAACCAGAAACATGAACCAAACTATCAAGAAACTTAAACAACACAACCATCAAGAACTCAATTAATTTTCAACAATATTTTTAAAGAATTCACTTTCTTAACATTCAAACAACTTACATTCGCTGAATTGAAACAAGATTGGTGTGTGGATGAACTACCCCGATACTATGTGATCTTACATACCTTTTAGGGATCACACCTGACAAATTTCACTTGGAAAACTCCTAGGCGATTTCTTGATATCTCTCCTCTTTTCTCTTCTTTTCTCTCTTCTCCAAGCCCTAGCGTAAATTATCTTTTTTCTAAACTAAGAAAGTCTTATTTTACCCCAATAAATCCCCAAAAACAAAATAGGAAATTTAATTAAGGGAAATACTAGTTTGCCCTTCCATAATCCAGATTTTGACTTTTCTTAATCCAACAGGACAACTTTCGAAAGGTATAACTCATTCATACGATATTGAAATTGCGCAAACTCAGCAACGTTGGAAAGATTATTCTATGGAATTTTCAACTATATTTGGAACTACCCGTAACTCATAATGAGCTAGGGGTTATGGTCGTTTGAAGCTTACCAAAAACTCATTTTTTAACTTAGACAAATTTTCC
Source organism: Solanum lycopersicum (assembly GCF_036512215.1). Lineage (NCBI taxonomy): Eukaryota > Viridiplantae > Streptophyta > Magnoliopsida > Solanales > Solanaceae > Solanum > Solanum lycopersicum. The sequence goes on from NC_090807.1 coordinate 52,865,341, forward strand.
AGATTTTCTTATTCTTTCCAAAAATAAGTATTTTCATATTTAACACTTCTTTCTAGTTCTTTCTAGTTTAAAGATGGTACACCGACGGCGAGAGTAATGAGGATGGTTATGTAGAACCCACTCACTAGTTTAGATCTTTGGACTTTTATGAACTTTTTCTAATTCTGAAAGACTTATAAGTGTTTAATTTGTTATTTAGATACTTTTAAATGTTATTTTAAGTTTGTTGTTTTATATTCTATTTAGATTGTTTAAAATTTTGTGTGTTTGATTGGCTGAATAGTGTAAAATTTAATTGAATTGCATTTGTATGTGGGCAGCAGAAACTGGTCTAAAGTATTGAAGGAAAATCGACGGATAATGTTGTTTTATAGTCACTTTTCTAGGTTTTATTTTTTATAAAATCCTAGATAAGATACTCTGGGATTTTCAAAAATAAAATTTTCAGAAAAACGACGAACTCCGTTGCATTTTAGAAATAAAATAAAATGAAATTAAAATAAAGCAATGGGGTCCGTCGCTTTTGTCAAAAAAAATTCTTAAAGAATAGTCAAAAAGCGGCTCAATCTGTCGCTTTTTGAAATTCGTCGAGCTCAAAAGCTATGGAGATGACCGCGTCGATCTTCCGTCATCTTTGACCTAATAAGCAACAAATTCTGTCACTTTTGGTCGTCGTTCTTTGACAATTATTTAGTAGTAATGTTAAAACATGATTTCCTTATTTTACACTATCAAACAAATATAATTATATTTTAACAAAATAAATGTACATTTAAAATATATATTTTATCCATATTTTACCCATAGTTTACCCATACTTTTGTGGGTCGAATATGGGTATCACACATATTTTACCATGTAAAAAGTCACTCACCCAACCTATTAAAATATGGCCGGGTTACAAAACTATGGCTCATGTTGCCGACACTACCTTCATATAAGATCATATGATAAATAAAATTATCCGTTATTGTTTTTCTCAAATTTAATTTTTATAATGTCAATTATTGAAATATGCAAAATATACAAATAATTGTAACGATCTCATCCGTCATATTAAAGGACACCACACGTGGAGTTTAGAAGTCTGTTGGTGTAGTGCAAGAACTTTTAAAAGATAAGCACACAACAATTTTTGGCTAAAGATTTATTTTCTAGGTTTGGGTAACGTCAACCAACCATAGAGGAAGGCTTACCGCTATAGCGGTCTTAGTGCTGCTATAATGTGGCATCAAAAACTACAATCTAATTATCTGTCTTCTTATATTTTTCTCCCACTTTTGAAAGGAGAAAATAACGAGAGATGCTAGAAAAACCTTACAAAATCGCCCGAGGCAAGGAGCAATGAATAGGGAGAAATTTTCACGTAAAGGAGACAAAAATCTAGGAATTTTTCAATGCCCATTCATCAAAAGTTGTTTCTATAGAGTCATATTCGTGGTCAAGATTTATCAATACCTGATTGGCGCCCAAGTAGTCTACATTTCTTACAATTGAGTAATTAGATTTGCTTTTACTGTATTATATTTGTGTAAATATTTGAAGATTATATACCCAGGCCTTTGAGCATAGAGTTTGAATGGTTAGAGATTGCTATTATGTGTTGTTAGGTGAAGATGAAGTAGTGGATGGGGAATGATCCTCTATTTCTTGATTTGCCTAGTTCCTTGTTAGGAGGGTGGTATGTTTTCGATTATGAGTATATGCATGTCTATGAATTGTGTTATTATTGTTTAATGCATGGTAAAGAATATATATGAAGCATATGTAATGCATTAATGTGGTAATCTCATGCAATAAACTTGTTATTCTGATCTATGGTTTCCAATAGTTTTGTTCATTCTTCTATATGATTCTGCATAATTGTTTGTGTTTGCTGGTCAGCTCAGGTACCACACCTGATATATAAAATCTCCACAGTTGACTTGGATACCACGCCTCATATATATTAAATATTGCTCGGTTACCATGCATGATACAAGAATATCCACGTATGGTTGGCTTGAGTACACATTGATACACTAATTAAGAAGAATTCCACGTCCCTACAGTATCAATTTTCTTTGGATTCCATAAGTGGACTTGGTGTATTTTAATCTTTTAATTTCATATTGTTAGAGTTAGTTTGGGGCTTGTCCTAGTTACTCATCTTGATAGAGGATTTTACCTAATGGTTTCAACTTTTTGGTTTGTTTAAATGAATTCTATTTTGACTATTCAATTATTTTGGATTCATTTGAATTTAGTTTGTGCATCAGTTATCCTTATTATTTGTATGAATCTTAGTGCTATGTCAGACCATATATGAGCTTGGAGTCACTTGTGGCTCTAAGCACCTTGCTATGACTAAGGGGTAGACACTAGTGTCAGATCGTGATATTATTCATTTCAAAGTTAAAGGGGTGTATTTAAATGTCAATGTAATAAAACTGTTAAAAGTAAATTTTCCTACTTAAAGTGATTTAATTTATTTTCTCTTTTTAATAAATATGGATAAGAGTATCTGCATATTGATTTTTACAATCGCTATCTTCCCAAAGATGTTTACCTTACATCTACTAATCAATTATCTATAGTTATTGTAAATATTATATATGTTCATTAGTTGCCAATAGGCTTGAGCCTATTTACCTATGGACTATTATCTTGGATAGAGCTTTTGGGACAAAGACAATATTTGTGGTAAATAAATCAGGTATGTTTATTAGTTGTCAATAGAATGGAAATCATGTATTATTTTCCCAAGAGATTATAACTTATAATGGATATCAATGAATTCCATAATATAGGAGGAAAGTTGGACATGCCCGAAGCTTATGATAAGGTTTCATTGTTTAGTCTTAAGAAGGTTTGATTTTGTAACGACCTGATCCGGTTGTTATGGAAAAGTCAATGAAGAAAGAATTGGGGCCACAAAAATCTTCTGTAGTAACTTGAAATTACCTAACCTAGTCTAGATTTGGAAGAAATCAAATTTATTAAGGTGTAGGGAAAATCTAGGAACGAATTAAAAATTCTAATTTTGAATTTTATTACACTAGTGGATAGATAAGATGATATGGAATCCGTACCATTTTAGGGAATTGATTTCGGGCGAGTAAAACTCCCAAAAATGATAGTTTTCATGAAGGGGTACATTCTGCCTCTATTGGAGCCGCTGCAGCAGGATGGGTCTGCTAGAGCAGGCCAGACGCAATTTAAAATCACTAATAAACCAATAAATGATCATATTCGGTATTTTTACACTTTTATGGATAATGGTAAGGTTTTAACTCCCCGAATCCATTTCAATCCATAGAACCTATTTTCTTGGATTATTATCGATGGGGAAGAGTTTTGATCTAAGAATTATGGTGGAAAATCCCTAATTTTGGTATTATAATCTTGGATTTGGTCCAGGGTTATTGGGTTCGTTATAATTCGAATAATTAGATCTTTGATTGTTGATCCTTGCGTATATTAACTTTTGTAGACCTAGAACAAGCGAAAAGAATCAGGAAAGAGAAGATTCAAGTTCCTTAGGATATTCAAGCTTGGATTTGACATAGTTGATGGTTGTGATGTCATGTTAGTGTGATATATGTTTGTTATTGCTTCATTATAATGCATGTATGCATGCGAATGTTGCATTATTAATCACAAACTATGTAAACGAGTATGAACGAATAATTTTAAGCTATGAATCACCTCTTGTTGTATGATATTGATAATGTACTTATGTATGTGATTGTGGTATGTTGATGGGATCGAATTGCCACGTTCCGGAAAGCTAACTTGGGTAGGATCGTCACATTTTGGCATAAATATTGGATTGGGTTGCCACGTTTCGGCACAACTATGGGATCGGATTGTCACGCTTCGTCAAGATATTGGGATCGGGTACCATGCTGGTGCACTAACAATTTGAGTTTGAATTCCATAAGATGACCATTGGATTGGGTTCCGTAACAATATTAACTTCTTACGATAATTGTATTTATTATGAACTATGACTTATGACTTCTCAAAGAGTTCTACTTAGTGTGAGTGGGGGAGTGGGACTTCATTCATGCATTGCACAAATGGACTTTTAGAGTGGTTGTGTTGTTGTTCTCTTATGCTATGAAGTGTGTTAATCAATGTTGCTGATATTCGGTATGTTACATGGTTATATTGTTGCTTTGACTTATATATGTTTCACTTATTGGTATAGTCGCATGATCCTATCAGTACACTGTGATTGTGTACTGATTCTGCACTTGCTCTTATTTTTGTTGAGTACAGGGCATCTTCCGGCGGCTAGTGACATACCTCATTTAGAAGATCAGTGACCGCTCAAATTCAACGGTGAGCTAATTCTTCGGGCTGCCTTGAGTTCTCTTTGTTTAAGTCCACTCTTTTCGGACTTCGACTATTGGTTAGGTTGTTTTTAATTTTGGGGTTTTACCCCTTGTTCTTAGACTTGTCATTAGTAGAGTTTTGGTACAATGACTTTCAGGTTGTAGGAGTTGTATTTTCGTATTAGTGTTAATTCATTTGTTTAGTTCCATTTAAATACCTAGTTTTTCGTTAAGTTGGTTGGTTGGGTTGTAGTAATGGTTCTCCCACATGAGGGTTAGTGTGAGCGCCAATGACGACGGTTTGGATAGTTACATATTTTTCACAAGTCATTATTGGTATGATTTTAAGATTAATTTTTTATAATCTTATTCAATTTTGATTAATGAATAAGCTTATTATTTCTTTCAATCCTTAAGAGGACTAAACCAAGAAAATTCTTTATCTCTCATGTTATGTATCATTAAAGCAGAGTGTTGGCTAGAGATGTGAACAAACTATATAAGAATATGGAATTCAAGGATATTAAGTTCCTAAATGAACCCCCAGCCACTACCTATTCAAACAATCATTTAATTTATGCAAATGATATTATTTTATTTTTTTAGGAGGCAAAATCTATTGATAAATGATGGGAGCATTGAAAGAGTATGAGAAAATGTCGAACCAGTTGATCAACTTGAATAATAACTTTTTCTATCTTCGTGGCGATATTCATTTGGTTGTTGGAATATACTAAGAAAAATAACTACTATAAGGTAGGATTTTGAGCTTACTATATTTTCTCAAAGATGTTTAGCTTGCATCTACCAATTAATTATTTGTAGTTGTTGTAAATATTATGTATGTTCATAAGTAGTCAATAGGCTTGAGACTACTTGCTATAGAATGATCATATTGAAGAATAACTCTTTCTGTCTTCGTGGCGACATACCTTTGGTTGTTGAAATTAGATTAAGAAGAATAACTAGTATAAGGTAGGATTTTTAAAATCACTATATCTTGTCAAAGATGTTTAGCTTGCATCTAGTAATAAATTATTTGTAATTGTTGTAAATATTATGTATGTTCATTAGTAGTCAATAAGCTTGAGCCTGTTTGCCTATGGAATGATCATCTTGAATAATAAGTTTTTCTATCTTCGTGGCGATATACCTTTGGTTGTTGGAATTAGAGTAAGAAGAATAACTAGTATAAGGTAGTATTTTTTAAATAACTTTATCTTTTGAAAGATGTTTAGCTTGCATATACTAATTAATTATTTGTAGTTGTTGTAAATATTATGTATGGCCATTAGTAGAGGCTTGAACCTATTTGCCTATGGAATACCGTCTTGCATAGATATTTTGGGATAAAGACAATATTTATGGTATAAAAAATATGAATATTTGTTTTTCTATTTTGCTACTTGGAGCCAAGTTGTTATATAACAACAAGTGAAATATAAAATTTTCCCCTTCTTCTCCTTACCCTTTTTATATTTTCTTTCACTAATTATATAATTTTATATATTATTAGCACAATATTCTATCGTCTCAAAAAAAGTGCGGAATTAAAACTTTTCACAACATCACTAATAAGAAACTTTTTTATAAGACTAAGCAATAAGTTTCTTCATCACAAGTCAACTTAGACACGTCTTAACATCATAGGGTCACGTCCCTTTACATTTAAAGAGATATACTAAGTCTTAAACAATGTCTTAAAAAGAAAGAAACGATAAGACACAAAGTTCATGTTCTCGAACATATGAGGACATACCAATCTTGAGAGAATCAACTTCTCAAGCTTCACCTTCTAAGAACCTTTACTTTCCTTCCACCTATACTTTTAGAGATATAAAAGAGTATGGAGTTAGTACAAAGATTGTAATAAGTATGGATATATGCAAAAACGTTATAAAAAACGACGTTTTTGTTGAAATATACTTTTCATGGTATGATAGTAAACATTCATGAATCAAGTTTACAAAGCATCTTACATGTCATAATTTCACATACAAGGTAAAACTTCCATAACCTTAACATTTAGTCACATTTATCAAGTAATCCATTATTCATTTAGAACTTTCTATCTAAAGTTATCCTAAGACTCACCTAGATAAGACATGAAAAGAACGCCCATACAACCTCTTCAATATACACCTAAGCGATCCATAAGACTACTAAGTATAAGCATTCTTTGTTTCAATTTAATAAGTCAGCACCCACTACTAAAGACACTAGAGAAATCATACATGCATTTAAGAACTTCACATAAAGACAATCCTCCAAGACAATCCCCAAGTTACACTTAGTGCAATGTTAAAGTAGCATCCCATACTACTACTCCCACCTTAGTGTTTCTTGTGAATTCCCCTCGACTAGGCACATCACATTCATCATTTACATGACTTTCATCACATTAGACATTCGATCAACATGTTTCATTAACATTAGACATAAATTTAACTTACTTCATTACCATCATATAGTAACCCATTCATACATTTTCATATAAGGACACACCAAGAATCTCTCCAAATATCTTCTTGTGCAATGGATAGATGACTTCCCATGCCACCACTTACCCTAAGTAGTACACCCTTAAGAAGACATTGTTCATTACACTCGTTTGTGGGGCTATCTTTAACTGACATAGACTATAAGATCTAGACATGGAATTCCGATATTAACCCCTACCGGATGAGGGATCTGTACTTGCCTAAGGTAGGGTCATTCTCTTTTAGCCTTTACATAGATCTCCAATAGATTTACCCATGTGGGCGCATAGTTAAGGGATAAGTGGATTGCTTCTAAGTAACTCATCTCAACTAACGAACAACACTCATCTCAAGAGGTACATTGGAAACAACATCTTTACTCACGAAGAGTATCCCCCTTCTTCAAATCCTCTCGGCTCTAAGCATAAATCCCCCATGTAGTCTTAAACATTCTTTAAATTCATTAACGGTAGGTTAAGGGGATAGCTATTTATCGCTACATCTCAACTCTCGAAGAGTACTTAGCCCTAGAGGTTACTTTTTAATACTAGATCTACAATCACGAAGAGTATCCAACCTCCAACCTATCTTTGAAAAGCTATTGAGAATAGTGAGGTTGCTACTAAACACTTCATCTTAACTTAAGAAGAGTGTACACGCCAAAATCCCCCTTTTTCATTCACTAGAGTTCTTAGGAATAGTAGGGTTGGTATTAGACACTTCATCTCTACTCACAAATAGTGTCTACCCTAAAATCCCTTATTTTCATTCATTAACTTCATTCATTCATTATGTGTGTAAGGATATGTAAGAAGATCTTTCACATAAATACCATTATTGATAACATTGACTTCTAAATATGATCATGCTACATTTATCATACCTCACACACTATCATGATTCACATTCACATTATACTTCATTTAGACATAGCATCTTCATGACACACATTCTCAACTTCATAATACATCTCATGAATATACATCATAACATCTCTTTACTTCACATTCAATTCCTTCAAGGGCATTACTCACAATTCAGATACATATTCATATACATCAAGTAAACACCACTACCATAAGTGGGCCATACCACTCAAAATCAATTCAATAAGAACTAAATAATATAGATCAACTTACCCTTCATAAAAACTTTAACAATTTTTTCTGAATTATCAAATAAAATCATCATAATAAGGCATAAATAGCAGTACATAATCTCAATAGAACATAAGGAAAATACGACTCTAACATTGTCTAATCATATTCATCAAACCCAATTCATAAGTCAAAATTTGAGAATTTGCATGATCATGGGTTCATTGAGTTTTTTTATCATAAAACCATCACTTTATATTGAAAACATCATAATCAATCCATTAAAATATTTTCATACAAAGAATCATGCTTAAAATTCAAAATAGAAGAATTTAGGAATTTGAAACCTTTTTAAAAAGCCTTTGGAATGTCTCCTTTAATGGAAAAAGAATCAAGGATGAGCTACCATACCTTAATATGAGAAAAACCACGATATTTGATGAAGAAATCACCCAAAAACTTTAATCCTTGTTCTACCTTGAGTTTAAGCATCAATGGGGTCTTGAGAGAGTTTTTTCTTGGGAGAGTGGTTTTGATTTTTGAAAAGTGAAGTCTAACTTAGGTCATAGGAATATAAACTAACTTAAAATACGTAAAAACCCTTAAAACAACCTACCACTATTTAATTAGAAGGGGGGGGGGTGAATTTTCCAATTCAACCTTAAGCTGGCCGAATTGCAGTCTCTAAATGACGAACCCATCTATTGGGCATCGTTGGAATGATGGATCGTCTTGCAGGGCGTCGTTTGGATCAGAGGCTGGACTTTTAGGGTCTAATATCCACAACAAAGCGTGAATCCACTTCCCCAAAAAGCGGGGCGTATTATGAACTGTTGGGCATCGTCTAAGGTCGTCATTTGGAATAGTTTTGGCAGCTTTCTTGCCAAGGCTTGGGTCCTCCTCAAGGACCCTTAAGTGGTTCTTGGGGATTCATACCCAGGCGTTTTAAACCTAAACAAGTTCATTCTATGTGTTATATCCCTCCCCTATAAATTTGGGCACCAAACAACATATAAAACATGCAAATCCATACAAGCACATGCAAGACTAGTTTCTGAACGTCTTGGTTGGTCTTTGACGGTCAACTCCTAAACTCTTTTAAATTGACTTATAAGGATAAAATTTATTACTTTAACACATTATTAAATCATTAGGAACATGTGAAGCTCTAGTTTGACCTATTAATTTTTGAGGGTAGTTACAATTTCCGCCATTTAGAAAAAACATTCGTCCTTGAATGACACTAAACACCTTCAAGGACATGAAGTACTCAACTAGCTTCTCACCACACACATCATCATGGACATAAAATTCATAGTCAATGCACCAAACATACAAGGAATTCCAACTTCATATCATTGTGCACTCTAAGAAATACAAGCAAATTGGAACTATTTCCACAATTCAAAGTGTACACTTACTTCATCATTTTCATTTAGTTTATAGAGGAACTAAATTTTCCAACATTATATGTGCTCATCATATCATTATAAATCTCAACATGTAATAATTTTCAAATCACACCTTGGCACTTAAGTATAACAACTCATAAGACTAGATACACATTGACATGAGAAATATAGATTAACTACCAATATTCCCATGTGACTATGACATCATCAAGAGCATGCAAAACAATGACACCTATAACATAAGGAGACATGCAACTCATATTCATACGCAAGACTTCAAAACATAACCAAACTACTAAGAATTTTGGTCTTAAGCTTGAGTAATATAGAAGGAAAAGATAAGTATATCAACCACCTTACTACTCAACTCATTCTCTACCACTTAGGGTAAACCCACCTTGGAGCAAATAAAAAACAACCATAAGGAACTACGACTTACTGAGCCTTTATTCCAGACTAGCTCCTTTGTTAGCTTAAAGCACCTAGAAACGGTTCTTATTTTGAGTATTGGGATCCGGACCATCTTAAAGAGCTTGGTTGGTATCCTTCCCTTTTGCCTTAAGAAATGGGCAATATCTCATCTTATGAACCCTATTACCACATCCCAAACAACCATCCTTACCGGCAAGACACTTTCCCTAATGTTGCTTTCCACATGTAGTACACTTAGGTGTCTCATATGTATAGTCATATCTAATCCCTCCTTGAGATTTTTTTTGGAAACCCTATCCTTGCTCCCCATGAAGTTATCTTGATTATAAAACCTCTTCTTAGACATAGGTTGACTTAGTTCATCCTACCTAGACCTCTTCCCATCTCTATTGATCTTCCTAAGCTTTAACTCCTCAATTTATTGATCATACACCATGAGTCTAGAGATATCCCTATCATGATGGAGCATTGCCATACAACACTCTTCCTCAACCAATCTAGACACTCCCATCACGAACTTATTCATCCTAGCCCAATAGTTGTCTACCAAGGTTGGGGCATACTGAGAGAGTTGGGTAAACTTGAGAGGATACTCCTTCAAACTCCCCCTTGACAAGGGTTCATGAATTCCACTAACTTTTTCTCCCTCAACTCTATGGGGGAATAACTATCAATAAAGTCTATCTTAAACACTCCCCAATATATTGGGCAATCCCTTACGAGTCTCTCATCCCTCCATTGCTCATACCACACTCGTGACACATCCTTTAGTTGGTAAGCGGCTAGTTTCGCTTTCTCTATAGGAGTCACACCCATAACATCTACCACCTTGAACACCTCATATATGAATCCTTGTGGATCTTCATCCACCTTAGTACCATGAAAAGTACGAGGATTCATCCTCATAAAATCTTAGATTCTAGAATCCCTCCATTGCTCATACCACACTCGTGACACATCCTTTAGTTTGTAAGTGGTTAGTTTCGCTTTCTGTGTAGGAGTCACATCCATAACATCTACCACCTTGAACACCTCATCTATGAAGCCTTGTGGATCTTCATCCACCTTAGTACCATGAAAAGTACGAGGATTCATCCTCATGAAATCTTAGATTCTAGAATCGAGAGTACTTGCGTTAAGGTTCCCTTGAGGCCCAACTCCTAGGTTATATTGGGAAACCACATGATTAGTGATGACTTGAGCTTGAGTCGTCATGTGTTGGGTCAAATCTCAAAAAGATGGCCTTATCTCCATTTTAGACATATCCCCTTCATCATTGGGGGCTTGAGGACCCTGGGTCACTTAAGGTGAAACCACCATATTCATATTCTCTTGGTTAGATATAGGGACTTGCTCACCCCGGGGAAGAACTCCCTCATTCACTACTTATTCCTCCTCTCTTCTTCCAGGTGTCCTTCTTGTATTCATATCCTATAAGCATAAGAGAAGAGATTATATAGGACAGTTATAGAACTCAACTCAATGGCACGATACAAGAGTAATGAATAAAGGGAAACTTCTATCGTCCTATAGCCTCTCTCTCATAGATTTGTCCCGACTTATACCGATGAACAAGAATCTACTAGATGTGGCTTGTGAGACTTTTGCCCTAAACTATTTCCTAAAACCTTATGATCTGATACCAATTTTGTAATGACCCACGAGTGCCCCCTAGGCGTTAAACGATGTACTTAACCTCTCGAAGTTCTTGTACAAGCCTCTTAGCTTTCATTCATTATATAGGTATGAAAAGTAGTGCAGAATTAAAAATTTTCACAACATCACTAATAAGAAACTCTTTTACAAAACTAAAGAACTACTCTCATCATCACAAACCAACTTATACATGTCTTAACATCATAGGGTCACGACCCTTTACATTGAAAGAAATATACTAACTCTTACACAATGTCTTAAAAAGAAAGAAACTAAAAGAAACATAGTTCATGTCCTTGAACATATGAGGACATACCAATCTTGAGAGAATCAACTTCTCACGCTTCACCTTCTAATAACCTTCACTTGCTTTCCACCTATACTTTTAGAAATATAAAAGAGTAGGGTGTTAGTACAAACATTGTACTAAGTATAGATATATGCAAAAACACTCTAAAAGAGGACATTTTAGTTGAAACATACTTTTATGCTATTTTAATAAAACCTTCATGAATCAAGTTTACAAAGCATCTTACACATCATCATATCACATACAAGGTAAAACTTCCATAACCTCCTCAACATTTAGTCACATTTATCAAGTAATCCATTATTCATTTAGACTTTCCTATCTAATGTTATCCTAACACTCACCTAGGTAAGACATGAAGAGACCCGCATAAAACCTCTTCAATACACACCTGAGTGATATTTAAGACTACCAAAGATAAGCATGCTTTGTTTCAATTTAATAAGTCAACACCCACTACTAAAGACACTAGAGGAAATATACAATTATTTAAGAACTTCACATAAAGGCCATCCTCCAAGACAACCCCCAAGTTACACTTAGTGCAATGTTAATGTAGCATCCCATACTACTACTCCCACCTAAATTCTCCTTGAGAATTCCCCTAGATTAGGCACATCACATTCATCAATTACATACTTTCATCACATTAGACATAAGAACAACATGTTTCATTAACATAAAGCATAAAGTTAACTTACTTCATTACCATCTTATAGAAACGCATTCATACATTTTCACATAATGACACACCAAGGCTCCCTCCATAAGTTCTACTTGTGCAATAGATAGATGATGGCAGATTCCACTAGCTACCCTAAGTAGTAAACCCTTAAGAAAACTTTGTTCATTACATTCATTTGTGGGGGTTATTTTTAATCGACATAGACCATGAGATCTACACATGGAATCTCAGTATTAACCCCTACCGGATGAGGGATCCCTACTTGCCTCAGGTTGGGTCATTCTCTTTTAGCCTTTACATGGATATCCAATAGCTTTACCTATGAGAGCGCGTAGTTAAGGGATAAGGAGATTGCTTCTAAGTAACTCATCTCAACTAACGAATAGCACTCATCTGACGAGGTACATTATATAAACCATCTCTACTCACGAATAGTATCTCTCTTCTTCAAATCCTCTCTAAGCATAAGTCCCCCATGTAGTCTTAAACATTCTTTACCTTCATTAGATTTAGGTTAAGGGATAGCTATTTAGCACTATATATCTACTCCCGAAGAGTACTTATCCCTAGAGTTTACTTTTGAATACTACATCTAAGTCACGAAGAGTATCCAACCTCCAACCTATCTTTGAAAAGCTCTTGAGAATAGTGAGGTTGCTACTAAACACTTCATCTCAACTTACTAAGAGTGTCCACCCCAAAATCCCCCTTTTTCATTCACTAGAGTTCATAGGTTTAGTAGGGTTGGTACTAGACACTTCATCACTAATCACGAATAGTGTCTACCCTAAAATCCCCCATTTTCATTCATTAACTTCATTCATTCATTTCATTTATTGTGTGTGTGGGGATATGTGAAAAGACCTTTCACATAAACATCACTATTCATAACATTGACTTCTAAATATGATCATACCACATTCATCATACTTCACATACTATCATGCTTCACATTATTCTTCATTTAGACAAAGAATCTTCAAGACACGCATTCTCAACTTCATAATACATCTCATGGATATACATCATAAAATCTCTTTACTTCACATTCAATGCCTTCAAGGACATACTCACAATTCACATGTTTATTCATATACATCAAGTTTACACTGCCAGCATAAATGGACCATACCATTGAAGATCAATTCAATAAGAACTAAACAAAATAGATAAACTTGATCTTGATCCAAGATTTTACCACTTTTTCTCAATTCTCCAACAAAATCATCATAATACGACACAAATGGAACTGCATAATCTCAGTAAAACATAAGGAAAATACAACTCTAACATTGTCTAATCATATTCATCAAATCAAATTCATAAGTCAAACTTTGAAAATTTACAGGATCATGGGTCCATTGAGTTTTTAATCATCAAACCATCACTTTATATTGAAAAAAATAATGATACATCCATTAAAACCTTTTCATGCAAAGACCCATGCTTAGAATTCAAAATAAAAGAATGTAGGGATTTGTTTTTCAAAAGCCATTGGATTGGCTGCTTTAATGAAAGAAGAATCAAGGGTGAACTACTGTACCTTAATTGGAGAAAATCCACGATATTTGGTGAATAAATCACCCAAAACCTTTAATCCTTTCTTAACCTTGAGTTCAAGCTTCAATGGGGTCTTGAGAGAATTTTTTCTTGGGAGAAGTGTTTTGATTTATGAAAAGTGAAGTCTAACTTAGGTCTTAGGGTAACTAACTTAAAATACATAAAAACCTTAGAAAAATCGACCACAACTTAATTAGGACATGGGGTGAATTGGGAAATTCACTCCTAAGATGGCCGAATTGCAGGCAGAAAATGACGAACTCATCTACTGGGCATCATTTGAATGACGGATCATCCTTCAAGGCGTCATTTGGATTAGAGGCAGGAATTTTTGGGGTTAAGCTCCCAAAATTAAGTGTGGGGGCATGCCCCTAATGACGGGGCGTAGTATGAACTACTAGGCGTTGTTTTAGGTCATCGATTGGGATAGTTTGGCAGCTTTATTATGAAGGCTTGGGTCCTCTTCAAGGACCCTTAGGGTGGTCATTGGGGAGTCCTGACTGGAAATTTCAACCATAAGCATGTTTATCTAGGTGTTAGAGCCCTCCCCTATCAATTTGGGCACCAAAGAACACATAAAACATGCAAAGACACACAAGCACATACAAGACTAGTTTATGAAGGTCTTGGTCTTTTTTTGACGTTCAACTCCTAAACTCTTTTAATCTGACTTCTAAGGCTAAAATTCATTACTTTAACACATTATTAACTCATGAAACACATGCGAAGCTAAAGTTTTACCTATTTCATTTTGAGGGTCGTTTCACTAGCCCACCCCATCTGGACTAGCCTATACAAGCTTCGACATTTTACTGACCAAGCGGGGCTAACCATTTTTTGTGTGGCCAAAAAATGGTTCAGCCTAACCAAAAAGTACCTGGGCTATAGGCTTGTTGGGTCAGCTTACTTTTTCAAAAAGGGTAACTTTCACATATAGCAAACATAAAAATCCTATTTGTATGTTATAACTATAGTTTGTATTCTATAGGAATCATAAATATATATATTTCGGTATACATATACAAAAAAAAGTAGTTGTATAAATTTCTCTGGTATACATCTATCAAAAATCAATTGTATAATATGTGTTTATATAAGAGAAAAAGACAAAAGAAAATTGGGCAAGGGACATCCATATTTGTATAATTATAAGTGTATAAGACCAAAAATATATGCATTTGTATTTGTATTTAAAATTTTCTCTCATTTTATACAAACACAATGTATACATTTGTATTTGTATAAAGTGAGAGAGGCGAATGAGTGAACGAGATATGGGATATGGGAGAGAGGGAACAAAAATATATGTTTTCTCTCTCTTTATAAAAACACAAACACATTTTATACATTTGCATTTTTGTATAAAAGGAGAGAGGCGAGTGAAGAGCGAAGTTTGGGAGAGTGGCGAGCGAGATCTGGGAGAGGGGAACGAAAATTATGTATATTTACAATTTTCTCTCGCTTTATACAAACACAAATGCATTCTATAATTTGAGTTTGTATAAAGCGAGAGAGGTGAGGGAGCGAGCAAGATTGACGAGCGAGATTCACCGGGAGAAAGACGAAATAACAACAGTTTGCTATGGGGTACAATTAAATCAAACTACGATTATACCATTTAATTTGAATGAATAGTTTGCTATTATATACAATTTTCTCATTTAAATTATATATATATATATATATATATAATTATTAAATCATAAATTATTATTTAAAATATTATTATAAATATCGACAAAATAAAAATAAATGATGTTAATGCTACTACTTTGTTATTCAAATCCACAAATAAAATTATCTCTATAAGATATTGAGAAAATGCACAAATACCCCCTCAACCTATACCCGAAATCTCAGAGACACACTTATACTATACTAAGGTCCTATTACCCCTCCTGAACTTATTTTATATGTAATTTTCTACCCATTTTCGACCTATGTGGCACTAGGTTGAATATAAAAGTCAATCGGTGTTGGGCCCACAAGATAGTGCCACGTAGGAAGAAAAGGGGTAAAAAGTTATTAATAAAATAAGTTCAGGGGGGTAATAGGACCTTAGTATAGTATAAGTGTGTCTCTGAGATTTCGGACATAGGTTGAGGAGGTACTTGTGCATTATCCCTAAAATATTCACTAAGTTTTTTTTTTTCAAGTAAAAGTATAAATATTTAAATAGAAATATTAATCTAATTGTTTTAAGTTGGACACTCTTTAATTTTAAATTTCAATATTATATTATATTTTTAATTAATTTTTATCAGCCCATAGACATGCCCTATCGATATTTCTCAAGCCCCGCAAATTAGCAGGTTTATTCAGGCCGGGCTAAAAACTTCTTTTCTTTAACGGTCTTCCAAAATCATAGCCCAACCTTATTAAATCCCTGGTTAGGCCAGGCCGGCCAAACAGGACTAGCCCATATTGACAGCTCTATGGACGAATATGGCTTTTGGGTGAGGTTAATTGACGTGGATTAGGGTTATGGGATAAGTAAAGAACAAAAACACCCCTATCAAAATATGAATAAAAGAGAAAACTAAAAGAAATTTCAGAGGATGTGTGTAGTCACACAACTAAAGCTTTGATTGCACGACACTAAGCGAACACCTTATAGTGACACATAACTCGAATTGTCGAACGGTCGAAGGCGATGGAAAAAGGCTTCACGAAATTCTATTTTCTTGGTATTAAGAAACAAAAACTCTTCATATGCTAGGAGTCCCTTATAACCTTAGTTTACATTCAAAATACTTTCCACACTTAAAAAATTGATCTCGATCCATATATATACATTTGTAAATCATTGAGTTCCAGCCGATACACATGTGAAGGATGGTGCAGATCTTTTCTTACAAATTGTGGGGCATTAAAATTAAATACAACCCTGAAATTATAATATCACTCTCACCTGCCATATCATAGCCATATAAGTGTCAATCATAGTCCTATCATTATTATTTTTTATTTTTTTTCTTTTTTTATTCATTATATTTTCTTAAATATTTTTAAAAAAATTAATTACAATAATTAATTTATTAATTAAGAAATGCATTTTCTAAAATTAAATTTAAAATGTTGATCCATTTTCATTTTCCCTCCCTTTTCCCTTCTCTTCCTTGCTCTTCACCATTTTCAGCCCTTCATTACTCTTTATTCATCATTAATTAATTCTTTTGTAAGAATAACTTTAGAGAAGGAAATCCACTAAGAACAACACATCATCGTCTTCAAATCTACTAACAAATACCATGTTATCTTGTTCAAATCCCCCCACCCCCACCAACCACAAATCTTCCCTTTGGGAGAATGAACTTTTTGTAGAAGTAATTTATTTTTAAACATTCCAAATCAAAATCAATATCGTATTAGAAACCTGACAGATCCACATATTTTGTATCATAAATACTAAAAAAATAATTATAAATTCAAAATTCAAGAAATTTTACATTTTTGAATCCAAAATCAATGCCAATAATAAGATGTTAGTGCTGAATTTTGTAAATTACTAAAGGACTGGCGAAATGAGATAGTGGAAGAATTGGGGATGCAGATGGAGGAAGAGGTGGTACTTCAAAGGAGAAGAAATTATGTTGGGGAAGACATCAAAATAGAATGAGAAAAAAGATTAAAAAAAATTGTAGGTCAATAAGAAAATTCACATATTTTTTAAAAGTTAATATATCAAGAAAACATGTTTAAAATATTAATTATAGATTGGTTTCACGATCCAATCCACCAGATTGTACGTGCACCTACTCTAACACCTGTTAGAAGAATCTTTTCGCCCAAATTAAAGTGGGTTATGAGGAAAATAAATAAATTACTACAAACTATCTTCGATGCTTTAAAAGTCATGAAATCATCAACTTTAACAAAAATCTTTTACAAATGACAGAAAATCCGAATTAGTCTAAACCAGTACAAAAGCAACTAAAATGGTACAATTTATACATGAAAATAAAACACAACTTCTACCATAAGGGAAGAAAAGTGAAAGATGTTGAATATTACCATCATCGGCTTTTAAAAAACAACACTGAACCAGAAACAAGATTATGTCAAGTGTCATCATAAAAGCAGTATATGTATAAACACATAGATTGATAGGTGGTCGACCCGAACCTAACACATAATGTATTATAGATAATCAAAAAAGACATGCAATATGAAGATTACACCACCCAAGTCTCTAATCACTTGTTTTTACCTTCACATGTTTAATGCTCATTGCTAATATAATTTAATCTCAACCTTCTATCTCATTTAACTGCGAACTCTACCATTAGACATTCTATCATCTTACCTTATGAGACTTTCAAAGTCTATATGTGTTCGGTACACATGAACGTGTCCACTTGAACGTGTTTATTTCGATGAATAACAAAGATGCATAATGGCGCAAACACCTATCGAAGATTGAAGATTCAAAACCTACTGAAAGGAGAATTTCAATCGTGGATTCCAAACCTACTGGGAGGAGGATTTCAAATTTATGTATAGCTTGATAATTGTTAGAAAGCTGACTTAATGAAGGAAAACTACTTTCTAGTTATTTAAGGAAAGAAGTAGCGTATTTTGTTATTTGATGCGGAAAAAACAAATAAATAGTCCAATATTAGTTCAAGAAGGATTTGCTGAATTTCTGGTCTATAAATAGAGAGCTATTTTCATCAGAAAAATTTGCGCACTTATATAGAGAGAAAATCAAAACACTATCAAGAGGTTTTTGAAAGAGTTTTGATATTACTTGGGAGTGCTGCGAGATCGAGTATTTAATTATAAAAGTGTATTCAAGAGTCTTGTTTACAATCTTAGTGTTGTGAGTAGGAGTTGCTTGACAAGTTGAAGATATTGAAGAGCGTTAGAAGATACAAAACTAGGGAGTAGTTTTGTGTCTTGGGGTAGAAGGAATTAGAGTTTATACTTCCATAGATTACATAGTTTTGTAATCATTGTATTGTTTAAAGTTTATAAATAATACAAAGTGTTACTCGAATTATTTATTGTTAAGTTTCATACAAAACAGAAACACATTATCGGTACGTGTTCCTTTGAAGAATTCAGGAGGGTAGAATTCTAACAAATTGTATCAGAGCAGGTTATCTTAATCAAGAGTCCAATAACTAAGATAAAAGATCACCATGAGTTCTGCACCTCCTGCCGAACATGATCAAGGACAACACATTAATAGACCACATTTGTTCAACGGACAATACTATTCATGGTGGAAATCTAGGATGGAAGACTTCATTGAAGCTGAAGATTACGAATTATGGGTAAGAGTTACTGATGGACCCTTGATACAGACTATTAAAGTAGCAAAGTAAAGATATTTCCAAGCCTAAGGCTCAATATGGAGATGCGGATTAGAAGATGCTAGGGAAGAATACCAAAGATAAATGTATCTTGGTGTGCGTACTAGGGCCGGATGATTTCAATCTAATCTCTGCATGTACTTGTGCTAAACAATTCCGGGATACAGTGCAAAACGCACATGAAGGTACTACTCAAGTCCGAAAGTTCAGGATCGCTAGACTAAGCACGAAATATGAGTCTTTCAAGATGAAGAATGGAGAAACACTTCAGGATATGATTACTAGGTTCACTACTATGATAAACGAACTAAATTCACTAGGAAAGATATAAACTACGGAGGAACAAGTAGACAAGATTCTCCGAACTCTACCAAGGTCATGGGAAATCAAAGTTACAGCAATAAGGGAGGCTAAAGATCTAACAAATATGACTTTGGATGAATTGGTGGGAAACTTAGAAACCTACGAGATGAATGTTGAAAACACTAAGCGAAGTAAAGGCAGTAAAGGAAAAAATCTCGCTCTCAAGGTCACTAATGAAAAAGATGAATCAATTTTTGATGACGAAGATATAGGCTTAATAAGCAAGAACTTCAAGAAACTTTTTAAAAAGGGAATGAATCTTAGAAAGAAACCTGCATCCACCAAGGAAAGAAACACAGAAAAGACTAAAAACAGTGGATGTTACAAGTGTGGAAAAATTGATCATCAAATTAATGACTGCCCTATGTGGGAAATTAGAATGGAAAAAGGAAAGAGTTGAAAAAGAAAAAAGAGAACTCGCAAATAAAAGGAAAGGGAAGGAAAAAGAGAACAATCAAGCTATGTATGCTTGCTGGCGAACAGTTTCAGATGATGTTGATGAAGAAGAGGACATTGCTTAAATCTCCATAGAAGACTCAGGACATGAATCTTATTTTGAACACCAAGAAAATTAGGTAAATCTCTCTGATCTAAATGATAGATTAAGATCATTCTCTAAGAAAAAACTTTCTTCACTTGTGCTAACATTCATAGGAACTATACAAGATATAAATAGTCAAAAGAGTCAACTATTAAGTGCTATGACTAGTTTAAATTCGAGTGGGAAAATACCCAAGTACCCCCTCAACCTATGCCCGAAATTCCAGAGACACACTTATACTATACTAAGGTCCTATTATCCCCCTGATTTTATTTTATATGTAATTTTCTACCCCTTTTTAGCCTACGTGGCACTAGTTCGACAAAAAAAGTCAATCATCGTTGGGCCCACAAGATAGTGCCACGTAAGCTAAAAAGGGGTAAAAAAATTATTAATAAAATAAGTTCAGGGGGGTAATAGGACCTTAGTATAGTATAAGTGTGTCTCTGAGATTTCGAGCATAGGTTGAGGGGGTACTTGGGCATTATCCCAATTCGAGTACATTGATCTTGAAAAATCAAACAACAATCTAAAAGAGAAAAATAAACTTGTCTAAAAAGGTGAAACAAGTCGAGTCTTGTAACATACCATTAAAAGATGAATCCTTGAACCAAAATTCACTAGACAGAAGGAATGCTTGTGAATAGGAAGTCATAAAAATATAAGGAGAATTACTAGCAGAAAAAGAAAAATATAGTAGAATGAGTCTTGAACTAATAATAACTAACAATGATTTAAATCAAGCAAACAAATGGACATAGTCGTCCATGATTGTGAAACAGTTAGGAAGTAACACCAGAAATAATAGAGTTGGCATAGGATATGAAAAAAGAATTCCCTACACTCTGCTCTTTATGTGGAAAAACATGTCATTTGAAAAATACCTTCCTTAAAAACAAAGTTAATCTTAACATAAACAATGGAAGAGACTTTAACTACCAGTCAAGGAACAAGTATGTGTAAAAAGTAAAACCTCTTCCAAACTGGGCAAACAAAGATTTAACACATCCCTTTTATAATAAGAAAGAACCCAAGTTAATCTGGGTGAAGTAAACTCTAAATTCTTTTTCAGGATAAAGTGAAGGGAAGTAAGCAGAACTGGTATATGGACAACACCTGCTCAAGACAAATGACAGGAGATAGAACAAAATTCGTTTCACTTGAAGAAAAGAATGGAAGATTGGTAGCATATGGTAGCGGCAAAAAGGGACAGATTAAATGCATTGGGGAAATCAGAATGACCAGAGAATTCTTGATTAAAAAGGTCTATCATGTAGAAGGTATGAAGCACAATCTTCTTAGTATCTCTCAACTCTGCGACAAAGAAAACATGGTGTTCTTTCACTCCACTGGTGTAGAGGTAATCGATTTAACAACAGGAGTTACAGTTCTAACTAGACAAAGGAACAAACATGTTTATGCTGTAGATACTTCGAATACTCCTATAGAAAAACTCATGTGTCTAAGTTTAATGGAAAAAGATCCTCTTCTATGGCATAAACAACTAGGTCATGCAAGTCAAGTACAACTGAATAAACTTATCTCTGAAAATTTGGTTATAGGACTCCTTAAGACTAAGTTCAAAAGTGTTAAGGTTTGTGAAGCATGTACTCGAGGAAAGCAAGTTAAATTCTCATTCAAATCCAATCATGTAATTAGTACAACTAAATCATTAGAGCTAATCCATATGGATTTATGTGTACCTATGAGAGTTAAAAGTAGAGGTGGAAAAAGATATGCATTTGTGCTAGTCGATAATTACCCTAGGTACACTTGGATAATGTTTCTTACTTCCAAAGATGATACGTTTGAGGACTTTTGCTCCCTAATAAGAAAGTTTCAAAGAAAATTAGAGAACAAGCTAGTGGCAATCAGATCTGATCATGGAAATGAATTTGAACACTCCAAATTTATCCAATTCTGCTCTTCTAAAGGCATTGAACATAATTTTTCCGCTCTTAGAACCCCTCAACAAAATGGGGTAGTAGAAAGAAAAAATAAAACCCTACAAGAGATGGCGAGAACAATGATGTTAGGTAACAACATAACCAATCAATTTTGTCTGAGGCAATGAACACCACTTGCTACGTTATTAATAGATGTATGCCTAGATCAATTATCAATAAAACTCCCTATGAGCTGCTCAAAAGGCAGAAAACCTAACATATCACATCTAAGATCCTTTGGATGTAAATGTTTTGTTCACAATAATTCAAAGAACTTGTTGGAAAAATTTGATGCTAGAAATGATGAATAAATCTTTCTAGGATATTCTTCACATAGCAAGGTGTATAGGGTCTTGAACAAAAGAACAATGTGTGTAGAATAAAGCATTCATATAGTCTTTGATGAAAGCACTAATCTCGATGTACAAGATGATGATGACCTATTCAAAACATTGAGTGAAACTACACAGAAACAGGTTGAAGAAACGGGTACATCAACTTCAGAAAATACCATCACTGATTCACCCCCGGATCTAGGAGACCAAATTGCTGCTGATCAAGAAGAAGATAAAAATAATGATACAGAGGGAAACAAAGAGCTTGAAATAAAGGGATATAAGTATCAAAGTCCACCCTTTGTATAACATACTTACTGATCTTACCTCTAGAATTACTACCCGTTCAGGACTTAAAAATCACTGTGAATTTAATGCATTACTATCCATGGTAGAACCAAATAAGATTGGTGAGGCTCTACAAGATACATACTGGATCATAGCAATGGAAGAAGAACTGAACCAATTTGAAAGAATTAAAGTTTGGCATCTCGTACCCAAACCAGCAAATAAAACGATTATTGGTACAAAATGGATGTTTAGGAACAAGTTAGATGAATATGGTACAGTAACAAGAAACAAAGCAAGGTTAGTAGTCCAAGGATACAATCAAGAAGAAGGGATAGATTATGATGAAACGTTTGCACCTGTGTCTAGGTTAGAAGCAATCAGATTACTCATAGCATTCGCATCACACATGGAATTCACCTTGTATCAAATGGATGTAAAAAGTGCATTCCTTGATGGGCTACTAAAAGAAGAAGTGTTTGTCAAAAAAAAACCCCGGCTTTGAAAACAATGATTTTCCCGACCATGTTTACAAGCTTGATAAGGCTCTTTATGGGTTAAAACAAGCTCCAAGGGCATGGTACGAAAGATTGTCAAAGTTTCATCTAAGACATGGCTACTTAAGAGGAAAAATTGACAATACACTTTTTCTCAAAAATATAGGAAAGGATTTTATGGTCGTACAAATATATGTTGACGACATCATATTTGGATCCACAAACATGTCACTTACTAAGGATTTCGCGATATTTATGAGCAATGAATTTGAGATGAGCACGATTGGAGAATTAAATTACTTTCTGTGTTTCAAATAAAACAAAAACCTACATGTACACTAATTCATCAACATAATTATGTCAAAGAGCTACTCAATAGGTTCAAAATGGAAGATGCTAATCAAATTGACACACCAATAGCAACTGCTACAAAATTAGACCTAAAAGGAACAAGTTCGTCAGTAGATCAAAAATTGTATAGAGGTATGATTGGATCACTCTTGTATCTTACAGCCAGTCGGCCTGATATTGTGTTTAGTGTGGGACTCTATGTCAGATTTCAAACTAATCCTAAAGAATCCCACCTTCAAGTTGTGAAAAGAATTCTTCGATACTTAAAGGGAACCACAGATTTAGGACTATGGTATCCAAAAAGAAGTAATTTTGAATTAGTTGGTTATGTTGATGCCGATTATGTGGGGTACTTAGTTGATAGAAAGAGCACAATTGGGATGTCTCCCTTCCTAGGTTCATGTTTAATTTCATAGGGATCAAACAAATAAAATTTTGTTGCTTTGTCTATTGCCGAATTTGAATATGTAGCCGCTGCTTCATGTTGTGCTCAATTATTGTGGATCAAAGAACAAATCAAAGATTTTGGACTAACAATTGATTATGTACCCATTTTATGTTACAACACAAGTGCAATCAACATTGCAAAAAATCCAGTCCAACATAAAAGGACGAAATATATAGATATTTGTCACCATTTCTTAAGGGATAATATAGAAAAAGGAAATATCTCCATGATATTTTGTGATACTGAACAACAAATAGCCGACATATTCACTAAAGTATTATCAAGGGATAACTTCGAAAGGAACAGGGTGGAGTTAGGTCTAATAAGGATCACATGAAAATTTCAGTGAAAGGGAACTACGAAACACTTATGTGTTATAACTGTATGTTTAAAAAGTCTTTTTAAGGTCAAAGAAGAGAAGGTAAAATAAAAAATTCCACAACCATTATTTGGAAGCCAGGCTTAGATATGTACATTCACTTTAATTAAATAAAATAAAATATTAGAAGTACAAATTCGTACCACATATTCCTTTCTCACACGGCTAACTAGTAATGATCAAATATACCGCCAAAAGGCTGTCTTCCATCAAATCACTTCTTCTTCCAAGAAAAACCATTAAAACTCTTCATCTTCTCTCTTTATCTCTATCTCAACTCTGGTTGTTCAAAAACACCAAACTAAACCCATTCACAAGAAAACCTCCACAATTGCATTCTTCTCCAAGATACCATGGACTCCACTCTTCTACCAATAGCTAACACCGAACTAGCCATAGTACCTTTTCAATACTCTCCAGAAAATTTTCACGAACTCCAAATACCATACATCTATGAAATAGGATTTCCATTGTGCTTACCCAGAAGATGAAGTTGCTATCAGTCAGGGGGAATCTAGAGAAAAAGGGGGTTTATATATACTGAGAAGGGTTCAATTCTTTGGGGGTAACGGTGAAAATAGGGGGAATATGATAGTTTTTCTTAGATTAAAACTCACCTCGACGATGACACTCCCATTGTTCAACTGCTAGGAAGCCTTTGCATAAGCTTTTGTTTGATGTGGTTCACAAAATAATTGTGCCTCGGAAGGAGAAAAGAACTGAAGCGAACTATCTAGATCTTACTCTCATGGAATTGTTACTCTCTAGGAATCCTATTAACTTACCTCGGCTAATGATGTGTCACATTCTTCACGTTTGTCTTGAGATGCGAAGCTACATGCTCTAGGGTATGGGTTTTGGTTAGGTGAGTTGTTTGAGAAGTTGGATGTACCAGTCAAAGCTTGGCAAGACCAAACTCTGTCAGATGTTATTGGCGAAATACATCAAGCAGCTGTTCCTGCACTTTAAAAGAATTGAAAATGGAGCTTTGCAAAGATTCAGGTCTGAGTTAGCTGATAGGGAGAAAGAAATTGAGGCTCTGCACGTATCGCATGCTGCAACTATTGAAAAAATGCACTTGGTGTTTAAAGCAAAAGAGGCTGAACTCATTGCTGAAAATGAAAGGTTGAAGAATGAGTTGTTACAGACTAAAATGTCCTTGGAGGCTGCACACATAACTATTTCAGTCCAGTTGAAGAATACTGTTGAGATGTAGCAGACACATCAAAATTCCTTGGCTGGCCCTTATTTTGAACCAACATAATTATTTATTAAGTTTGTGGTTACAGTTACTTCTATGTTTGTTTTTGTTTAGCTTCAGTGATGTACTTGTCTAACTGATGACTATGTATTGTTTAGTGGATGTTTAGTTTTGCTTTTCTTTCTAGCGTGGTTAAACTATGAACATTGTAATAGCTAACTATGTTTTTTTTGCCTTTCTAATGGTGTTAACCAGTGGTTGCTTGTGTCTTATTCAAGTTTTTATGATGTCAAAAAGGGGAAGGTGTGTCAATACATTCTCTTTTGTTTGTCATCATCAAAAAAGGGGAATTTGTTTGGTACACATGAACGTGTTTATTTCGATGACTGACAAATATGCATAATGGTGCAAACACCTATCGAAGATTCCAAACCGAAAGGAGGATCTCAATCGTGGATTTCAAACCTACTGGAAGGAGGATTCCAAATTTATGTATAGCTTGATAATATTAGAAAGCTGACTTAATGAAGGAAAATTGCTTTCTGGTTGGTTAAGGATAGAAGTAGCGTAATTTGTTATTTGATGAGACAAAAACAAATAAGAAGTCCAAGTTGAGTTCAACAAGGATTTGCTGAATTTTTGATCTATAAATAGGGAGCTATTTTCATCAGAAAAATGTGCGCACTTACATAGAGAGAAAATCAAAACACTACCAACAGGTTTGATATTACTTGGGAATGATGCAAGATCGAGTATTTAGTTGTAAAAGTTGTATTCAAGAGTCTTGTTTATAATCTTAGTGTTGTGAGTAGAAGTTGCTTGACAAGTTGAAAAACTTGAAGAGCGTTAGAAGATACAAAAGTAGGGAGTAGTTTTGTGTCTAAGGGTAGAAGGAATTAGAAAGTGTTACTCAAATTATTTATTGTTAAGGTTCATACAAAACAAAAACACATTGCCGGTACGTGTTCCTTTGAAGAATTCAGGAGGGTAGAATTCTAACAGTAGTTATGTCACTATCTTATCATCACTTATTCCTTCTATAACACAACATTTCCCCGAAACAATATCACTATCACTTTGTTACCACAAACTACTTTCTCTCAAGTTATCATGCCAACAACCTAACTATTATCATATATTTTTTAGACATTGAACAATTATAACTAGCCTTAATATTTAAATCATACACCAGAATCCTGGTCATCTGCCTGACTTAGAAATTACCATTTCAATAAACAAATAACAACCGCTATAATTACAAGTATAATGTAGTATGGACTTCTGGTCCTTACACAACTTAAAATTAACATGTAACATGTTTCACATGATCACATACAAGCCACATAATTGAGATGTATATCGTATAAGAAATATATTTACTATATATTGCAAAATTGAGGCGTATAGCCTTTTCCTATTTCCTATTTCCTAATAAAACATGATATTTTGGACTTTCTCATAATTGTTGCATTAAGTAATTACAAAGTAGGGGTGTGAATTTGACTTTTCGATTTTATTTTGCACTATTCGATTTAAGATATTTTGATTTTTTGTTGTCACGCCTCAAGCCTTCACCCTGGACGGGACTGACATTTGAAGATCATTGTTGGCCCCAAGCAAACCCTTGGCTTGACTTACTTAAATTAGCGGAAGACAATATGCATATTAGTAAAGATCAATAGCACGTAACTGAATACTAAAATAACTGAGAATGCTTAAAGGTTAAGCATTCAACTTGGACAAAAGTGGCAACCTAAGTCTTAACAATAAGAAATGATAATGAAAAGACTCAAAGGACTAACATCTGATTGTCTATGAATCCTCTAAAACAACTGAGATGGATGTTGGGATAAATCCCAAAAAATTGTAATAAAGTAACTAGAAACAATGAAAATAGATTCTTTGGAATGCAAGTAGGCTCACCGATTGACTCTGAACTGCGAACAACGGTGCGCTAGAATGCCGATCCTAGTTACATGTGTCTGCATCATGAGACGATGCAGGCCAACTGACATCAGTAATTGAATGTGCGAGTATGTGAGTTGGAATGCTAAAACAACATAGGCTTGAAAGAGATTCTGAAAGTAACACTTACCTTGACTCATCTCAACTCATGAATACTTAACTGAACTCATGTTATTATAATGCAGTTTTAAAAAAAGTGCAATATAAAGAAAAAGGAAAACTATTTAAAATATGACGTATCATGCTCCCTCTCAAAGTCTACTTGTACAATGCATGACTGAAGTCTCATGCCCCTATTCATAATCAGCAGAACCCTTCAAGAACCATGCAATTACTGTTGTTTGGAGTTTCTCTAATCGACAACCATCACTATGAGCCTAAGTGATGGTACAACGTTTTACATCACATTTCCGAGGACCATCCTATATCTTAACATCAGTATAGAACCTGAACTACTAAGTGGATCCACTAGTCTATTGTGAAAATGATTCATCTAAAAAGTATGACCCTTTTATACCAATGATAGTTACATGATTTATGGGGGGTTGATAGTTGTTTGAACTCTTCCCTATATTGGTGCTAGATAATACTCCAAAAAATAATATATAATATTAGCTATGTATGTTTAAAAACATACTTCTTCTGTACTTCGAGATTAGTACTCAAAAACTTGACTCAAAGGCTATTTTGGAAATCTCAGTTCCTTTCTTGCTTCATTTAGAAAGTGATTACTCTTTTATGAAAACTAGCCAGAAAGCTCTTTGCAAATCTCACTTTCCGTTCTTATTTAAATGTGAAAACATTTTAAATCTCTTTGTAATACATAGTCACCATAAACTTCTTTGAAGAAACGAAGTTAAAACATTTGTGAAAGACTTTTGAAAAACTTTTTTAAAAAAATTCTATTAACTTGACCCTTGACTTTTCTCGACTTTGATTCTTAACTTCTCTTGACTTGACTCTTAACTGATCCTTGGATTGAATTATGTATTCAAGGATTATGATTTGTAATTGAAAAGATCTCATGATATTTAGGAATATAATGACCTAGATTGTTAGACATGAGGAGAGACGGAAAATCAATATTTGAAGGTGGATCCATGACGTGGAGAAGCTTTTAAAATTTGATTTCGAAAAATACTTTTGAGGCAGAACACCTCGTGTCAACTCCGCGACGTGAAGCTGAAATTTACAAATCTGGGAGGTGGGAGCGCGACGCGCCACTAATATCAAATATCTTTCGACGAAATTTCTTCTATATTCTTCAGCTCTAAACTTCTAAACTCTACGGGTTCTTTCACCAAACACTTAGAATCAATTAAATGTTCAAAATAAATCAGATTCTACTTAAAACGAACCTAAAATCACATATTATAATGAAACAACTCCTCAACGAATTCAACGAAACAAGGATCTAATGGAACTTCAACAAACCCATCAAGAATTCTATTTCTAAGCTGTAAGAACTTAAATTTGCTGAAATAAATCATGATTGGCTCGTGGACGAATTAACTCAATGCTATGTGATCTCTCTCTCTCTCTCTCACACACACACACACACACGCACGTGCACATGCGCACACACACACAAATATTAAAAATTTATGATCTAAAATGAGCCATAAACATCACACACACACACAAGATAATTATATTTTCCATGTTTTAATTTATTTGATATAATGAAGTTAGCACAAAATCTTGTTATTTTTTGAAATATATATATATATATATTAAAACTTTATGATTTAAAATGAGCCATAAACATTATAGTGACGTGTACATTCTAAAATTAAATTATTATTAGATACATAAATATATTTTTTATTCAAATTAATAAGAAAAATGAGCCATATAAATTATAATTATGATAAAAAATTAATACTATTCTTTTTCGTTTTTCCTTGAAGCTCTACTTACAAGACATATTTTGGGAATCCTTTCCATATCCACATTAATTCGAAACTACTAATATATATTCCATATCCTTTCCAGATTTCCCAAGGCAGTGTGACTACAACTTGTGGTCGAAGAATCGTGTGTCAATCCATGTGGGCTTCGATTGCCTAGTCGATGAAAACTGAGTATTTTTCCCCCAAGACTGGTTTTGCACCAGTCTCTGACCAAAATGACAGATTAACAGGACAGAGGGTCCTGTGGCCATCGTCTCACAGAAGGACCATCGATCAGGGTCTCATCTGTGAGTGGTCTATCTTAATATTTATTAAAATATTTTTTACAAAGATTGATATTTATTAAATTTGATGAGAATATTGTAGAAATACCTTTTAATATTAGTTAAATAATGATGGATAATTGATTATATTGGGTCCATATTACGGGCCTTAAGAATCTAATTTGTGAAAGAAATATATTAAGAGTAGTATATTTTGAGGTGATAATTTAAAAGAAAAACAAATGAGAAGTTAATTGTAGTGAAATTTATGAGAATATGATACGATTGAAGTGATTTTTTTTTAAAAAAAAGTCGAATTTTGATGATGTATAATAAAATATCTAAAACTGAAATTGTATAATTTTTATAAAATAATCGACTAAACCGTACTATTTGCACTCTTTCATTTAACCAAACTTAGGCATTAAGAAATACGTCAATGATGTCAGTTCCGTTAATTCTAGTTACGAAGATCTAGTGTTATGCATGAGTTCATTATTGTAACGACCTGTTAAGTCGTTTTGAGCAATAGAACTATTTTGACTCTTCTCATAGAATTTTTAATGGAGGTTTTGAATTATCCAATAACTATGCGTATTTAATTGACGAATACTTATTAAATAATATATATATATATATATATATATATATATATATATATATAGTTAATGGGACAAATCTGTTAATTTTTAAATATCTTATACCTTTTGACTCATATTTATCTAATATATGTAGATTTTATATAAAATAATTTTAGAAAAAAAATTAAAGAAACAAAAGAAACCTAGCAGTATTTCTTGACATTCACGTCGATCAGGAAAGCAAAAGAGATTATCTGGTGACTGGTAAGCTCCAAAACAATTTCTCCTTTCCTTTTTTTTTTATCTTCTGTACATAATCAATTAATATTATATTATTTGATGGAGGAGAAAATTTATTTGCTGGCAAATTATGTATAATGTATTGTTCAACATATATATATACGGCAGTTAAAGTTGACGTTTAAGGTTCTGGGTATAATCTTGACTTAGGGGTCACATTTTGGCATGGAGAATTTATGACGACTTAATATCTGTTTTCATTGTTTAGAAACTATTTATATAATTTGCTAAATTTTAGAATATTTCTCATCGTTATCATATTATGTTACAAGTTTCGACATAGTAAATTAAGTAATTAATTATAGGTATATTATATTACGTGAACAACATTAATATTATGTATTTGAAGGATTTAAAATTTAATTTTAGACTTGACATTTAAGAAATTGGTTATATATATTTAGATGAGTTTTTAAGTAGAAGGTGAATGCAAAATAAAATTTTGTACATATATGGGATTCTATGTATTTTCTATTTGTTTATTACTATTATTATTGTTTTTCTTTTGTCGTGGTTAAGGCTACAAGTTCAGTATCTAGTGGTTTAAAATTCTGGAAACTTCTTATGGTTATTACTTTATTGTTGTAGTTTTAATATAGGTAATCAAACTTTGGTTATTTATTTGTATTATATGTATATATTATTAAAATTATGATATTTTGTTAAATTGAGATTTAACTCTAGGCTTGAAATTTTAGGAAAATGTGAAATTTGACATACTAATTGGTATCAAGATTCGGAACTTGATGATAAATCTATGTTTTATAGTTTATATATTATTTGTTTAGTTTTACTGAGATCAAGTTGTACTATTATGAGCCTAGATTCAACTTTCGGGTGATCTTTGGGGTTCGCGGTGGAGGTACAGAATTATAGATGGTCTATAAACTCGTTTACTTATGAATAATTCATATGTGATAGATGGTGAACTTCTTGAAGCTTCATAAAGGGAAAATAAAAATCTTAGAGGATTCGTGACGTATGTCCGATATTCGAGGTATGTTAAGACTTCCTAGACTCCGTTGAAGGACGTTTTCCTAATTAATGATTAAAACCACAATAGATAATGGGTAAGGGCGAAAGACGAGGGTCTCGTATCAATGGTGTGACGGGCATTTGTACGAGTATCAGTAATATAAAGGGAAAGTTTATTCCTATAGAATGCGGACTGAAACTCAAGAATGCCAAAGCATATGGGCATTAGCCAATGTATTATTTACTTGAATTATGTGTGATTGTGCTTTCTTTATTGCACCCATATAGTTGTGATAATTGAGGTGGTAACGTATTATGCTGATATTGATTGTTTGAGATGCATCATCATCCCCTTTGTTGAAATAATATTGTGTACATGCATTGACATCAGATTGAGTAAGTTGGGCACGTGGAGATCGTTCGTGCTGGGGATGGTGAGAATTTAAGATTATAATTTGAGCACGTGGAGATCGTTCGTTCTAGGGATGGTGAGAATTTAAGATTGTAATTTGAGCACGTGGTGCCGAAATTGTTTGATTTTATGATAGTGCATTGAGATCGTCCGCACAGACACGAGGAGATTGCCCGTGTCGGTATATGGACCTCGCAAGTCCTTCATGGGTCATGAACTCTCGATGTATTTCTGAGTAGTATCATGTATATACAGTTGAGAGAGTACTGGGTATTCTGAGGCATACCATTTCATGATGTCAAATTGCATTGCATCTCATGACATCCTTCATTCTTGATGATTATTTGTTTATTTGGTGGTTGAAAAGAAATTGATATTTGATTACCTCTATTTGGTGAAACTCGACTGTAAGTTTAATATAGACTTGTATAATTAAGGAATTAATTTTTCTTATATAAATTCTCGTCACTACTTCTTCGTAGTCGGTCAATGAGATATACTGGATACACATGATTTCATACTCATACTACACTTGTTGCACTCTTTTTTGGTGCAGATTTGATTTCAATTTTTGGCATGTTCTTGGAGCTTCGAATATGAGTTTGGATTAGCTTGGAATTGTAGTACGCTGCTTGGGATCTTCTGCGGCCCACACCGTTGATCTACCTCTATTTATTAGGTTATTTTGGTATTCTAATAGGATATTTCTTATGTTTAGATTTTCATATTAGTTTGGACTTGTATCCTATTGTAGAAGTATACTTATGACACAAAATCTCGAGGGTGGTATTTTATTTTTTCGCATTTACTTTTTTAAGACTAGTATGTTAGATATTAACTTGCTACTTACCTTTTCACGTTTAAATTGAATTGATAAACTTATTGGGTTGGCTTACCTATCGGTTGAAAACATAGAATAGGTGCCACCATAACTTGTGATTTTTTTGGGTCATGACAAATATTTATCTGCAAATCAGTTTTAAGTGCTATTAAATAAATTATATTAGATTAATTCATTAAGTATAAAACATATACTTGATAAATATTAATAATATTGATAAATTATAAGTTGTATGGATAAATGATTTACACGCTAAAATAAAGTATATGTAATATATTTGTATTATATTAGATCATCTTTTTGTTGGCGCAAATTTAATGTGAAGATGTACATTAAGATGTCTGTGATCAAGTTTCATCATTGACCATTGATTTTTTTGCTCAAACTGGTTACAAAATATAAACAAATATTACCGACATTCAAAATAATAAAGTTATAACTAAAGAGTATGAATTTGAATTAAAAAGTTATAGCTAAAACGGATCTAAAAATTTCAAGAACTCATATACTAATTAAACAAAAGTTATTTTTCCAAAATAGGATGAAGCAGAGACGAATGACATAATTTTGTAAAAAATATTTATAGTAGAACAAAATAAATAAAATCTTTTAATTTTTTTCTAAGCAAGTTGAAATAATCTATATTCAACGTGTATATATAATTAGAGAATTAATTTTTATTAAATCTATTGAAGCCAACTTAACTTAATTTAAATGTGGGGTCCATTATTACATATGACACCAACACTATGTCATGAATCTTGATGGACACGTAGTATTTTTCCTTTGTCCTCAAGGAATAAAGAATTGTATGGTATGGTTGACTAAACCAAAACCTCAAGAATTCATATGAGATGTTCAACATTAGATGTTAATTGTGAGAGAAAATGGAAGAGGAAAATAAGGTAACTCTTCATGGAATGTGGACTAGCCCTTATGTAAAGAGGGTAGAACGAGCTCTCAAAGTAAAAGGAATACATTATGAGTATGTGGAAGAAGATTTGATGAACAAAAGTGAGTTGTTGCTCACATACAATCCTATTCACAAGAAAGTACCAATACTTGTTCATAATGGAAACCCAATATGTGAGTCTTCTGTAATTATTGAATACATAGATGAGACATGGAAGAATGAGTCACCACTCTTTCCACAAGATCCATACCAAAGAGCTAAAGTTCGATTCTGGGCTTCATACATCCACCAGGTATTATTACTGTATTCAACATTTCTACTTTCCTCTCAAATACACATTAAACAAACAAATCCATATACAATTTTTTTAATTGACTTATATATATCTTAGTGATTATAATGATCCAGCATTACTATTGATACATCCATCTTTTGTATTCTCCTTTGTATTTTTATTCAATCATTATTGGCTCTGCCAAATGATCAATACTGTTTTAATATCATTATATCAACACATCAAACTCAACACTACTATTTTAATATCATTATATAAACTTTTAAATTTTTTTAATCAACTTATTTTATTCTAAACATTATCTTATTATTTCATTATTTACCGTTTATCTGCGTACAATTTATCTTCTCGAGACTTCACTCATATTACTTTGAGTATGTAAAATATCTATTAAGATTGACTTAAGGCTCCCAGACGTATTGAGACATGCCTGATAAATATAATAACTTTATATAATAGAACATAACATGTACATTATATATAAAATAAAAAAAGTTATTCGAAATAGTCTAATTAACCTCATCGTCTCCAATACAAGTTTTTGTTCAAGTCTTTCTCAATTAAGAGTACTAACTTTAAGATGGAGGACAAACTGTCTTATTTTGCATAATTTAAGAAAAATTGAACCTTTATAATTTTAATTTGGAGCAACTCCTGTTGGCTGTTAGAGAGAAGGCAATACAAATAGTTGTTTAGGGAAATAGTTGTTTAGGGAAGGAAGAAGTTATCTTGGTTATGTTCAAGTTTCAAACATATCCTTACTGTTTCAGAAATGCTTTCAAGTAAAAAAAAATAGATAAGATATAGTGCATTAAATATGATAAAACAGATCTCATATATTTTTCGTTCGTCTAATTATTTGAGATATGGCTTACCAATCTATTACTATCGACGTTGCTGTAAGGTTAATTTGTCAGCCTCATGCTATTTTCGTTTGCATCTGCTACCTAATTAACAAGACTAGCATGTTAAAATAACTTGAACAACATCCCCAGAGGCTCTGGAAGTGAACAGACCTTCTGTATCAAGTAAAAGTCAAATTTCAGTTTGCAATATTGTTCAGGGTCATTATGCTTTAGTTATTAAATAAGCAGAGTCCTCATATCACATACCAGAAGATCTGTAAGGAGCTTGATGCAGTAGCCTTTTCCAAGTCAATTAGTTGACAGACATGTTTGACTACTTCTTTTCCATTTTCTTTCATTTCGATGGCAAGCATGGAGGATTCCATGTCATCCAAAATGTGGGTCTTCTGTTTGCACTCAACATGTTTATCCAGAAAATAAGAACATTGCCAATTCAATTGGATCATAAACCATCCCTCACCAATTATCTCTGCAAGAGCACAAACCTTCTTTAAAAGAATGAAACCTACTTCTGTCTCTAACCACAATCTCTAATCCATAGACTTCAGATATTAACTTCATAAAACTATGACAATCTTTGCACACCCTCAAATTCTTTACAATTCGTATGGTGCTTCCCTTACATAACCTTGTCATACCAAAAGCAACAGCAAGTTTCTTGCTGTGCTTAGACACAATATCTTCCTTTTCTTCCTCTTCTATATCATGCAAAACACTTCCTACCTCTGGAATATAACCACCTTTTACTTTAAGTTTTAACATTATCTCACTTAGCTTATTATAAGCTTCTTCAGTAATCTCATTTCGTTTATCACCTGCTACAAAATTGTACATGACCTTGTCTATTTCAATCGTGCTCCAACCTGGTATTTTCTTCAAATTTTTCTCAGTCATTGATCTCCTCACCATGGCAACATCCTTCCATTTCCCTGCAAATCTATAAATGTTGGACAGCAAAACATGGTCACCAGAATTGTCTGGATCCAGCTCAGAGAGCCTTTCCTTGACTTGCTCAGCCATTTCAATGTCACCAAAAAAACTGCAAGCCCCAAGAAGTGTTCGCCAGATAACTGCATTGGGTGGAACTGGCATTTGAACCACAAAATCATATGCCTTATGAAACTGACCAGCCCTACCATACAAATCAACCATACAACCATAATGCTCAATAGTTGGTTCAATGTCATAAATTTCTGTCATTTTACTGTATAGCTCATGACCTTGTTCAACTAAACCAGCATGACTACATGCATAAAGTACTGAAATAAAAGTGACCCCATCGGGTCTGGTCCCAGATTCTTCCATCTCATAAAAATATTTTATCACCTCTTCACCATATCCTTGCATTGCAAACCCTGCGATCATAGAAGTCCAAGAAACGATGGTTTTCTTCCCAAGCATTGTCTCAAAGACAAGACGAGCCATCAACACATTTCCACACTTGGAGTAGGTATCCAAGAGTGCATTGTTCACAGAAGTTATCCAAACCAACCCCACTTTCTCTATATATGCATGTAACACCATCCCAAACTTAAACGCCCCAGCTTGAGCACACGCAGATAAAGCACCCGTCAAGCTCACTTCATTGGGCTTACTTTCACTCCCAACCAACTCCCTGAATACCCGAATCGCCTCATCAAAGCAACCATTATGAGAAAATCCAACAATCATAGTACTCCAATAAATATCATCTCTACTTGGCATCTGCAAGAACAACCCCTCTGCACGTTCAAGCTCCCCTGCTCTAGCATACCCTGCCAGCATCACATTCCAAGTAGTCAAATTCCTAAACAGCATTAAACCAAACACTTTATTTGCACCACTTACATCACTCCCTCGAAGATACGCTGTAAGTATAGCATTCCACGCCACAACATTTGGTTGAGGTATTTGAACAAACACCTTCCAAGCAAACTCAACAAACCCACATTCCGCATACATACTAATAATTGTAGTCCCAACAAAGAGATGGGTGTCAAGCCCACGAGTCATAGCTTGACAATGCAGCTGAAACCCAGTTGTTAAACACCGTAAATTAGCCGCTGCTTTGAGTACAAAAGCAAAGGAGAAACTATCAGGAGGAGAATATGATTGCCGCAGCATGTAAATGAATGTGCTGGCTGAATTCTTGGGTGAGTCTGACTCGGATTCACCTCGGATGAGGGTGTTGTACACAAACACATCTCAGTTTGGATAGTGTATGAGCAGACGGCGAGCGTAATCAATAGCATCAGAAATTTGCAGGGCACCAAGTATTAGGAGTTTTCCGGCGATTAGTGGGTTGGTCTCAAGGCCGGATTTTTAAACGGAGGCGTGGATTTGGTTGAGGTTTCCAAGTGTTTTGCAGTAGCTTAACAAAGAAAGACACACCTTTTCTGCCCTGCTCACTTTTTCAACATTTCAACACTTAAATCCAAAAGAATACCAAAAGAGATTTTCTCCTTAATACTCACTGCCTTTAAAAAAAGATATTTAGTTTAATTGGAACGTAATTTAATAAAATAAAGATTTTTTTAATTTTATGACTCAAAATTAAAGTTATGTTAAATATACTAAAATATCCTTTAATTTTATAGTTTTAAGCATGTCATGTGGAAAGTTAAAATTAAACTGTTGTCAAAAAGGGAAAGGGATCATTCTTTTTTAAACAGTTAAAAAAATAATAATATCATTCTTTTTGAAATGAAGGGAGTATTATGATTTCTTATCTTTAAAAAAAAATATGTATCTAGTTTTAAACTTAAGAATAAAAATAATATAAAGAAGAATTTTTTTTAAAAATTATATAATATAATAGAGAAAGTTATGGAGATGAAAGATAAGAATAATAATAGTCAGGAGGTTATCTTCATAATGGATTAAAGTAATAGAGATAATTAGTCATAATAATTTTTTAGTGTAGTGGATATTCATATCATTATAAAGGTGGAGGTTATCTTCATAATGAAGGAAAATAATGGAAATAATCAGTCATACTAACTTATTAGTGTAGTGGACATCCATACCATAATATTTCATAACACTCTCCCCTTGGATGTTGTCATATTGGTACATTACTTCATCTAAATTCAGTGTCAGAGGTTAACCCACTATGCGGCAGTCAAGTCCAACTTTTGATTCAGCCTGTTCGCAGCATATTCTGCATAATGTTCAATATTGTTTCTGCTTTTCTTTAGAATAATTTTCGATGCTTAATAATGAAATGCACACAAGAACTACAGGTAAACCCAACCTTTATATTAATAATCAAAACAATAGAAGGGATCTCATTCGTTAGGATAACAATTTTATCCTAACTTCAACTTCAACTTGAGGCACAATCACCAGTTGGTTTCTGCATTTGACACCATTCAAAAGCCTCATGTTTTTCTCTAAGTGTCTAGTGAAATTCAAGACTTAATTCTTTTCTCCTTGACTCTCTCATTTCGTTCAAAACTAAGACTGCACATTTATAGACCATGTGGCAGCCTTGTGTTTTATATTGCATAGCTTTCTAACACATGCTAAAAAGAAAAAAAGTGCGGTAGAAGTTAAGTTTCTATTGAATTGAGTAAGATCCTTTTGAATAGAAGATGCCTATGAAAAAGAATTTTTTAGAGGAAGATCAAGAAAAATGCGGATTTCCCTACACTTGTCATGACCATAGACACTAAACTAAACTTTATTTGACATCCCTAACTGATAGAGCATTCAAATTTTGAATTCAAAAATCATATACAAGTTACAATGAATCTAGACACAAGCAGTTATAAAAAGGTAATCATCGCTGCATGTGTTTGACATGTGACTAATGGTTGATTGAATTTCACACATTTGTTGTCATTTCCATCTATATTTTTGGCTTCAATGCAATTTTTAAACGTGTATAGTTATTGCTTGATCAAAGTCCACCCGAATCATCCGCCCATTTTTTAGGTCTGCGCCCTGCTGCTGCCTTGCCTGTGTTTTTCTTGGTCATGCTAACTTTTAACCCACTCATGTCATTTATTTATTTCTTGTTGAGTTTCATTCATATTTTTCTATGCTTTAATTTATTTTAGCTTAATTTTTTCGTACTTGATCAGACCGTGTGTTTTTCACATGTCAAACTTTGTCCACAATCGAGGTTGGCCAGCGCTCAAGCAATGTCGTGGTCTGCTGCCTTGCCAGCGTCCATGTCATGTCATGAAATTGCCTTCCTAACTTTGTTTGACTTCTCTAAGACATGTTAACACTCTGCTCACAAAATTAATTTTATCCTCATCTAAGCCCTTAACAAAGTCATTCATGCTAACTTTGTTGTAACCGTGCCATGTCGAGTAACCGGGTCAGACCCCTTACAGATGTCCATGGATAATATGTCTTAAAATATTAGTAGAAAAAAATATGTAGGAAAAAGTATTAGTGAAAAATGAAGGATACACATATCTTTTAGTATTGAGCACCGATATGAGAATGAGTTCAGACAACACAAATTCCTTATAGACTATGTATGTATGGGTACAATATCATACATTTTACATGAATCCTAAGTTCCTTCAGGAAGAGTTTAGTGGATCAGCTTAGTTGAGGTGTTTTATACCCCAACAAAGTATAGGACAATTCTGGAAGTCGTAGATCATAGTGATGGTTATCAGTTAAAGAATCTCCCAGATAGAGTTAAAAATATATTTTTATTGTATCACTTAATATGTTGAGTTCTGATATGGGTAAGTATTTTTGTAAAGTTTAAAATGATTTCACATCTTTATTTCTTTATATTCAGTTGAGTATATATCTATATATATAGTAGTCCTTTTATTCAGTTATTTTTTATTCAACTATATTACATATTCTTACATTTAATGTACTGATTTTATTTAACTTGCATCATTCAATTATGCAAATACAAGTTCTTAGGTACCTTAACAAGATTTTGTTTAGAACACTTCATCTGCTCATCAGCTTTCGAGTTCGAAGGAGTCCAATTATGTATGTTGCTAGTAATAGTTCTTTTGAGGAGTCGTGAATCTTGTCCCAACACTCATCTTTTTATAGTAGAGGCTTCATAGATACACAATATTGGAGAGTCTTTCAGTCTAAAATACTTTTTTTAAAACTTATGTTTCATACTCAGTATATTCAGGGAAATTTTGAAATTCACTAAACTATTTTTAAGCATTTCTTTCAATTTAGTGCTTATGTATGCCTGGATAGTCTTCTGTTTTTAGGTAACCAAGATGAAGATTCGAGGGGGACCAACAATGGATCTCGAGTGTCGCCCACGTTTAAGGTGTACGCTTGGATCGTGGCATTATGTTTCTGCAAAGTTGTTGTTATAAGTTTCACACAAGTCTTCTCTACAGAAATTGTTGAAGGTACAATAAAAAGAATATTCTTGGAGACATAATTCAAATTTGGTATGTCATTGTAAGGACATAAAAATCTTAAAAACCTTATTGTGCCTTAATGTGCAAAGTGAATCAGGAAAAGAAGACAAGAATTAATAAACTTTAGACATGACTTCAAGGATGTGGTGTTGGATGACCTATAGAGGAATATGACTACTCTTTTAATCCCAAAGACATATATAACTACCCAATAAATTAATTGCTCATATTTAATATGAAATGTGGATAGATTCTCAAATTTACTGCAAGTTGTAAATATTTTTTTTGAAGTAACATATGTGTTTCTCGACACTGCAATTGAAATTGGAGTGTATAGTTTCAAACTGAACTTCATCTCTTTGGTATGCTAATTTTAAAAAACACCCAAACAAACTGAATAGTTTTTATATAATATTTTTCTCTTTCAAGTATATATAATAAGTTGAATTGTTGTCAAATATGATAGATTCTTCGTTGAATTTTCCATTTTAATAATTTTTTATGATACATTTAAATGGGGGAACTTTAAAATGATATATGTAAAGCAAAATGTATGATTGAACTTTCAACACATTAAAATTAGAATATACATTCACTTTTTTCAACCTTTTAAAATTTATTTAACCCTTCAACAACGATTATTTATTTATTAGAAAATGTAAAATTTCAAGTTGATGTTCATTTGATTCTCCAAAAAATCAAATAATAGAACTCCCAAAAAGCAAAAGGATAAATTATAAATCAAATTAAATATGTTTGATTGAAAGGTAAATGATAAGATGTTACAATTATCATTTTCATTTGCATATTAATGTACGTCTATGTTATCTTGCATGTAAGATAATATACTGTTTTAATTCTAATGACGAATAGATTTTAAGTATTATTTTATAAACTCTGTAATATTAAATTCTCACGTGAGGCAGGGGTAGTCAGTGACGGCTCTACACCATTTGAAAAAAAACAACCGCCTTTGGCCCCAAAATTTGAGGGGTCTCATTCTTTTTTATTGTTTTTCAAAAAATAATAGGTTATACATATCTTTCTTAAAAAATATGAGTAACAGTGTTTTCAAAAACATTTTCGAATAGAGTCTCGGGGCGAGTCTCGGAGCGGCGCGTACCAAAAACGCTCCGGGCATAAATTAAAGACGTAGATCTATAAGATATATCTTCTAAAATTTGAGATGTAAGTCTCGATCATAAAGACGTAATTCCCGAGCCTAAAAAACTTAGGCCCAAACGTTTTAAATTTTATTTATAAATTTTTTGCTTTAGATCATATTTTTTATTGTTAGTGTACGTAATGATATTTCTCAAATAGTAATAATAATACTTTTTTTTCTTTGTTATGATTATTAATACTGCTCTCAAATAAAAATCATAATATAATTAATATATATATTATAGGTTATGTATAACCAAATTATTTGTAAAATCATTGAAAGATATACCTTTGCTTATTATAATAGTTATAAACTATAAAATTAAATATACATGAGATTACGCCCCGTAAATCCATGAGACTTATGCCCCTATCTCGTTTAGTTAATATACGTTACTGGCAGTAACGATTTTAGATTAAATGTGACACGGTCCACCCCTTTCACCAGACGACGTCGTTTTTTATTTTCATTAACTTTAATTTTCCATTATCTTTGGCTGGCTTCTAAACCCTTTCACCTATTTCACTGTAAACAAAAACTTGGCAGCGGCGATTGAAACCCATAACCCATTTCATTGTAAACAAAATTTGGCAACGACGACTGAAACCCATAACTCCATTCCCGATGATAGTTTGTGGTCAAAGTGGAGGCGTGAAAGAACGGAAAGACATTGAATGGGTGAAAACCTCATATGCTGGATAAACGGTAATTGTAGTATTTCCAAATTAATTTTGGGGATTTCTTGTTATGTCGAATTTCAGGATAAATTACGACTATATATCTTCTTGAAAGCTTGGATTCAAGTTAATTTTTATGTGTTAGAGCCTTGATGTTTTTTTTAATCCTTACAAATTAGTAGATGAAATGCTTGAATTTTAGAATTTTGATCTTCTCGTATTTATATCGTTTTGGTTATATAGAATAATCACTCAAGAAATTCTTATATGTATGTTCTATTTTTTTTTTGAATTCATGCATCTTGTTGATGCAAAGAGAAACAATGAAAAAATGTCCACATGAAAATGGAAGGGAAGACTATAACAGATTGACCTGCAATGCGCCTCTACTAAAATTGAATTTATTTTCCAAATTTCTGATGAAACATTAAGTGACAGTACATTATTTTGATTTTTGGGACTAACATTAATATTTAATTTACTTTCATATGAATTTTTCAGTTTAATAGATACGTATATGACTGGTTATAGTGCATACCAATTGAATCCCGTTCTACTTGAACCATCAGTATTAACTCAACAACTTACCCATAGGTCACGGGATATATGGGATGGAAGTGTTAAAATGATTTTAAATATGAGGAGGTGTGATGGAAAATTTTGGTACCTCGTAAAGAAATATGTCACTCATCCACGAATCTTACAAATGATTGAATTATCAGGATTATATAGTGTTTATAGATCAAATCGACCTTCTATTGATCGTAGCTTGATCACTTCATTAGTAGAGAGATGGCGTCCTGAGACTCATACATTTCACTTTAGGATGGGTGAGGCGACAATCACCTTGCAAGATGTAGAGGTGTTGTATGGCTTACCTGTGAACGGTGATCCGATACTTGGTGATGAGTCGATAAGGACCATAGGGGACTGACAAAATATTTGTGAAAGATTGTTAGGTTTTATTCCACGTCCTCAAGACTTTAAGCGTAGCAACCTCAAGGTAACTGCACTTAGTGCGCATATGCTCGAGCAGCTACAG
Source organism: Solanum lycopersicum (assembly GCF_036512215.1). Lineage (NCBI taxonomy): Eukaryota > Viridiplantae > Streptophyta > Magnoliopsida > Solanales > Solanaceae > Solanum > Solanum lycopersicum. The sequence continues at coordinate 52,908,515 of NC_090807.1, forward strand.
TTACCTGACTTGGAAACACAAGATATGATCAATCAAATGGCTAGATGTTACATGTTTTGGATGATTGCTGGTATGGTGATGGCACATACATCTGACAACTATTTAATATGATCGATCAAATGGCTAGATGTTACATGTTTTGGACGATTGCTGGTATGATGCTGGCATATACATCTGACAACTATTTAAAACTTATGTATCTTCCTATGCTCGAGGATATCAATGTAGTTAGATCTTATAGTTGAGGTAGTGCGACCTTAGTGTGCTTGTATTGCTTTTTTTGTAAGGCCTCATAGAGTAACCAAAACGAGATAGCTGAATTTCTACCACTATTTCAGGTATACTTAATAACTACATCAATTACTTTATAAATATTTCTTCTAGTTTATAATCTCATAATTATATATTTATATATAATGTTTAGATTTGGGCATGGTAGAGAGTTACTGTCCTCAACCCTCAGGTAATAGCACAAAGGGACACCAAAAATAATTTTCTTGCTTGTTTACCTAGGGGTCCATGTGCTACACGATGGTTTCCACATTTTAGTTGGACTGAAACCGCTAAACATGTGTTGGAAGTTTTTAGGGATGCACTTGATTCCATGACAGAGGATCAGGTATGATGGTATACCATTTTTCTTTTAAAAAAATTATATTGAAACACATTTATTTTTCTTTATGTAGTTTATTTGGGAACCTTATTTGGATGACTTGATTGAGAGTCTTCCTGATTATTGTCAAATTGGACGAGACATATGGCTTGTAAGAGCACCAATTTTTTGTTAGGATATCGTCGAGGTTCACTTTATTGATCGAGTTATGAGGCAATTTGGATTAAAACAAATGATACTTTCCATTTCTATTTGATGCCACACATTTTCACCATGATCGTAGGGGCAGACCAAATACAAATTGGAAGTTGGAGCATGCTCATTGGTTGCCTCTTTGGAACCAACGACTTAAATATATTTGTGATGCTCCGCTCAATCGTGAACCACTTCGATATGACGACCCTTACCTTATTTGGTTTAAATGCATTACTCGTCTTGTTATCGGTAATCCTACTCACCGCCCTCAACAACAATAAGGTTATGTTCCAAATTCAACGGCATATGAAACAATGGTATGTATTAGATTTGGTGTGTTTGTGATTTATCTTTTGAGGATAATATTACTTCTTCTCGAAAACTGTGACTTGGAAAATTGTTATCTATGTTTTTCCTTAAAAAATATTATAAGTGTTTCAAACTGATTTTTGTTTGAACATTTGTCAGAAAAAATAATGGAAAATGTTTGTAAGAAAAAAAATGATTGTTGCATAGGTGCGTCATATGCATTCTATGGTTGATAGAGCAAAATCACTTGTTGATCAGCCATCAATGAAGGATTTATACATATTTCGTGCAATGGTCCGGAATGAAGGAGAAAAGTGTTTGACATATGTGCAGGAGGCTGGTAGGATTAATGTACAAGCCGATTATAGAAGAGATGAGGTACATAATGATTATTTACATCCATTTTATTATGTATTCTAGTTGTCCTTGACCAATTAGGACGACGATAGAATTCATTACTTCTCATAGAAAAACTTGGAAATGGCCAATATGCCTCAGGACCAACTGGTGAGAATGACCCAGAATATGTTGCAACATAATTCTCTATTATGAAATGCTCGCTAACAAAATTTTTAGCTAGCCCTCCCATTCTATCAGTTACCTTCATGACATGTGAACATGGAAATTGCAAATTAACCCACTTTCCATAATCACATTTTCTTTTATTCAGTGAAACACAATGAGGGTTACTGATACGCTCAAACTTACTTCTCAAATAAGAAGTAAAGTGGTCGTGTCAAGTAAATAACCCAACTAGTGAGGTTGGGATCGTTCCCACGAGGAAAATAGTCTAGACTTAACTTCATCCTGTTATTACTATTGTTTGATCAATGACTTCCTTGGAAAGTAAAAACAATAAAGGGGGGTTTCTATTTCTAAATGAGTAAAATTAATTAACAAACTTGACAGAGACACTTAACAACTTTGAATGTTGGATTTTAATCAATTAATCAAAGTAACTAGGGTTTACGTGTTCCCCACAGGTTCATAACTTGATAACTCTAACTATAACAATTCTTTCCTAGTATCTTGCATGCAAAGTGATAAGTTATGTATTTCTAAATCCTTGGTCCGACATCTAGAAAATCTCACTCCTCACCTTGGTCCGGCTACGTGTGTTTCTATCCTAACCCTTATCCTTACCTCATATTAAACATCGTATTCGATATTTGACTAAGTTATTACCTTGTACCAATCAATACTAGCCTATTAGATAGTATACACTAAATCTATGTTAATAATTATTTTCCTATTATCTACCTCCTTGGTTCGGCAAATAGCATTAAGGCGAGTTCTAACGTTGTCCATCCGTTAAAAGACTTCTAAGCGAAAGAATTATTAATCTATGCAAGACACTATTCTAGAATTGTTATTTTAGTTAGGGTTTATCTCATTATTTGTCTATGGTTCCCACAACCCTAGTTATGGAGTTTAGTTACTCATAGCCATAAACACAATATTCAAATATAGTAGATAAGAATTCATGTACTTACTTAAATGAGAAAGAGTAAAATCCAAAAGTTTGCTTGATTAATCTCCAAAAATCACTTGCAAGAATCTCAAAATCCAACACTAATACACAAAGTCTAAGAATATGATGTCTAATCTAATAGAGTCTAACAATACGGAGTCTAAATATCTGGTGTCTAACTATCTGGTGTCTAACCTCAAAACGAGGTTTTTCGAACTATTTATAAAAAACAAAAACCTAATTAAACAAGGATTCTAATTGCTGGAAATCTGCCAAAACGCGGGTGGGTCGACGGACCTCGCAACGGACTGTCGTGGTTACAACGGACCGTCATGGACTCCGTCGTCCCATACTTGTGCAATTTCTTCTACTGCTCTCTTCATTCCCCTCGACGGCAAGTATGACCGACCGTCATAGGCACAACGGTCCGTCCAGGATCTTCGTTCCAAAACACTTCAACTCTTGGAATCTGGGTACTGGGATCACTTCTCTGAACTTCATGACGAACCTGCAGGACGGACCGTCATAGACACGATGGATCTTCACAAGCTTCGTAACCCCACACTTGATCAAACTTCCCCATCTTCCTTCAGCAGCTGCACTACGTTGCCACCTACGGACCGTCGCGAGTACGACAGACCGTCATAAGCTCCGTAGGTGGTCTCTTATGTATTTCTTCGCTCAAAATCTCCGCATTCAGCTTTGGACATATTTCCTGCAAAACAAAGAGAAACTTGTATAAAAAGTAGCACAAAAAGACTTTCGGACACACTAAACTTAAGGAAAAAGTATTAATTATACTGTGAAACCAAGGTATATCAGTTACCATCTGTACCATCAACCTGTATAGATCTAACCTCATATACCTCTGTGGGTATATTTCAATAAAAAACAAAGTGCCTTTTTGAATTTTCATAATTCTTCTCCCACTTTATTTTGAACCTCTCAGTCCATAATTTATTTTGTTCTGCAAGTTGGTGTGCTTTTTGAAACCTACGTGCATACGTTCAATAGTTTTCTCCAATGAAAGTGTAACTATAACAGTGACAGGCAAACCTCGTGCTTTTTCTAACACTCCATTGAACGACTCTGAAAGATTTGTTCTCAACGCTCTCCATTGTTTTCAATCATCATGACTAACAGTCCATTTGTCCAAGGAAATTTCCATGAGGTATTCATCTGCTTCGAGATTTTCTTCTTTAATTTGCCACATCAAGGACTCAAACTTCCTCACTTGATGGGCTGAAGCAACTCTCCACATCAATCTGTTGAGGTACTTGTTTGGAAATTTAGATTAAAAGTTGCTCTTCAGATGTCTTATGCAAAATCGATGGAAGGCTCGAGACTCTTGAAATCGCTGCAACTCCTGCAAACTAGTCAAGATTCCTTTTGCCCTATCAGATATAACACATACATCTTGTTTACTTTTTATGACATGTGCACTCAAATTTCTAAAAAACAGTTCATGCCTCTTTTGACTCTTTGTCTACAATAGCAAACGCTCAAGGGAGAATGTTATCATTTCCATCAATTTCAATAACAATTAATAATTTATTCTCATATTTTCCATAAATAGTAATTTCTGCTGTAACCGCGAAGCACAGATAGTTTCATTAGTTTAAAATGAAGTACTCTTTACACATGAAAATATGAGTAAATTTGTAGTTTACCCAATCCATTTATTATTAATCCATTTCTACCCATATGAAATATTTATGTATTTAATTATTATTCATTTTATATTGATCAATTTTTAACCCACCCAAATTTAATTTATGCCGTCTATTTACCACCACTAAATTGTCGAGTCATGTCTCTTAAAGTTAAGTTGATGAGATGGACAAAGAGATACTGAAAGAATGCATTGAAACATTTTGAAAAATAAAATGTTTAATATCTTTATGCTTTAGGTGGATTTTTTTGTTATAAATAAATTTAGTTATGATGCTGAGGGTTTGACTTAGAATATATGTAGCTATGAGTCATGTCCCGCCGCTTGCTCTAAGTCCGTGACACATGAGTGGAGTTGATCCATGAGAAATGAGATAGTGATGATTTTAATAAATAAAGGCATTATAAAATACTCTAAGTTATTGTGTTAAATGCAAGATTTTTAATGTATTTCTAGCAGTTATTTTTGTTATTGATTTTTTTTTGTACTGTGCATATTTTGAAAGGTTAAACACTTTTTTTAAAAAAAAATAATTCTATTTTATAGATAAAATACAAGTGTTTGAAAGTTTAAATTTTAGATCTTGAATATTGAATACATTCAAAAACTGTATGATAATGACAACATTAGGTAAATTATTAAATTTTATGATGAATCAATTTAATTGGGGTTCAACTTATTCTATGTTCTTACAATGTTGTGTTAGTATTATTTCTTTATTTGTTGGCACAATTTAAGATGATAAAAGACTTAAAAGTCAAGATAAAATTATCTCTCTATGTTTTTCCCCCAATAGTCAGAGCATGGACACTTCTACAAATTTTATTATCTTAATAAGTAATAGCAACATTTTTTTTAGTCTGCTCCACAAGTTTAGGAAAGAAATTGCAATTTTTAGAGGATTAATATGAATATTAACTCAATTGGATAGAGTATCAAATTATGTTTAGAGTACTTCCTTGGTCTAGTTTTAATTGTTGTATTGCATTTTTCAAAAGTGAAAATTGATTAATTTTTCATTGTCAAATTATATTACATTTATTCAATGTTTTAGACAAGAAAATTCAGATATTCAAAATTGCAATTTTTTATAATAGAAAAAATAAATAATGAAATATTAGTCAAAATTCTTACTGTATGACTTAAAAAAGAAAATTATGACAATTAAGAAAGTATTAATTAATAATAGTTATTTAAAGAACAGTTAAGGAATATGTAATGTTGTTTTTACCTGTCTCAAGAATCGGTCAAACAACCATATGAAAGTAGTTGTGTTTCCAATTTCTGATTACTTTCTTTAACATCCATGGATCTGTTTAGATTAGAAGATGTCTTTTTTTATTGAAAAGAGTATGCTAGCATCAAGATTTCTATTTTGCCTAATAGCCATTTCGATTTTGGTCTTGATTGTTTCTTCATTGTACCTTGTCCAATTTGCTGACAATTCATTCATTGTGAATACTAATAATTCTTCTCTTTACTCAACCTCATGTCTAGAATCTAAAATCCCTTTTTCGCCTCTTAACATTACATCATTTGAAGAAAACGCGAAAAGCCACAATACAACATCATTTGAAGCATCCAATTCTATTAGCAATTCACGTGGATATATATGTGACACTAAACAAGCTCTTCTTAGGGTGTATATGTATGATTTACCCCCTGAATTTCACTTTGGGCTATTAGGTTGGAAAGGAAACGGAAAGGAAATGTGGCCTGATGTTGATATGCAGGGTCACGTACCCTCATATCCCGGTGCCTTAAATTTACAACATAGCGTTGAATATTGGCTTACCCTTGATCTTCTATCATCTAATATTACAAGACCATGCACTTCTATTAGAGTGAAGAATTCAAGTGAGGCCGATGTAGTTTTTGTCCCATTCTTTTCGTCTTTGAGTTACAATAGGCATTCTAGGCCTCCTAGGAAGGGAAAGGTTAGTATAAATAGAATACTACAGGATAAAGTGGTAGAGTTTTTAAGAAGTAGACATGAGTGGAAGATAAATGGTGGCGTAGATCATGTGATTGTTGCTCACCATCCTAATAGCATGTTGGTTGCAAGAAAGAAGTTGAACTCTGCAATGTTTGTGCTTGCAGATTTTGGAAGGTACCGAACAAAAATAGCAAATATTGAAAAGGATGTGATTGCGCCTTACAAACATATCGTCAAGACATTAGATGCTAACAACTCGCCCTCTTTTGAGCAACGTCATATATTAGTTTATTTCCAGGGGGCAATTTATAGGAAAAGTGTAAGTTGCAATTCTGTTTTTAATTCCTTGTTTCTATCATTTTTATGCTTGAAAAAATGGAGTTTGGTAGTCATGTTATGGAACTGAAGTAGATAATAATAGTTTTTCTTTGCTTATATAATACCAGGGTGGAGCGATCCGTCTAGTATTATACAACCTTCTCAAGAACGAAAAAGATGTACACTTCACTTTTGGAAGCGTCAAATCAAATGGTGTTAGGGAGGCTGGACGTGGAATGGCCTCTTCCAAATTCTGCCTGAATATTGTTGGAGACACCCCTTCATCCAACCGCTTATTTGATGCTATTTCTAGTCATTGTATTCCTGTAATTATTAGTGATGATATTGAGCTACCATTTGAAGATGTTCTCGATTATTCCAAGTTTTGCATCTTTATTCGTTCTTCATACGCTGTAAGGAAGGGATATCTTCTTAATTTCCTTAGAGGAATCAAGGAGGATCAATGGATCAAAATGTGGAAAAGGTTGAAGGAGTTCACAAAACATTTTGAGTACCAATATCCATCCCAACCTAATGATGCAGTTGATATGATTTGGCAGGCAATTGCAAGAAAGTTGTCGTTTATGCAACTGAAGGCTCATCGCCACAACAGATATCGTACTTCATAGCTCATTGTACCTTGATTCTATTGGAGGCACTTACCCTCTGAAAGTATTTATCTATTTATATTTGACATCTTTGAGAGCGGCTTGTAAATTCAATTCATAATTTGAAGTTACATGTACAAGTTTATGCATTGTGGACTTCTCTCCAGCAAAAATCTATGTACCACCATAAAACTATCATTGATGTGAACGCGAATTACTACAAATATGTCGATAGCACAAGTGTGACCCTACAATGAAGAGCATTGCGGAACAAAAAATGTTAAAAAGATTGAAAAAACCTAATCTATTTGACCACAATTCTAGATTTAAATAACACAAAACCTTCTTCATATTTTGACTACTCCATCTATCTCAATTTATGTGACTTCCTTTCTTTTTTAGTCCGTACAAAAGAAAATGACACATTTATATATTAAGTAACACTTTAATTATATAAATGTATATTTTACCCTTAATCAAATGATTTATAACCACACAAATCTCTATCATTCATTTTGGACCACAAGTTTCAAAGTCTTCATCTCTTTCTTAAATTCGGTGGAAGGAGGGAGTATTATTATCCATAATTTTAAAATATTATGTATCTTACCACTAATGAAGAGTTGAGAAAGATACACCTAGATGCATGTAACTCTATTACCAGATACACTAAAGTAGGGACAGAGACGAACGAGAAGGGGAGGGAGGCGAGCGAGATTTGTAATGTATCGTAGATAGATGTGAATACTCCAGATAAAAACGCTAGACAAATGTATATGTATGTATCTGATGTGATTCACATATATTTGGATACCTGATACATAGGAGAGTGGCCAGTGATATGGGAGGGAGGCGAACGAGATTTGTTTTGTATCCAAGATACATCCAAATAACTTTTTGAATTTCATTCTTTCGGAAATTCGGGTTGTAAAAAAAATGAAACATCGTAACACTCGAATCAATTGTGACCCCTCTTGTTGAAAAGAAAGATGCGTCTCTTTTTTTTCCATTTGAATATAGTGTATATATCTAGAATAAATTACACCTATTTTTACCTAATGTATCGCAACGTATCTAGACGCATCAAAATCTTGTAAATGTTGTAAAACTGCAAAATATTTAGCTATGAATGCATAGTTTCTTAGCACCTATTGTGGATGGGCTCTGCTCCTTTCTTGACATTTCTTTTGTTTGATTGATTGTGACTAAGAGTGTGTTTGGTATGAAGGAAAACATTTTCTGGAATACGTTTTCTAATTTTCTCATTTTTGGTTAGGACAAAATCTTGGAAAATATTTTCCAAATCAACTCATTTTTTCAAAATTAAGGAAAGTGACTTCTCTTCAAAAATTAAGGAAAACATTTTCCAAACTCTCCTCCAATTTCAAATTACCTTTTTTTTTTGGGGGGGGGGGGGACATCAATTTGAAAAAAATATCTTCAATTTCAAAATTTTATTTTTCATTCGATCCCTGACCGCCCCACCCACCCCAACACCATCGGCTAGCCCCCCAACCTCAAAAAATTAATTTTGCTTTTCAAAATATTTTCGACTTCAAATGTTTATTTTTAAACTCCTAAACCCCTCCCCCCGGCCAGTACCCCGCCCAACCCCCAACCCCCTACAATTAATTTTATTTTTTAAAAATACTATCAACTTCAAATTTTTATTTTTTCACTCCTATCCCCTCTCCCCTTGCCCCATCCACTACCACCACCACCACCACCACCCCAAAAAAATAATAATTTTATTTTTAAAAAATAATTTCAATTTCATAAAATATTTTTTACTCTAGTAAAAATAAAAGATGTCTCTCAAAAACATTTTTCATTCATAAATTAAACACTAAAAATTAATTCTGGAAAATATTTTTGTAGTTACAAACCAAACATGAGAAATTAGTCCAAAATCTACTTATTTTCTAGGAAATCATTTTCCATGAAAAACATTTTCCTCTATACCAAACACACCCTAAAGGTTGTTGCAAGTGCTATATTTAGTTTTTTGTGCATGCGAATAGCCTATAGAATTCTAGAACTTGTGAAAAGAAGTAACTTGCCTTTTGATAACGTCTAAAACAACTCTCCCATTAAGGAGGTGACTATGATCGTATGAAAAATAATTATTCAACAAGAGTCAGCATCAAATTCCACAAAGATTGTCCTTAGGATTTACCATAATTCATAACTTAATTCAAAAGAGCATGCATATTTGTAATGACCTATTGCTTTATTGGCATGCAAATTGCTCGTTTAGCTTTTGTGCAACTTTTTGTGTTTGGAGCTTTTGAAACTTGAACAGTGGATTTCGGTTAAACTTCAAGAAGACGACCTCAAAATGCAATTGTGACAATTGTATTATCTCCCGAATGTTGATTTTTGGTCAGCGTAATTACGGTGGTCATTTTCTCATGGTCGAATCATGGCCCTAAGCTTTGCGAACGTGATGAGTAGTTTGGCTAGTCTTTTTTTAATAAAGACCAGTCGTAAATCAGCTCCCACTTCACATTTCAAAGTGTGATTGTGGTAGTTGTAGACTTGCAAATTGGCTGATTTTCTTTACCATTTGTCCGGAATAAGTGGGGCTTCACTTTGGGGTCATAAGAAGAATATCGGGAGTGTGTTTTCGATGTAATTTATTTCCTTAAGGAAAATCCAAACCTCTTTATTGGTGTAAATGGTTTCATTTTGTTGAATGATATGATTTTGAGCTTAGATTGTGCCCAACTTTGGGGCACAAGTTTAGTAAGCTCTTCTAGATCCATTGACGGAGTCAATTTTGGAATTGTTCAGTATGAATATCATTATTCCATTTTGATTCGGTTTTGTGTGCATCTTCGATTTTAATATATAACTATATTGATGTTGTGATTATGATTTTGGTAGTGTGTCCGTGATCAGAGGTTATTTAGAAGGGTAAAACTTAAAAATTGTGATTTTAGAGCTTCATGGTCTGCATTGAGGTAAGCTACGACTTCCTCATTTTAGAATGGGTTGATGATAATGCCTAAACTACTCCTCAAAGCTAATCAAATCAGTAGATGGTCATCGCTAATAAATATACCCAACTAAGAGTCATGGTCGAATTCCACGAGAAATGGTATGAGGTTAAGGATCCAATTAGTGAATTAAATCGCAACTAATCTCAATGTAGTAAACATGATAAATGGATGGATGATTCCATTAAATTTAACAATCTAAATTCGGTTGCACAATTATACCAATACTAAAGAAAGAAAAAATTCACGAAATTATTTGACTCTAGGGATGTGGGGATTGTACATTGATATCAATAGGGGGTAGTATAAATTGCTCAATAAAACTATATAATCATGGATAGGTTGGACTATCTTTAATAATGTTAATTTTCTTTTGATATCATAACACTTGTTTGTAAAATCTCTTTTCCATGTCATTCATGTAACTTTCAAGTGAACCAACTACCATGGATTTGCAATTAAGCACAACTTAATTACAAACATCAAACTAATCACCCTCTCATATCAGACTCTTTTGAGCACCATTTCGAGATCAAAGCTAAAATCAAGTTGGCCACCTTAATTCATGAATCAATTTACATGATAATAGTTCAATTTCATATTTGAAAGCTATAAAATTAAGCAATTCAATATATCCACAAATTTAAATCAACACTCAACCCTATAATCACATCCCAAGAGATTGGGGTTTAAGCCACACATCACAAATGGGATTGAGCAACTCTTGTCTCAGTCCCATTCCTTCTCTTCTATTGCAACTCAGTGGGAATTGTTCTGGTTCTCATTCGTAATATATTTTCAATATTTTGATTGTTGATTTTCTGTTTATGAATGAAAAATGTCTTGTTTCTACTGACTTGTCTCATTACTTTATGCATTTTTATTCATGCTCAATATTATCCAAGTGGTCATGAATTTACTTGAACTATATTTCTTTCAACTTGATTTACTACTTTAATTCTTTTTTATGATGTCATAAAAGGAATTGTTAATGTATGAGATCAATGTTAGTTACTTGAAGAGGCCCCGAGTCATGCTAGGAATTGGTGAGGGGGGAGGGGGAGGGGAGTTGAATAATTTTTTCATCATTAAAAAGGGGGGAAATATTATTTGGAGCTATTGGAGTTTTGATGATTAAACAAATTTCAGGAATGATCAAATAAGGGGAGCCATGCCAGTTACTTGAAGAGTCATACTGATATGAAAATTGGTGAAAGGGGGGGGGGAGTTGAATAGGTTTGTCATCATCAAAAAGGGAAAAATATTGTATTGAAGCTGATATGAAGTTCTGATGATTTTACAAACTTCGGGTGCTAATAATATACCTGGTCGAGGAAAGACTACGTACATGAAAAAGACAAATGTCTAAAAGTTGTTAAATCTGATGTGGTTGGTGCACGTCTTTTTCGCCAATGACGTTTCTCCAAGGGCTTGTGTCCATTTATATTAGGCTCTTATCCAAAAACACAACTCAAGTTTTGACTAACAAAGTTTTGCATTCTAAAAATTCATAAGCTTACAAAGAAAAGTCATCTTCAAGAAAGAACACTGCTGATACTCAACAAAGAACCTGATAGCGTGCTGAAGCGTCTTTTTTGTATTTTAAAATTTGTGTCTTGTGTTCTTTATATTGTAAATCTACTCCTAAGTTGTAAAACATAGTAGATCGGTTGCTTTTCTAAGTCTTTAGGTTGAGTCGGATTAACTAGAGTTAGTTAGCCGGATTATCTATGCTTTAATCAAGACTTTTTTGCATCATTGTTTTGATGTACTCTTGGTTAGAGTTGCCTAAGAGTGTCAACTAGAGTTAGTTGATGTGTGCGTACAACAGAATTGCTGCTTGGTTCTTCTCGTATCTTTGAGATTTGTAGTTGGTGGCTACCCAATCTAATCACAAGTTAGTAAAATTCAAATAATGAATTCAAAATTGAAGCTTTATAATGATCATCAATGGTGACTTCTTGCTATAATTTTAGAGATTTGAATTTTTTACGTAAGACATGATTTTGTACAATTTTTTGGACATTATGTTCCTCTATTTCTTCGTGTTTTTGAGTTAAAATAGTGGAATATGGATAAAAATTGATTTGAAGATAGTTATTTAAATGAAAATTTCAAAAAAAGAAAGAAGAAAAATAAAAGAGAGAAAAAGAATAAGGAGGATAATAAATATTGTTAGAGAAAGAGACGAAGAAGCAAAAGAATTAAAAAGAAGAAGAGGAGGAAGAGGAAAACCCAGAAAAGAGTTGGAAAAAAAAGGCGAACCGCCTACAATTTTCTTAATTCCAAAAAAATGTTAAGTTTAGTTAGAAAAAATATGTTGTCATAGATGATAAATATTTCTATAATATAACATTTATGTGATTTACCCACATATATAATATATATATATATATATATATATATACACACACATTATATAAAGTAATTAGTTTACAACAAATATAGGTCCGTTTTATATACATTTCAAAAGTAGTCAAAAATCAAAGGAAATATACCTTGATATACAATATAGCTTGTCAAAAGTCATAGAAAAAATACACGGACTATAAAATATTACATACCTATACCTATATAGAGCTTAACTATACATGAAATATACATTGAATATATAGTGATTATTCAATCTCGATCAACTCAAAATCGCCCCTAAAAAGTCACAAAATTTAGATATGAAATCCTCTAGATGGTTTGAGTCTTTTAATATATAATTCGTTCGAAACGATTCACGTTTGTGATTCATTATATTTTCAAAAAGAAGAAGAAACTGACAGAAAAAATTGGAAAAAAAAACTGGCAGTAGAAGAGGAAGGTGGAGAAAAAACTGGCCATGTTTCGGTATTTAAATCAACCGAATGGTCATTGGATGTAATTACCCCATAGTTAGAACTTAGTAAATAGATATTGTTAGGTGTTGACCCGTTGTATAATCCATTTTGATTAAATCTATTTTGATCCGAACAAACATGGTTTGAGTTACGTCTTGACTCGCTTGTTATATTGACCCATTATGATCCACCAATTTGACTTGACCCGCCTAGTTACCACCCATAGCTTGGTAGGACAACGTACACTCTCATAGCTTTGTAGGCTAACAACTTTCTATCATGAAAGGAAAAGAAATAATCAAATGTTCAATATAAAATTTTGACAATATAAGTAGTCGGCCAATTATTTACCAAAAACTTCTTCGTTTTCATTGTCTTCTTCTCTTTCTTCTTGTTCTTCTTTTTTAAAATTTCACGTACTATTAATTTTGAGCAAATTATATATCAAAATAATTTCATTTCTAAAATTTGAAATTGTTTAGAGGAGATTTTGAGCGATTATAATTGAATAGTCAATATATACTTCAAGTCTAGTTAGCATATATTTCATGTACGATTAAGCTATATTAAAATTGAGTGTAAGTCAGTAGACCACATTATAATTACAAAGAATGTACAAATGTGAAGCATCTTCACATTTCAAGCAAAGGTCTTTACAAGTTACAACTGACAAAGCACGCCAAACCAGTGATTTGCTGCATTCTTTCCCTACAGTTACAAATATTATGTCACAGTGCAAAAAAAAAAGGAATAAGTTTGAGATCCACCTTTCTCCCAAATTTGAAATCGTAGAGATAAAGCTGTAAAATTGGAAAAGAAAACAAAGAAACGTATCTTTCCTTTACACTTCCTTTTCATCCTCACCCCATCTTATCCAGCAGACGGTCAATACACTCAATCATCAGCAACGTAACCATTTTATACTTGCCCGGCACGGGGAGCTTCCACATGCCTGGGCGGTGTTGACACATGAATCAGTCTCTGATCTGTTGCTGCTGGAGTAGATCTTTGTGCTATGGTGACATGCAAACCCCTTTGTTGCCCTGCCTACAGTAAGAAAGCAACTTCAGCTGCTGCCTCCTGCTTTAAATGAAAACTAAGAAATATTAGAGAACAATACATTCATACTAGGAAAAAGTTAATTCGTAAAATCTTGGATTGCTTGTGCTATATATTTCTTAAGACACTCACAAAAAGGGTCGAAAATTGTTTTAGATCACAGTTTCAAATCTTATAATATGACAATTCAGTACTCTTCCATTGGAAGGAACTGTGACACAGTAAATACATAGAGAATGGATATTCTAGAATAGGAGTGGATACTGATGTTAGGTTTGGACATGAAGATGCAAAATCTAGAAAATAGAGACAATACGGCCCTATCAAACTACAATTTCAAACCCACGCAAGCATTTCTAGAATATAAAAGTTGTACATGTCCAACTGTACTATCAAATGCGTATACACATAAACAAGAAATTCAAAAAATGCTAGCAAAACATAAACACAATCTATTAATTTCATATACAAAAGGTCCATGATGAATAGAACCAGATGGAATAGAATAGATACGGAGGAGTCCCACTGCATTTGGGAATAAAAGATAAATCTGCCCTTTAACTTAGCCTTATTTCACATTTATGTCCTCCAAATTGGGTGTGCACACATAGACATTTAAACTTGTATAAAATTGAACAAATAGATACAAACATCCTACATGGCATCCTACATGGAAATTTGTGTCCTACATGGTGTCCTACGTGTATTTATTCAACTTTATACAAGTTTAAGCGTCTACTTGTGCACACTCAAAGTCGGAGGACATAAATGTAAAATGAGGCTATGTTAAAGGGTATATTTGTGTATTATGACTTATTAATTCATTGGCAGATTAAAGATGTTCACTAAGGGGCTCCGATATATAAAAATGTAGTGCTTGGGGTTTGAACTTGGAACATGAAGGTGAATTTTGATCTCCCTGACCACAAAGTCAACCTCTAGTCTTCTGTTCGGGGATTCAACTCTATATACTTAAAAACTAAAAACAGTAACTTATACGTACAATATAATATTTTGCCAAGGGGGTTTTGCTGAAAACCCTTGAGGCCCCCCCAACTCCCCCTCCCCCCCCCCCCCCCAAAACCCCTAGATTTAGATGTTCAATATTAAACAAAAAAGGGCAACATACTGTACACCAGGACTATATGAAAAAAAGGACAAAAATAGGCCTGTGCTAATAAAAGTCTATCACTTGGTTGCTTTATTGAAGAGAAGCAAGGGGTCATCAATTCATGAGCGAAGCCATTCACTTCAAATAAATCTATTCTTCACACAAAGTGATTCCAACAAGAAAATGTCAATTTTTTATAGCTTTTTAAATAAAGTAACAAACTTTGTTATTGTGCAGGGCAAAGTAAGCATATGTATCCAAGAAGTATACAAAAAAACTAAAAAACCTACAAAATGATATGGTTTCTATGTAGAACACTCATCTTCTCTTACAAGTACAACAAAAGAAAGTAACGGACAAAGTACTACTTCTCCTTAATTGTTCAAAATTCCTCGCTACACCCTTAAACACTCTCCTATATATCACTTTGCAAACAGCCCAAATACGAGTTAGTGGTTCCACATTCCGCGACTTATGTCTTTTTCTTCTTTAGTTCTTATCTTTTACTGTACCAGTCATCACTGAAATACCCCCAAACCAATTAAGATTTTTTGACCGTAACCTCAGATGTGAGGGGATGATCGACATTTTCACCCGAAATCTTACCCATATAAGACCAACTGACATAAGTGACCTTCCTATTCCTCAAAATCTCAACCATCAAAATTGTTCCAGTAGCTTCTAACCTCCAACCGAGTGAAGAAACACACATCCTCGGAACTTCAGGGATCTGTGTTTAACATAGAACACTCCAGCGTTCCCTGTCTTCTCCTCTCATTTGCTATACTTTCTTTGTCAAGCAATCTATAAGTGTCCCCACCAACAGTTATGCCCCCCTAAAATATATACTCACATACTCTACCCTAAGACACATAAGCATTAAAGTCTTCCCACCCATTAAAATTATTCCATCACAATCCACGTCCTTAAGGCATAGAAGCATTTTTAGTCTTCCATCCCCCCTCCCCCCAAGCCTCTCAAAACACATGTTCCTTGACTCAAATATCCATTACTATTTGTTCACAACAAATTTTAAAGTTGTCAGTGACAGAAATTGACTGTAATCACAAATAAAATATGAAGAAACAAAGATTTTATTGACAAATATTTGTTAGTACAACTTTGTTTATACTTTGAGTCTTCTCCATTCAGCATTTTCCATGATTCAAGGGTCATTAGTAGCATATTTCTTGAATATAGGATTTCATGGACATCCTAATGATGTGTTTAATCTCCACAAATGTCACGCAACACTTTGCTTTGAGAAGGACCATGCTTGAAGTTTTGTTCATGACACTAGCCCATGCATATACATGAAATAAGTGGGGATATTCTTGATGAGTATTTCCTTTCCTTCTTTGGACTACATTTTCCTATCCTCATTCAATTCTCTTTTCAATCATCTCATACTCAGATTTCACTCTACTTGATCTTCATAAGAAGTACTAAGTGGCAGCCCAAGATAGGTAGTGCGAAAACTCAAATCAGATTCAGAACCTGAGCTAATAAAGAATGTTCACTCCCTCTCCCAGGTATAATTTCTTTACCTCTTCTCTTTGAACATTTCGAGTAATATCAACATTAGTGCATATTTCTTTTGAAATTTCATTATCATATTACTAAATTTATAAATGCATTGAATTTTCTTGACCCATAAATTAAGCATTTCACTATAAAGTAGCACACACCTAACATTTCATTTCTCACTTCAAGCCACAACTACCTTTATCGCTTCTCTGTATTTTTCACTTTTAATAACAATACAAGAACCCAATAGCATGGCCATGTGGTCAATGAACCCAATTGAAAATCTTGGAGGTCAAGATTCAAATTCTAGCACAGATAGACGAGTTGAGTTGTCTAATGTGTGTGCGGGGGAGGTGGTAGGTAACGGTTGGAATAGAGGAGGTAGGACAAGCTAGCCCGAACACCATCTCTATAAAAAGAAAAAGGTTCAATCTAATATCATGTTGGATAAAGTATTTTAGTTTGTATGTCTTGGAGGAAATGATCAATGATACAGAGTAGTTCTAAATGGATAGAGGTTAAATTATTTAGGTTCTTGATATATATCACTTGACTAGGGTAGTGTAAAATTCGGGTCAGACCAATAACCCAAAACAAAAATGATGTTATTAGGACAATGGATCTGGATAATGGGTTAATGGTTCAGGTGTCGGTTTATCATATTTGGATATTGGATAATCGGTTGGGGTGTGGGTTTGTATAAGCTGAATTTTGGGCAACCTGATATGAAACCGTTATTATTTTAGGCCTCATGTTGAATTTGAAGCCTAATTAAAATTAGGACTCAGAGTCTGAAACCTCACTTCTTAGTTCTTATGCCTCACTTTTCACTTTTCACTTTTCAGTCCTCCATAATTATATTCTCACTTCTTAGAAGAACTCAAAAGTCGCTTCTCAATCCTCATATCACTCCTCAAACCATATCGTCGACTGCTCAAGCCCGCTGGAAAATGGTGGTTGGTAAGTCACCAATACTCACTTTCGTAGTTTCATTAGCCGACTGTTTGTAGTTCCTGTTTAGACTTTATTTCCTTTGTTTTTAGTTATTGTTCAAATTTTAGACTTTTTTTAGTTCCTTCAACAATCAACAATTCATTTACCTTTAATATGAATCAATATATTCAATGATTATTTCGTATATTTTCGCAGTCTCAAGTCTTTGGTGAAGTATCCTGGTTAAAAATATATAAATTGATATGGTTGTTGGTGAGAGTGGAGCTTCAAATGTAATATATGAAACTCAAATTGTTGATTCCTATGTAAAGAAAGAATGGAAATAAGGTCTCATTATTGGGATCATTTTACTCGTAAAATTGATTTTGATGGAACTAGCAACGGTGCTTGCAACTATTGTAAGAAAGAGTATTGTGTTGACTCAAAGAGACATGGTACGATAGGGATGCTTACTCATCTGTCCAAATGCCAAAAGATGTTTTGTAATATTGATATTAAACAAGCAAATTAAGAAGAGCGTAGGAAGCTTTGTGTCGTATGGTAATTCTTGATGAAGTTCCTCCCAGATTTGTTGAAAAAGAAGGTTTTAAACAATTTATGAAAGTAGCACAACCTTGTTTCCGCATTCCTTCTCGTACAACCGTGAATCGTGATTGCTTTGATATTTTTTATGAAGGAAAAAAATAAGATGATAACCACTTTTAAGGAAACACAACAAAATAGTGTTCTTAACCACCAATACTTGGACTTTCATTCAAAGAATTAATTATATGGACATTACAAGTCATTTGATTGATAAAAGATGAACTTTGCATACAAGAATAATAAACTTTTGTCCAATTTCTAGTCACAGAGGTGAATATCTAGCAAAGTCTATTGGTAAGTATTTGCACGATTGGGGATTACATCAAATTTTTACGGTTACAGATAATTCGTTCAAATAATGTGACGGTTATTGAGTTTTCTAAGCAATTGACTAAGTGAGGGACCAACATTTTGGGTGGTAGTCACCTTTAAGTGAGGTGTATGACTCATAATCTGAACCTTATTGTTCAAGATTACATAAATGAAATAAATGTGTTCACTAAACAAGTAAGGAAAGCAGTGAGATACCTTAGACAATCCCCGACTAGGTGGAAAAAATTTCAAGAATATTGTGAAGATGAAAATCTTGTTGAAAAATCTTTATGCTGGATGTTCCTATAAGGTGGAACTCCACCTACATCATGTTGAGCAGGGCTATTGAATATGAATGTGCAATTTTATATTATGCTGACGGGGATATTGGCTTGGAACATCATCTTAAGTATATTGATAATGAGGATGGAATTCCTACAAGTATACTTTTGAGCAGTGATTTAGAGTGTAAAGAGAATTGAAAAAATTCCTTGAAATGTTTTTTAACCTTACTTTGAAGATATCTGGATCACGATATGTGACATCAAATCTTTATTTTCTTGAAATTTGTCAAGTTGGTGTTTACTTGAAACAATTGATATCAATTGAAGATAAAGTTTTGGTTGATATGACACTAGCCATGAAGGAAAATTTTGATAAATATTGAGGTATCAGGAAAAATTTGATAAATATTGGGGTGATACAGACAAAATGAATAAGATGCTTTTTCATACTACGTGTTTTGGATCCTCGCCACAAATTTAGCACTCATAGCTTTGCTCTTAAAAAATTGTTTGCGGACAAAGGGGAAAATATAGAGAGTGGTGTGCGAACGTACATGAAATATTTGTATTATGAGTATGAAAATCCTATTTCAAATGATAAAAGTGGTCAAGTATTTGAGGAATCTGGTTCATGGTCTATGCCTATAGGAGATTTTGGGAATTTCTTTGCGAAATTACATAGACATACATCTGGAAGTGGGTGTGCAAATTCTAAGACAGAATTGAATAAATATCTTGAAGAATATATTGAAATTGGAAAACCGCACTTTGATGTGTTGCTTTGGTGGAAAGTCAACTCACCCCTTCCTTTCTGAGATGGCTCGAGAAGTATTAGCTATTCCTATTTCATCTGAATGTCCGTTTAGAACTGTCGGAGGCATTGTTGATTCATTTAGGAGTTCATTAACACCTTAATTTGTACAAGCTCTAGTATGCCTTCAAGATTGGCTTCAAAGTGAACCACAACCTATACTATTGAGGAAGATTTACATTTTCTTAAGCAACTTGAACAAGAAATATCAAAGAAACTTCCACCGATGTAAAATTGCGAATAGTTTATTAAATATTTTTGTTGCTTAGGAGTTGAGCCTTGATTAGTTATTGTTTCTTTCTTTAGATTTGGCCAAACTAGTTAAAAATATTCAATTGAGGATATGTAGAGTTGAAGGGTAGATGTATTTGACTTGATGTATATCAGAATGATAGAAAAAAAACAATAAACCAATTAATTTGCTTATGGGAACATCCAAGCACAGATTTTTTAACAAGATTTTCATCTTCACAACATTCTTGAAACCTTTTCCACGTTGTCGGCAATTGTCTAATGTATCTCACTGCTTGCCTAACTCGTTCAATAGACACATTTATTTATTTTATGTCATCTTGACCAATAAGGTTCACAATACTAGTCACACACTTCATGTAAAGGTGACTACCACCCATAATGTCCCCACTTAGTCAATTGCTTAGACAACTCAGTAACTGTCACAATATTTCAGTCATCATTATCAACTCTAACCATCTAAATCTAATGTAATCCCAACTCGTGCAATCAGTACTTACCAATAGACTTTGCTAAATTTTCACATCTGTGACTAGAAATTGGACAAAAGTTTATTATTCTTTTGAGCGAAGTCTATTTTTATCAATCCAATGAGCTGAAATAACCATATCATTGAGTTTTAATGGAAGTCCAACTATCCATGGTTAAACACTTCTTTTGTTGTGTTTCCTTAAAAAGAGTTATCATTTATGTTTCTCTTCATAAAAAGATCAAAACAATCACGAGGCATCACTTTTATTCAAATGAAAATAAACAGAAATTTACAACTTTATGAAAATAGATTGGGAGAATTTTTAGGTTTTCTTGTAAGAAAAAAGAAAAAAGAAAAAATAAAATGATGTCGTCAACGCGGGAGAGAGTCGTCTCCTCCGTTGCTGGAGAAAGTTATCGCTGCCGCCGCCATTTTTTCTTTACTCCTCCAACCTCCACAAAAACAACCTTAGTCACCGCAACACTAGATATGTCCGAAAAAACTCTTCTCTGCCGCGCCACTCATCTCTCTCACGCACTGTCATTCAATAGTTTCGACGAGTGCTAGTCTCAGGTGAATCAGTTGCTAATCTGCGGCGAGCGCTCATCTCCATTGTTGGTGAATCGTGGAGAAGGAGAAAAGAATTTACTCTGGCATGAAAATGGCAAAAAAGAAGGGAAAATGGGGAAGAAGAAATTAAAGGACTTATTAATTAAATGTTTTTTAATTTTATTTTTTTAATATAAATATTCTTTTGACCTAAAAAGATATTCACTCGCCTTAAGGAGCGTGAAATCACACACTTTCACCAACTCAGTCATCTTAAAGACACATAAGCTTGGTCAATGGTCATAGGGATTTGTTAAATTGTGATTTAATGAGTTTAAGGGTCCAAATGACAAAGAGGTTAGTAGAAGGGTTTAAAATAAAAAGTGATACAAGTATAAGGGTTCATCAGACCATTTCGCCTATTTTCAGTCATGATACTTCACCAAAGACCTAAGACTACGAAAAGATATAAATTAATCATCGATTGAACTATTCATATTAAAGGCGGATGAACTGTTGAATGTCGAAGGAACTAAAAAAAGCTTGAAGTTTGAACAATAACTAAAAATAAAGGCAGAACAAAAAATAAAGGCTAAACAAGAACTACAAATAGTCGGTTTTCCCTTTTAGCAAACTGATCGCATTTCACTTTTACTAAACTAATTGACTCTACACCCAAAATGATTTGAGACACATTATAGATTTCATTGTGAAAATGAAATGTGGATATCACACATAGGCTCAAACTTTTTTTTTTGATGACAAGGGAAATCTTCAGCCTCAACCCTTTGGGTGCGACCCCACAACCTCAATCTAGGCAGTTTCAAAGTAGCTATGATGATTCCTCCCATGTACAAAGCTAGTGACTTTCCCATGTATACGACAGTTCTTCAATTGTGTTTTGCATCACCATTTAAAAAGCTTAAATGCTTAACATTGACGAGGGATAAATGTAACAACTCAGTCCTTCGTTTAAGTTTTGCCACCCCACGTGATTTTTGGGGCCTATGAGGCTTAGGGGTGCCTCGGTGCATTTGGAACATGTAATGATGCAGACTATTTGTTGGTGCAGCTGTCATACCTAATTGCGGTAACAGGATAGAAGCTGGTAATTAAGAAAGAGACCATCTGGGTTTCCTCATGATGGCTCCATCATAGATGAAGGGATCTCAATCATTATTTCACCTTGCTCTTCTCCTTAAGATTCATTGAAGCTTGAGTGTCACTTTTGACTTGATTTTCTTGTTTGATTATCTTTTTTTTTAACCTTTTTATCCGAGCTTTTTCATTCTTTGTTTCTTTTTGTTCATTCACACCTCTCTAAACATCTTTGCTCATTTTTCTTTCTTTTCTCTACACACGACTCTTTCCCCACCCTTTCTTTCTTGTTTTCCTTCATAATAGCCATCCTCAACTTAGATGATTAGCATGAGTTGAGTTGCACAATGTCCTAGGAAGGACCAGAGCCAAAATCAAGGTACAACTTTGCAGTAGCCACCCTCAACTTAGGCTTTTAGCTTGAGTTGAGGTACATAATGTCCAAAGAGAAACCACAGCCAAAACAGTTTCAAAATATTTTTAAGAAACGTGAGTTGGGTGTACTTGAAGAATGATATTCTTTAGGCTCAAACATTTGAATCTAAGGGAGCAATTTTTTCTTTTGGTTGGTTGTTTTTAGGCTTAAGTCCCAATTTCTAGTTTAAATCATCTTAGCAAAATTAACAGGGAGGTTCCAGATTGGCACGTACTATAAGAATATACAGACAATCTCTCACACACACATGACACCTTGTTTCAATAATCGAATCATGTATATGGTTCGTGTTATAGATTAAGTAATTTTTCCTAATCGATTCCTATCATGTCATACAAAGATCCTATAATTTGAAGTTTTGAAGCATAGAGGTACAACACATAAAAAATTTGAGGGGTATCAGTTGACATGCTCTTTTGCTATCATGCTTTTATTGTAGTCTACTTCTACACTTAGACTATCCTAGACATGCTGGTTCAATAGAAATTAAACAATTTTGTGAGAAAACCTCAAGGAAGGATTATGAGTTGGGTTATTGAGACTTCACACTAACGCTCACAATCCCTTCACCCTACTCCCACAACAAATATAGTGCAATGCCACCAATGCACAAAACAAATAAAACATAGGATGAGAGTGAGACGAACCCGCTCGGTCAAGATGAGCGACACCCTCAACTATAACAAGGGGAACAACATTAGTAATTCCCCTCGAAGCTGATGAACCAACAGCCAACTCCCTTTCTTTAAGTTGTCACATCTCCTCATGAAGTAGTTATTGTCTCTTAATCGCCTTAAGTAATGTTGCTTCTCCTTCTTAGCTCTCAGCTCCTCCTCCACATCCGTAGTACGATCTGAAGCCCGTGTGTGTTTTCCAGTCGCAGGAGAAGGTTAATGGTAGGCTCATCCTCACCAAGTAGTGCATTAAGCACCACATCTCCAGCATCTCCAGTGGCCAAAGCATAAATAATGGCCCAAAGATAGGCCAACTCCGCCTGGAACGCTACTAGATCCACAGTATGCCAGGTTGTGACCTTTCCAACATCCATAGCTCAAAAGTGTCATTCCTCTCATGCACTGCCTGTATCTTAACCTCAACACCCTTCCCGATCCGTGCCTACGACCTGTTTAGTCGTTTTGAGCAGCAGATTTATTCTGGAAAAACTGTCTTGGTCGACGGATCCCACGACGGACCGTCATGGGCACGACGGACCGTCGAGGGGGTCTCGTTCTAAAACACGTAGAATTAGGGGATCGGGTGTCACGAACCGACACGTAGAATTAGGGGATCGGGTGTCATGAACCGACATGTAGAATTAGGAGATCGGGTGTCACGAATCGACACGTAGAATTAGGGGATTGGAGTGTCACGTACCGACACAAGAGGAATAAAGATAATGAATCTTGAAATTATGTTAATAAAATCGAATGAAAAGAACCTATATCCCAAATGAGTATGGTGTGGAGACTTGAGTTCTCATAGGTGTGTTTGATGCGGTTACACATGATTTGTGAACTTGTTGCTTTCACCTGTTGAGGAATATGGTTGATTTTATGTTATTATCTGATATATACTATTTTCTATTTTGAGTTGGCCGATGATATCTACTCAGTACTTGTGGTTGTACGGACCCCTACTTGTAATTGTTTTTCTTGTTATTTGTGGAGTGCAGCAAACGTATCGTCATCTTCAACTCAACCGCAACTCTAGCCAGTCTTCATTACACCAGATTTCAGGGTGAGCTAATGCTTCTAGCTTGGACTGGATCTTCCTCTTCATGTCTTGATGACTTGAACTTCCGGCATGGACTAGCTTTTTACTTATTTTTGCTTCTTAGATACTCTTAGATTAGTAATTTGAGGATAGATGTTCTTGTGATGATGACTTCCAGATTTTGGTAATAATAAGTATTGAGTTTTGAAAGTTATTTATTGATTTCGTTAATGAGTTTTAAGTATTCCTCACTGTATTCTGTTTATTATGGTTAAAACGTTGGGGTTTAGATTGGTTGGTTCACTCACATAGGAGGATAAATGTGGGTGCCACTCACGACGCGTTTTGGGTCGTGATAAACTTTGTATCAGAGCATTAGGTTCGTTGGTCTCATCACACAACAACGAGTCTAGTAGAGTCTTAAGGAACGGTAGGGGGACGCCTTTACTTTTCTTTGAGAGGCTATAAGACTTTAGGAAAATTCCATTCTTTCTTTCTTTATTTCGTGCTATTACTTGGGTCTAATTGGTATCTAGGTGATACAAATTGGTATCTGACCATCTTCACTCTATCTCGCAGATGGTTAGAACTAGAGCAACAACTGCGCCAACACCAACACTGGCAAGACAAGAAGCGTCTGAGCCAGCCACTGGGGCTGTAGCTCGAAGAGAAGTAGTGGCAAGAGGTCGTGGAAGAGTTCGTGGGAGGACGTCTTCTAGAGGAAGAGGACAAGCACCTAGCCCATATGGTACTAGGGCGGTGACTCCTCCACCGACTGAGGAAGTGGTAAGAGAGGGTGAGGAAGGGGAGAATGAACAAGTGCAGAATGAGGAATTGCCACCCCAACCTACCCCAGAGATGATCAATCAGGTTCTTGCTTATCTTAGCGGGTTATCTGATCAGGGCCAGACACCTCCAGTGTTTTCTGCACCAACACCTCTGGTTCCGGAGGTACAACATGCAGCTACTGTGGCTCCCCGCATGGATGCCTCATTGGAAATAAGAACGTTTTCTCGTCTGACTACAGGGCCTATAATGACAAATGATCAGCATGAACTTTTCAGTAAGTTCTTGAAATTGAAACCTCCAGTCTTCAAGGGTGCTGAATCTGAGGATGCCTATGATTTTCTACTACATTTTAAGTTTCTTACCTTTTCATTTTCTCCTATTAAATAGATAAGAGAGAAACTAATCTTACAAACATAATTGGAACATTGGATTATCATTCCCTAAAATTAATCTCATTAATTTCCCTTCTTAAACTAAGAAATATGTATCTCTTTATCTTCATAACTTATATTTCTATAATTTCTAACTCCTCATAACTCTCAAATTTTAAATGTGTAAACTTATGATAATTTATTGTGTTTCTCAATGTATATCTAAATAAATGTGTATTGTAAGACAATCCTTTTTTAAGCAAATGTTATTGTATTCTAATTCATATTTTATGTACTCATGATAGAAGAAAATCTTATGAATTATGTATATTTATTTTTTCTTGCTTTTTACTTAGTCATGTTCAAGAGATCAATTCTTGACCACAAAATCTGAATCTTAGTCTCTAAAATTTATATTTCCATAATCTTTATAACTCCTCGTAACTCTCAAATTTTAAATGTGTAAATTTATGATAATTTATTGTGCTTCTTAATAAATATCTATATAAATGTGTATTGTAATATGAACTATGATAGAAGATATTTAATTTATTTGCCAAAATAAAAAATAACAATTGAAAAAAATAGTATAATTTGATGAATCATGTTTTTGTTATTTTATTTATTGTTTTTTTAACTCACTTTAGTTTATCTATTCTTTACTTCACATTTTATTAGAATTAATTGAAAAATAAAATCTAATTAATGAAAAAATTGATCTCATAATTGAAGATTTTGTAAATTTTTTAGTCAAAATTGCTCTCTTTTTGCTTTGGTTTACTTATATGTTAATTTCGCTCTATGCAAATATTTTGTAATATTAAATACTTGTATTTGATATACTATGAAAATCATATTTTGTAACTCTTTTGAAGTATAATTAAATATAGATCAAAATAAATAAAATAGTGAATATGTAACGACCTGTTTAGTTGTTTTGAGCAGCAGATTTTATTTCTGGAAAAACACGCTGAGACGACGGAACCCATGACGGACCGTCATGGGCACAACGGACCGTCGAGGGTGTCTCGTTCCAAAACACTTAGAAATTCTGAAATTTGGGTGCTGAAATCGACTCTCTGACTCTGTGACGGACCTGCAGGACGGACCGTCACAGGCACGACGAACCGTCGTTATCCACCATTTCAAAACACTTCAACTCTTGAGAATTTGGTACAGGGAACAATTCTCTGAACGTCGTGACGGAAGTGCAGGACGGACCGTCGTAGGTACGACGGGCCGTCACAGACTCCTTAAGGAAATCGAGTCTCTGACGAACCTGCATGACGGACCGTTGCAGGCGCGACGGGCCGTCACAGGTTGCGTAATCCAAGTCGGAGTCGGATTTCTGGTTAAGTTTTAAAGGAGCGTTTTGGACTATTCCTGCTATAATTATATATTTCGTGGGTTTATATTAATAACTCAATTTCTTGGGGGAAAAAAGAGATAACCTTGAGTTAAATTGTGGGTTATTATTGTCATCTTTTACACTTAATTACATGTTAATTAGGGTAAAAGAAAGAGGGCTTGAATAAGAAAAAGAAAAGAACAGAAAGAGAGAGAAGGAGAATTGATAGAGAGAGACGAACGAAGAGGAAAAACACAAGGCTTTGGGAAATTCTTGCTTGATCACTAGTCTTTGGTGGAGGTAGGTTATGGCTTTTATACTATTCGTAGTTAACTCTTAATAGCGAATGATATGTGTTGGGTGTATTGTAAGTCTTCTATATGCTTAATTGTATGCTTTCATGAATGTAATTATATAATTATGATTATATAAGCATGATGAAGTTATTGAATCCCAAATCTTGCAAAATCCTAATCTCTTTGTTAATAATGAGGCCTTGGTATAAAAGAAGGCGTGATGAACTAAAATAATGGGATTGATGTTGCCTTGGTAAGAAAGAAGGCATGATGAATTGATAGAAGAAGATTAGGGGATCGGGTGTCACGAACCGACACATAGAATTAGTGGATCGGGTATCACGAACCGACACGTAGAATTAGGGGATCGGGTGTCACGAACCGACACGTAGAATTAGGGGATCGGGTGTCACGAACCGACACGTAGTATTAGGGGATCGGGTGTCACGAACCGACACGTAGATTTAGGGGATCGGAGTGTCACGTACCGACACAAGAGGATTAATGAATATGAGGGAGCGGAGTATCACGTACCGACACAAGAGAAATAAAGATAATGAATCTTGAAAGATGTTAATATACTCAATCTAATAAACATAATTCCTAAATGAGTATGGTATTGAGGCTTGAGTCCTCATGAGTGAACTTGACGGTAATTGTTAATGATATAGTACTTGCTGTTGCTACATGTTGAGTATCATAGTTGATTTATGATATTACTTGATATATATTGATTTTTATTTTGAGTTGGCCGATGATATCTACTCAGTACCCGTGTTTTGTACTGACCCCTACTTTTATGTTTTCTTCTTGTTTAATTGTGGAGTGCAGCAAACGTGCCGTCATCTTCGACTCAACAGTAACTCTAGCCAGTCTTCATTATTCCGGATATCAGGGTGAGCTAATGCTTCTAGCTTGGACTGGATCTTCCTCTTCATGTCTTGATGCCTTGAAGTTCCGGCATGGACTAGCTTTCTTGTATTTTAGCTTTTTAGAATACTCTTAATTTAGTACTTTGATCATAGATGTTCTTGTGGTGATGACTTCCAGATTTTGGGGATAATAATAAATGTTTGAGTTTTTAGAAGTTATTTGATTTATTTTGTTAATGAGTTTTAAGTCTTCCGCAATGTATTTAGTTCATTATGTTTGAAATGATGTGGTTTAGATTGGTTGGTTCTCTCACATAGGAGGATAAATGTGGGTGCCACTCACGGCCCGTTTTGGGTCGTGACAAACTTGGTATCAGAGCATTAGGTTCGTTAGTCTCATCACACAAGAACGAGTCTAGTAGAGTCTTAAAGAACGGTAGGGGGACGCCTTTACTTTTCTTTGAGAGGCTATAAGACTTTAGGAAAATTCCATTCCTTCTTTCTTTCTTTCGTGCTATTACTTGGGTCCAATTGGTATCTAGGTGATACAAATTGGTATCTGACCATCTTCACTCTATTTCGCAGAATGTTAGAACTAGAGCAACAACTGCGCCAACATCAACATCGGCAAGACAAGAAACATCTGAGCCAGCCACTGGGGCTGTAGCTCGAGGAAGAGCAGCGGCAAGAGGCAGTGGTAGAGGTCGTGGGAGGACGTCCTCTAGAGGAAGGGGACGAGCACCTAGCCCATCTAATACTAGGGCGGTGACTCCTCCACTGACTGAGGAAGTAGTAAGAGAGGGTGAGGAAGGGGAGAATGTACAAGTGCAAAATGAGGAATTGCCACCCCAACCTACCCCAGAAATGATTAATCAGGTTCTTGCTTATCTTAGCGGGTTATCTGATCAAGGCCAGACACCTCCAGTGTTTTCTGCACCAGCACCTTAGGCTCCGGAGGTACAACATGCGGCTACTGCGGCTCCCCGCATGGATGTTCCATTAGAAATAGGTACGTTTCCTCGTCTGACTACAGGGCCTATAATGACAACTAATCAACATGAACTTTTCAGTAAGTTCTTGAAATTGAAACCCCCAGTCTTCAAGGGTGCTGAATCTGAGGATGCCTATGATTTTCTGGTTGACTGTCATGAGCTACTACACAAGATGGGTATAGTAGAACGGTTTGGTGTTGAGTTTGCGACTTATCAGTTTCAAGGGAACGCCAAAATGTGGTGGCGGTCACATGTTGAGTGTCAACCAACAGAGGCACCACCTATGACTTGGGCATCATTCTCTAGCTTGTTTATGGAGAAGTATATCCCCCGAACTTTGAGGGATAGGAAAAGAGATGAATTTTTGAGCTTAGAGCAAGGTAGGATGTCGGTTACTGCATATGAGGCTAAGTTTCGTGCATTATCCCGGTATGCCACCCAACTATGTTTCAGTCCACAAGAGCGGATTCGTCGTTTTGTGAAGGGGTAGAGGTCAGATTTGCGGATTTCAGCCTTACAGGTAGCGGCTACGGCAAAATCGTTCCAAGAAGTGGTAACTTTCGTGGTAGAGGTGGAAGGAGTGAAGCCAGATGAATTCACCATGGCATTGACATCAACGAGGTTTCGAAAGGGAGGTGAGTTTAATGGTTCTTACTCTAGAGGACAGGGTTCCGGAGGTTACTCAGTTCGACCCATTCAGTCTTCACTACAGACTGTAGTTGGGGGTCCACCTCAGACCGGTCAACACTTCTCAGAGAGACCTATGCTTGACTCTAGAGAGTGTTATGGATGTGGGGAGACTGGACATATTAGGAGGAATTATCCCAAACAGAGTTATAGACCCCCAATAGCTAGAGGTAGAGGTGTTCATGGTAGAGGCCGTTATTCTGGAGGACGTGGTGGCCGAGGTAATGGTGGTCACCAAAACGGCTGGGGTGACGGGCAAACTAGGGCCCCTACAGCACCACATTGTAGGGGCAACGGGCAGACAGGTGATAGGGCCCATTGTTACGCTTTCCCTGGGCGGTCAGAAGCGGAGATATCAGATGCTGTTATCACAGGTAATCTTTTGGTTTGTGATTGTATGGCTTCTCTATTATTTGACCCTGGCTCTACATTTTCATATGTATCTTCCGCATTTGCTAATGGTCTTAATTTACATTGTGAATTGCTTGACATGCCTATTCGTGTTTCTACTCCGGTGGGTGAGTCTGTGATAGTTGAAAAGGTGTATAGGTCTTGTCTTGTAACTTTTATGGGGAGCAATGCTCATGTAGACATGGTTATCTTAGAAATGGTTGACTTCGATGTAATTCTGGGTATGACTTGGCTTTCTCCAAATTTTGCAATCTTGGATTGTAATGCTAAAAGTGTGACGTTAGCCAAGCCTGGGACAGATCCGTTAGTGTGGGAGGGTGACTACACTTCCAAACCGGTGCGTATCATCTCCTTTCTTCGTGCTAAGAAAATGGTTAGTAAAGGGTGTTTAGATTTCTTGGCACATCTCAAGGATGACACTACCCAAGTACCTTCGATTGAGTCGGTTTCGGTGGTCCGTGAGTTTCTGGATGTGTTCCCTGCAGATCTTCCTGGTATGCCACCAGATAGGGATATTGACTTCTGTATTGATCTTGAACCGGGTACTCGCCCCATTTCTATACCCCCTTATAGAATGGCTCCCGCGGAGTTAAGAGAGTTAAAAGCCCAACTTCAAGAGTTGTTGAACAAAGGCTTCATTAGACCAAGTGTATCTCCTTGGGGTGCTCCGGTTTTGTTTGTGAAGAAGAAAGATGGGAGTTTTCGGATGTGCATAGACTACCGGCAGTTGAACAAGGTAACCATAAAGAACAAGTATCTTCTTCCTCGCATTGATGACTTCTTCGATCAGTTACAAGGTGCTTGTGTCTTCTCTAAGATTGACTTGAGATCCGGTTATCATCAATTGAAAATACGGGCAACGGATGTGCCAAAGACTGCTTTTAGAACCAGGTATGGGCATTACGAATTTGTAGTGATGTCTTTTGGTCTTACGAATGCCCCTGCTGCTTTCATGAGCTTGATGAACGGGATTTTTAAGCCATATCTGGATATCTTTGTGATCGTATTCATTGATGATATATTGGTATACTCAAAGACCAAGAAGGAACATGATGAGCATTTGAGAATGGTATTGGAAATGTTGAGGGAGAAAAAGCTTTATGCCAAATTCTCCAAGTGCGAGTTTTGGCTAGATGCAGTGTCCTTCTTGGGGCATGTGGTTTCGAAGGATGGGGTGATGGTAGATCCTTCTAAGATTGAGACAGTGAAGAATTGGGTAAGACCTACTAATGTGTCAGAAATAAGGAGTTTTTTTGGTTTAGCTAGCTATTACCGCCGATTTGTCAAGGGATTCTCTTCCATTGCTTCCCACTTGACGAACTTGACTAAACAGAATGTTCCATTTGTATGGTCGGACGAGTGTGAAGAAAGCTTTCAGAAGCTCAAGACTTTGTTGACTACCGCACCAATCCTTACCTTGCCAGTGGAAGGTAAGAATTTCATTGTATATTGTGATGCATCCTATTCGGGGTTGGGTGCAGTGCTAATCCAAGAGAAGAACGTAATTGCTTATGCTTCAAGGCAATTAAAGGTGCACGAACGTAATTATCCGACCCATGATTTGGAATTGGTTGCGGTAGTGTTTGCCTTAAAGCAATGGAGACACTATCTATATGGGGTTAAGTGTGAAGTATACACGGATCATCGTAGCCTACAGTATGTCTTTACTTAAAAAGATTTGAATTTGAGACAGAGGAGATGGATGGAACTACTGAATGACTACGATATCACTATCTTGTATCATCCGGGAAAGGCTAATGTTGTGGCAGACGCCTTAAGTAGAAAGGCAGGGAGCATGGGAAGTCTAGCTCACTTGCAAGTTTCTAGACGTCTATTGGCTAGAGAGGTTCAGACTCTGGCTAATGACCTTATGAGGTTAGAAGTAAATGAGAAGGGAGGATTGTTGGCTTGTGTGGAGGCAAGATCTTCTTTTCTTGACAAGATTAAGGGAAAGCAGTTTAATGATGAGAAATTGATCCGGATCCGAGATAAAGTGTTGCGAGGAGAGGCTAAAGAAGCAATAATGGATGCGGAAGGTGTTTTGAGAATTAAGGAAAGGGTATGTGTGCCCCGTGTTGATGATTTGATCCACACCATCCTTACAAAGGCTCATAGTTCTGGATATTCTATACATCCTGGTGCAACCAAGATGTACTGTGACCTAAAGCAACACTTTTGGTGGAGTAGAATGAAGCGCGACATTGTTGATTTCGTTGCCAAATGTGCAAATTGTCAGCAAGTAAAGTATGAACACCAGAGACCCGGAGGAACACTTCAGAGAATGCCCATTCCTGAATGGAAGTGGGAGAGAATTGCAATGGACTTCGTGGTTGGTCTTCCAAAGACATTGGGTAAGTATGACTCTATTTGGGTGATTGTTGATAGGTTAACTAAGTCTGCTCATTTTATTCCGATTAAGGTGACTTACAATGCCGAGAAGTTAGCCAAGATCTATATCTCAGAAATCGTTCGATTGCATGGGGTTCCACTATCCATCGTATCAGATAGAGGTACGCAGTTTACTTCTAAGTTTTGGAAAACATTACATGCGGAATTGGGTACTAGGTTGGACCTTTGTACCGCGTTCCATCCTCGGACCGATGGTCAGTCTGAGCGAACGATTCAAGTGTTGGAGGATATGCTTCGTGCGTGTGTGATAGAATTTGGTGGCCATTGGGATAACTTCTTACCCTTAGCGGTGTTTTCATACAATAATAGCTATCACTCAAGCATTGATATGGCTCCATTTGAAGCATTGTATGGTAGGAGATGTAGGTCCCCCATTGGTTGGTTTGATGCATTCTAGGTTAGACCTTGGGGTACTGACCTTCTGAGGGAATCGTTAGATAAAGTGAAATCTATTCAAGAAAAGCTTCTAGCGGCACAAAGTAGGCAAAAAGAATATGCAGATCGAAAGGTTAGAGACTTAGAGTTCATGGAGGGTGAACAAGTCTTGTTGAAAGTTTCGCCAATGAAAGGGGTGATGCGGTTTGGTAAAAGAGGCAAGCTAAGCCCAAGGTACATTGGTCCCTTTGAAGTACATAAGCGAGTAGGGGAGGTGGCTTATGAGTTAGACTTGCCTCCAGGGCTGTCCGTAGTACATCCGGTATTCCACGTGTCGATGTTGAAAAGATACCACGGGGATGGAAACTACATTATCCGTTGGGATTCAGTTTTGCTTGATGAGAATTTGTCCTATGAGGAGGAGCCTGTTGCTATTCTAGATAGAGAAATTCGCAAGTTGAGATCAAGGGAGATTGCATCCATCAAAGTTCAATGGAAGAATCGACCTGTTGAAGAAGCCACTTGGGAGAAGGAGGTTGATATGCGAGAAAGATATCCACACCTGTTCACAGACTCAGGTACTTCTTTTCGCCCTTATTTTCCTTCTTATGATCGTTCGGGGACGAACGATGGGTAAATTGGTATCTAATGTAACGACCTATTTAGTCGTTTTGAGCAGCAGATTTTATTTCTGGAAAAATAGGCTGAGACGACGGAACCCACGACGGACCGTCATGGGCACGACGGACCGTCGAGGGTGTCTCGTTCCAAAACACTTAGAAATTCTGAAATTTGGGTGCTGAAATCGACTCTCTGAACTCTGTGACGGACCTGCAGGACAGACCGTCACAGGCACGACAAACCGTCGTGATCCACCGTTTCAAAACACTTCAACTCTTAAGAATTTGGTACAGGGAACGATTCTCTAAACGTCGTAACGGAAGTGCAGGACGGACCGTCGTAGGTACGACGGGCCGTCATAGACTCCTTAAGGAAATCGAGTCTCTGACGAACCTGCATGACGGACCGTCGCAGCGCGACGGGCCGTCACAGGTTGCGTAATCCCAGTCGGAGTCCGATTTCTAGTTAAGTTTTTTCTTCTTGTTTAATTGTGGAGTGCAGCAAACGTGTCGTCATCTTCGACTCAACAGTAACTCTAGTCAGTCTTCATTATTCCGGATATCAGGGTGAGCTAATGCTTCTAGCTTGGACTGGATCTTCCTCTTCATGTCTTGATGCCTTGAAGTTCCGGCATGGACTAGCTTTCTTGTATTTTAGCTTTTTAGAATACTCTTAGTTTAGTACGTTGATCATAGATGTTCTTGTAGTGATGACTTCCAGATTTGGGGGATAATAATAAGTGTTTGAGTTTTTAGAAGTTATTTGATTTATTTTGTTAATGAGTTTAAGTCTTCCGCAATGTATTTAGTTCATTATGTTTGAAATGATGTGGTTTAGATTGGTTGGTTCGCTCACATAGGAGGATAAATGTGGGTGTCATTCACGGCCCGTTTTGGGTCGTGACAGAATATAAATATTTAATATACATTTTATGAAATTTAAAAATAGGACAAATATATATATGCCAAAAAAGTTTATTCATGCATTTGATAAATTAATTTATTTTTATTAAATATGTATTTTTTGAAAATTTAAAATAAAAGATGAATACAAATGACTAAGTAAGTTGATTTGATTTTTAATATATTTTTTAAAAATAAAACACAAAATTTTGTACATAAAAATTTTCCATATGAATTGACTAAATAAACACAAAAGTATGATTAAAATTTTAAATTATTTTAATATACTAAGTAATGAATATATATCTTAGGGTGTTCATGTATTAATTTTATATAGAAAGAGGTACAATCATTGATTTGAGAATGCAAGAAATATATTTGAAATGAAACATATTATCAGAGTATTCAAATTAATTAACTTTTGAATTTTATTATTCTATACACATAATATGTGAAGATGTTTATTGTCTATCAAATATTTTTACGTAGTTTATATGAATCTTTTATCTTTATATTTCATATAAAAGATATAGATTAAAATATAGTAAACGAGTTAATAATTTTTGTGAAAAAACATATTCTCATTCGAGGTTGATTATATTGAAATTTAATAATAGCGTAACATTTTGGATAACATCCTTAAAAAACAAATTTGACAAATGATAACAATTATCTTTGATATAGGTACAGCTAAAGAATCTAAAATACCAATAGATGTGATTCATGCAAAAATCATACAAATTTAAATAGTATATTTGAAAAAGGAACAAAAACGATTGAAAAATGAAATATTCAAATGAATTTTATCATATCAATATGAAAAAGGATAACAAGACGTGTAGATGTATTTTATTAGTATTTTTCAGTTATTTATAATATAATTCTTATGTACTCAAGAAAAAAATTACATCGGAGTATATGTTGTAATATAAAGATTCAAACTCATTGATATTCCAATAAAATGTAGAAAGTGACATATTAACTACATGTCCAAACAAAAAAATTACTAAGAAAATATATATTGACATTTGACATATTGATTAATAATGTACTATCCCTCATTTAATAGATTATAGATGTTAAATTTGTTAAGTTTCATTTCAATCGTCATCTCAAAACGATATTGATGATTAATATATAAGTAAAAAAAATAAAGTGATAATATTACGTTTGAAAATAAAGAGAGCTATAGAATTAATTAAAAAAAGTAATCCTTTAATATTTATTTTAAAGACCGCGCGAAGCGCGGCCAAATTCCCTAGTTATATATAATAGTTGTATGTCTGTGTCAATTCTTCAGTATTGTTGCTGGATAAGAATTGGGTCTTGGAATTGGGCTATGAGAAATTAGAATTGGGCTCCTTAGATTGAAACTGATTTGGGCCAAGAACAATGGGCCAAGGTTTGGTTCAAGATTGGAGGTGGAGATTTGGTTAGAGCTTGGAATTTAAGAAATAGCCAAATTGAGTTTGATTTAGAGAATTTGACTAAAACTTAAATAAGAGAAATTAATATTAATTAATTAACAAGCTTCTTAATCTTAACGAAATATAATAATTAATTTAACAATAAACTAATTAACTCGAAATTATAACTATAACTTAAATTAAAGTGAATTAATAAAGTATTTAACTAAACATAAAACCTTTTGTGATGATTTTCAAATACTTATAAAATAATATGATAATAAAAATATACATATTTATTATTTAAAATTATTAAAATTACTTAAAATGAAAAAATTACTTTATAAATAATTTGTAAGTATATTTCATGAAACTCATTGATTCAAAATCATAACCCACATAATAAAATATTTAAAATATAAAATCTTTTTGAGATGATTTTTGAGTATTCATAAAATGTACTAATTATACAATTTATTTATATTATATATATTACAAAATGACAAACTATTTTAAAATAACTTGCTATATGTATATATATATATATATATATATATATATATATATTCACACTTTAAATGGGAAATGAAAGACTAACATAACATGCTATAATTATATATTTAATTTTTTTTTGAAAACTAAAAATGAAAGACTAACATACCTTCTAAAGAACTTTATCTGTTTTTTTAAAACAGTAAATTTCTTTATTTAATCAAAATATTGAATGAATTATACGATTGTTTAATTAATTGATTATTTAAAAATTAAAATAAGAGATTAATTGTAGTATTGACACACGTGCGTTACTATTTCTTCAGTGAATGTCTAATTATGTGGAGTGTAGGTTATAGTTAGAAATTCTATTTGGGGACCAAACAAGATTTCTCCTATAAATAAAGGGTTTCCTTCAGTGTAAGTAAGATTTTTGAAAGATTCATGAAACCTTGAATACACTTCAAGATGAATAATTAGTTTTTTCTCTTAAATTAGGGAAATGAAAGACTAACATAACATGCTATAATTATATATTTAATTATTTTTTTGAAAACTAAAAATGAAAGACTAACATGCCTTCTAAAGAACTTTAACGGTTTTTTTAATTTAAAAAAATTAACAATTTCGATTGGGAAAAAAAACTTTATTTGTTCTTTTAAAACAGTAAATTTCTTTATTTAATCAAAATATTGAATGAATTATACGATTATTTAATTAATTGATTATTTAAAAATTAAAATAAGAGATTAATTGTAGTATTGACACACGTGCGTTGCTATCTCTTCTCCTATTATATATATAGACTCTAAAAATAATAAAAAAGGTAATTAGATTTTGGATGATTAGAGTAATTCGTAGATTTTTAATGAAAGGACCTTCCTACTGTTTTGAATTTAAAACAAATAATTATAAGACATGGGGAAAAAGCAAAATTAATAGAGAAAGAAAAAAAAGTGAAAATATGAAAAAAAAAATTAAAAATAAATAAATAAAAATACCACCTTCCAGGTAATCAAACTCGGGAAGCAGAGCATTCAATGTAACGCTTCTGCCATCTGCGCTAGGAGTGATCTCATTTAAGGAATGTCCTTTTAATTGTATTTATCCTTTAATGCTGTTTTTTTTAATTTTTTATAGAGATATATTTTGTAAAATATTTTTGATGAAGTCGTGTTACATGACACATCTTACCGATACAGTATATAATGAGAAGTTAAGGAGTGCAAAAAAAAAGGGGTGTTTACGGTCTGCGGATGCCATCTATGTCCCCGTAAAATGACCGACGGATCATTACGATGTTCGTGAACCAATTTCAGAAACCTTACTTTTGATCTATTTTTATGGCTCGTAACTGGGTCTGTGAAACCAAAGTACGGATAATGTCCATGATCAGTAAATAATTACGTATATAAATACTCCACTGTATCTCTTCAGATGATAGAGGAGTAAATAAATAAATTTAGTTTGTATTTTTGTTCAAACATGAAAAATATACGTACATAATAATGCTATAAAATGCGAAGCAATCTTAAACCAAGAAAACTATGTATTTCCAAAAGTCTTGTTTTATCTGTGGATGATCAAGGACACTTCCGTAATTATACCTTCTAAATAAAACCTGTCTCATAAAATGAAAGCAAGTAGTTTATTTCAAGTGTTTCCTTTTAGTGTTAGTACTTCTTTTCTTTCTCGTATAAGTTCTTCTTCTTTTTCCTCTTCCATTTTTATTCGCATTGTCCATTTTAGTACTGATTTATTTTGCATTTTGTGCTATCTTTTTTTTTTTCTTTTGAATTTTGGTGTTTTGTGAATCTTCTTCTACCTGTTGCTTTATGTTAATAGATTCCATACGTTGTTTCTCGATTGCTTCTGTTTTTAGCCATTCTTTATTTAATTTTTGAAAATACAACATTCGAATTTGGTGTGCACTAATTTTAACTGATTTGTTTTCTGTGCTGCAAGTGTTACGTATGATAAAAAGAAACTAAATCTCCCATAAGAACAAAAAAGGATGTTAATCAGATGCAACTTTAATATTTCATACACATGATAAAATTAATCTGGACTATTTTCCATTTTAAAATCCAATCCAATTTTCAAATAATTCACCTCTATCAAACAAAATATTATCAGGATGAGGGGTTAACTGTTAAATTTGACAAGATTCACAAATAGATTAATGAGAAGATATGGTATTTAGGAGGACAATTCTTCATTGGTAGAAAGATCAAGATAGCACCTTTTGTAGATGAAATTTAGGTGAACCATAAATTGATTTCACAAGGTAAATATTGACATTTTGACATATTGTGATGTCGTGGATGACATCAATAGTAAGAATTCACTCCTATATAAATATTAGTTTCTAATTCATTTGTAACACACCTCTAACTTGCATTAACATCTCCTAAGGCATTTGTTCTCCTTTCTCTCTTGTAGTATTTCACTTGTATTTTTTTGGAGTGAAATAAATATTGATTGGTTGTGTCCGAGGAGTAGGCAAAAGAAAACAAAAGTTTGTCGAACCTTGTTTGGTGTTCTTTTTGTTGTTGTCTCATTTACTATTTATTAGCTACATTTAGATATAGCAGTTGTGATTCTATCACTCTGTATATATTCGACTTCCGCAACATTTACTATGTTGTTTCAATCTGAAAATCGAGGATTCGAGTCGTATTAAGAGGTAATTTATGAACCACTGTTTCTCTGTGCATAAAGCCCAAAAACAATAGGTAGAGGTCTTAGTTCCTTTTAATGTGAGGGGAGAGGTAAATTTTTTTTGATAAAGTTGGTGTTAATGATTCGATACTTTATCATAAACCTTAATTATGATATTGTTATTACCAAAAGATCAGAATGGCTTGCCTGCAATATGGTAGGAATACTCTCGGCAACAGCTGAAGAATGTGAAAACCTCAGCAGCTATCTTCCACAAGTGCGAAGGTGGAGAAGTACATTTACACCATCCACTATTTTACATCGCCCAAGGTGTTCGATACAGAAAACTACATGTCACTGTCACTACTGTAAGTATATTTTTTACTAATTCATTCATCCAATTGTAAATTTGCGCTGAGATTACTACAATTTGCACAGACAATGTCGTACCAATGGCCTCCAGATTCTCGACATC
Source organism: Solanum lycopersicum (assembly GCF_036512215.1). NCBI lineage: Eukaryota > Viridiplantae > Streptophyta > Magnoliopsida > Solanales > Solanaceae > Solanum > Solanum lycopersicum. The sequence continues at coordinate 52,947,734 of NC_090807.1, forward strand.
ACGTCCTTTACTATTTGATTGATTCATTTTGAACTGAACCTTTTGGAATTGCGACTTGATTCTTGTTCAATATTGCGTTTCGATAAGCAGAGCATATACTTGGAAAAGCTGAGCAAACTGTGAGGCATCAGCGAAAGGTTTTCTTCCTTCCATTTGTACTGTTAGTGTAATGCTCTGAATATAATTACGTAATTGCGAGAAATTTGATGCGTTGGTTGTTTTATTCTCCTGTCCTGAATAAAATTTGAGTGTATGAGATGTTAATGTACCTTGGAGACGATTTTGGTATACCCTTTAATGAGCACACAAATATTTTTGCCTGAATCTAGTAGCCTTGAACTTGCTCCTGTTTATGTGCATCATTTCTTTTAGTACAATTGCAATGCAGGTAAAGCTGCTCCGCCTATGTCATACTTATTACTATAACATTAGCCAGTGTTGTCAAAGGTGTGGTTAAGTCCTGCAACGAGGCTCTACACGTATTGACAGTTCAGTATCATTATCAAGGCTCTAAGACATACTTTTCCTTGCTAATGAGGCGACACTAAACAATTGATATTTCACTTTATCATATTTATTTTTTCAATTTATATGTCCATTTATTTTTTATGCATGCTTATGATTATAAGTCTTAGACTATACATATATAATTGTATTTTTTCAGTGAAGGGCACGCTTTATTTGCTTTGCACTTGAGCCCAACGGCTAGAGCTTTTTTTGCACTTTTCACTTTTGATGACACTGATATTAGCATAACAATACAAGTTTTTCATCTGCAAACAGATTAAAAATACGTCAATTCATACCCTGTAGGAATTTGAATGACATTAATTTTCCCACATTCTTTATACGTATTGAGAAGGAGAATTTTCTGCAACACGTGCACATTGAGTCTTTTAAAATACAATTGGGACAAGTATTTCGGCTGCTCGTTACTTATCTAGAGGAAAAAGTAGGCTTAACTTATGATTTATATTTTATGCCCCTGCTTGATTGCGGATGCACATTTTTTCAGCTTCATCTTCAGTTGGTGTTCCTTAACCTTTTGAAGACCTTCTGTAGATTTTAGATGTGGTCGATTCTTTCTTTTGAAAAGACTAACAAATCATGCATATAAGGCTCACATATGTAGTGTAGAGGTCACAGGTAATTCGTGTTATCGTGCTTTGATGAGTTGCACTTTTTATTTTCGGGCATTCCATAGTCAGGAAAGGAAGTGGATTCTTTTCTTTCTTCCTCTGCATATTATTTCATTCTTATTTCACATAATAAACAAATATCTTAGTGTACCTATATTTAAAAAGGCAGAGTAATTTGGGACAAATATGTTAGTATGTGGTATACCCTGACATGTTTACGTTCAACAATGCATTCTATTCATTTGGCCCTTTAGCCTTCACATTGGAAGTGGCACGCGCCATTTGTGAATAAAGTAAAATGACGTTAGTTTTCTCCGTGATTTCTTTTTATATACTGATCACATTTCTTCAAATATGCTGCCTCTCTGCCAGATTTATCAATGTGAAGAAGTTGAAGAGGTTAAAATAGTTCCAGCTCCCAAGAAAGATGAGATGTTGGTCAGTACCTAAAGCTCTTTGGAATTTTGAAACAGTCTCCAGTAATGATTATCAGTAGTCTTATATCATGTCTCGCGTTCATTCATCATGGATTTGTTACTATATGTGATATCCCTGCTATTTTTTCTGAAAGAGAATATAGAAGAGGAAAGTAACGCTATCTGATCATCTTTTAGCTCACACAAACTGTTGATATTGGCAACCTAACATAACTGGTATACAGTTATTGTAAGAGTGACAGGATCTTGTTATATTGATAGCTTTTTCAAGATTCAAGAGTTATCCCTTGGTTCTTTTTAACTGTCTCAGATACCTTTGGTAATTGAGCTGTCATAGTTATTCACTTCTATATCTTTTATCTGAACTGCAAGTTTCTTCAGGTGCTAAGTAAGCATACGAAGAACCGTTGGCGAAAGTTGACAGTGGTAGGATCACTTCCAGTGACGAACCTATTGGAAATGATGTAACCGTGGCCGAGGTAATACTTTGTTCCTGACTAGTTGTCTTTATACTCTTTTTACATTTCTAATGATAACCTTTGCTACAAAAGTGGTGCACTCGTGGAAAAGAAAAATTTACAAAAGTTCATATGTGCAAGTCTTGCTTTCCTTTAGTGGCAGCTACAATGCAACTTCATTTTTTAATAATGGGCGGCACATCACCCATCGAGCTTTGAACTGTGCACCAGTGGTCCTCGGGGATTTCTTGTAAGTAGCTTCGTGGACAAGCTAGTTTATTTTCTCATTGCTTTTCAAACTCAGGTTGACAAGGATTTTAAATTCAGTAGTACACTAAGAACTTTATTGATCTTTAACTGGAGTCCGGAGTATGCCACTTTCACCTGGTTGAAAGGGGATAACCAAGTAATAGCGTCAAGGATTGACATGATTCTGATCTCTGAAGAGTGGATCACACTCCACTAGCATTGCAAGGTGGTTCTTGGAACCTGAACAAAAATTATTTCATGTTTGAAAATTGGTGACAAGGTCTTGAAGGATTCACTGATAGAATTAGAGAACGGTGGAATTCTTTCAACTTCACCAGAAGAACTCAATTTAATATGGCTTATAAGTTAAAAGCTTTAATAACTAAGCTTAAGGAATAGAGTAGCAGTGAACATGGAGATTTGGGCTCTCAAATGAAGAAACTGTTAGGAAAGATAACACAACTTTAAGAATTGTAACAAAAGAGGAGACAGTTTAGGAGGGTAGCAGTTACCATGGAATATGAATAATTGATTAAAAATGATGAAATATCTTGGAGGAAAAAATTCAAGGTCTTTGGTTAGGAGATGAAATATTAAGTTCTTCCTAGGGGTAGGCATAAATACCGAAAAATCAAAAAATTGAACCAAAGGTAATCTGATTTTTGTTTCAGTATCTATAGTGTCCCACAACTTCTAAGCAAAGATTCAAACCATCCTCTGTATGTGCATAGGTTCGAACCAATGATTTATATGTTGTACATGCATGTTAAGGTCCTTTACTAAGTGTAGTAAGTGTGTTGTATGAGTCTTAGGGTTGTAGGGAACCTCAAAAACCAAGTGAAGTTCAAAGCATTTTCTATTGGCTAAATTCTTTGCATGAGCTCTTATGAGGGTCAACTTCAAACAAACATATTCTTAGAATATGAGGAGTTAGGTGACCCTTGACCTATCAAATAAAAGGTCTACGAGTCTTCTTTCCAACACATCCAACCATTTGTCAATCCGGCTTTTGGGTAAAACGATATTTGCATTTTACTAAAGAAACGTCAAATTGGTCGTGAGCTCCGTATTCCCTAGTAGCGTGGCCACACTGCGCTAGGCCATTTTTCCAATAGCCTCGGTATTATCAAATTGGTTGTGCTCTATGCGCGCTTGGTAGCATGGGTGCACAGCACCAGGCCATTTTCCTAGAAACAACGTTATTATTAAGTTGGTGGTGCACTCTGCGTGCCTGGTAGCATGGCGCACTGCGTCAAATCATTTTTCCAGAAGCCTCGGTATTAAGTTACCTTATTTATTAAGTTAAGTCGGTAGGTCACTAGAAAATTCATCTTGAACGATTTAGGTCTTATTTTCTCTCATCTCCATCTCCAACATCAAGGTATGTTCCTTCTATGTATCTAAAGTATTTCTAAAACAACCTCAATCTCTAATCATGAATTTACAACAAGATTCTAACATCAAATCTTTTCTTCCATATCTAGTGAAAACAAGAACTCAGCCTAAAATTCAAGAAGGGACTTTTCGGGTTCCACTTCAAAGTTAGAGTTTCAATTGATAAAGTGATTCAAAGTATGTAAGCCTTCAATGAGGAATTCCTTCCATCCTCCTCTCCATGGTTTCTCAATTTTCATGGACTTAATTTTATAGTTAGGTTTATCAAGCCACTTTCAAATTTATCGCATTTATGACCCGAATCACATGTTTTCTTGGATTATTTACTCATGATTATGGATCCTTGATTATTGTATTCCCGTTTTACTCAGTAAGGTTTTCCATTGTCATTCTTATGGGTTATTAACATGATATTGTCATGATTTTGTGAACCTTATATTTAGAAACAGATTTTAGAGTCTTTATGCTATTATGAAAATTACTTTTGAATATCTACGAGCTATACATGTTCTAGGAGACCTTTCTCATGATTTAAGTTATAAGCATGATTTTGAAAGATATATTTTAGAAAGTTTGAGTTTTGTCTCACCCTTTATTCAGACATACATATACTTATCAAGTTATGAGCATAACATATACGTCTATTATTTTGGGAGGAATATTTAGCATCGAGAGGACGCGGGTTTAGAGAATCCAAGTCCCATAACTACGTATCAACAGGTTGTATGCCGCTTTGACAGTCAACTCATTTAGCCCTTTGAGGTTCAGTTAGTGGATCCACATTAGATAAACAAGTTTTCTACTCTGCTAAGGTATAGGGAGAAGCCCACCCGACTAGGATCATAAGTTGGACATCGTCAACTCAAATGGTGTTTGTCGATTTTAAAAACTCCCAAGTAAAGCTATTATTAATTTTATGTACTTGTATCTGTTGAAATTCTACCCTCCTGAATTCTTCAAAGGTACACGTACAATCAAGGTGTTTCTGTTTAATTGAGACTTAACAATAAATAATCCAAGCAACACTTTGTATTATTTATAAGTGTTCAAACAATACAACGATTACACGACTACGTAACCTAAGGAATTATAAACTAATTCCTTTCTACCCCAAGACACAAAACTCCCTAGTTTTGTATCTTCTAAGCTCTTCATAAACTACAACTTGTCAAGCAACTCCCACTCACAAAACTCATATTGTAAACAAGACTCTTGAATACATTCTTACAATTATTCACTCAACTCACAGCACTCCCAAGTAATATCAAAACTCTTGATCGTGTTTTGACCTTCTCTCTTTGTAAATGCACAATTTTCTCAAGCGAAACTAATGCCCTATTTATAGATTTGGAACTTCAGCAAGTTCTTGTTTGATTCAACTTTGTCTTTGCCGCTACACAAACCTTGTTGAACTCAACTTGGACTCCTATTCAACATTACTTTTAAAAAGTAACCTTCTTTACTTAAACCTAGTCGAACCCAACTTCGATTAAGTAATAACTGCTACAAACGCGCTTTACTTAAACCTAGTCGAACCCAACTAGAAATAAGTAATAACTTCTACAAACGCGCTTTCTGATTTAAACTTGGATTCATCAAAAATGTGTTACTGTCTGCCTGCTCTACGCAACCTGTTTTATGCAACTTTGCCATAGTTCAAAACGTCTTTCACAATTTCCTTGTTTTTGGAAATAGCAAATATTTGTGCTGCTTGCATTGAATAGGTAAGTAAACAGTACCTTCTTCCCCCTTTTGACATTAGAAAAAAATCAATATATCGAATAGTTCCAATCCTATAAGGGAATAGTAGAAAAAAAACAAGTGCCAGACATTAGTTACACAATAAAACTAAGAACCAAAAAACAACATTATCCATCAAAAGCAAAGATGAAAACTACAAGCTTACATATTAAACACAAAAACTCAACACCATGCACATTGAGATTTAGACTTGATCAGAAGGAGGAAAAGGGCATGAAGAGGAGGAAACACCCTTTGAGAGTAAAACAAAGACATTCTTTAGATGCTCTGAATTGACATCCTTTCATATTCTAAAGCAATATGAGTCTGAGTCAATTCTTCCTTGACTTGACAATTCTGAGCACGCAACTTCACAAGTTCCTCCGCATGTGTACGACGAAGTTGATCCATTCTTCTGAGTGAGCCTTAATCAAGGTATTTATCTCCTGATCCTTTGCAGTCAGGGTTGATTTCAATCTTTGCACACACACATTAGTCCCTTTCTTATTCTCAGGTATAGTAGCAAGATCCATTTCTCCCAAGACATCACTGATAGACTGAATTTGCCACTCAGTAACGGGAACATTGAAATACTTAAACACCATACCTAACAAGAACCCATATGCCAATGCACGCTTTTTTTCATCAAGCACACACACGCCATGTATATGACTAAGAATTAAAGCATGCAAATTAATTTGGAGTTTTGATAGTAACAACTCCATAAGAGTAAGATCCAAGTAGTTTGCTTCTGTCCTCTTTTGCTTTCTAGGTATAATTATTTTATGCACTACATCAAACAATAGTTTGTGCAAAGTTAAAATAGCTCCCTTATCAATCGTGGTGTACTCAGTCAAAGTAGGATATTGGAAAATCGACGGCATATGTCAATGGTAGAGGTATTTCCTTCCAATGATGGCCAATCTATCTTAACATGGTGATCCCAACCCTTCTTTGGTACCCCAAGTATAGATGATAGATTCTCAGCAGTGAGGGTAAAGGACACACCACTAACTGTACTTGTTGCCTCCCCTATTGCATTAATGTAAAACTCCCTAGTTTCTTTTCTTCCCATTCTTCGCCTATGAGTACCTAGTAGGAACAGGTCAATCTCTCCTTGAACTTATAACAAAACCAGTAGTTCCCTCATGTCGTTACCCAACCCCAGAGATCACTCTTCCCTAATTACACTTCTTCCTCTAAAGGTTTCAACCCCATCAGAGTCTATTACTGTAGAGTCTTTGAGACCAGATTGACTTAAAGAGGTATTTTTTCTTTTCCTTTTCTTCTTACATTCCACAATGTCATCATCAATATGAATAGGGTTAAAAGGATAAACAGACTTACGCTTCATAGAACGAGTCTTCTTAGTGTATTTTGTCAAAAGTTCTGCATCCCTGATACGCTATACTGAATGATTTACTCGAACAGGTTTATTGATTGTTGATCTAGGGATTGGGTTTTCTTCCGGCATGATCATTGCAATGGTTTGGCGAGAGGTTACACTTCGTCGGGACCTAAGTCACTTTTGCAGAAACGTCGGATGGATTTAATGGCTTGTAGAAAGGTGATTTGATTTTGGCGGTTTTATTTTATCATTTCTGACACCAATTTTAATGAGGGAACAGGTAATGTGCATAGACAAAATTATTGCATTCATTTAGTAAGTGTAGAATACATATCTTCCTTTGTAGAACAGATTTCCTTGGAGACTTAATTCTTTGTGATTCTAAATTTTCTATTAATGGTAGAATAGTTAGTGACAAATCTGAATGGATGTTAATTAGACAATTTAATTCTTGGAACCCCGTCATATTTTATGATTCGAGATGCCCATGAAATTTTATCATTCCTAGTTCCAATCGGTTCCTTTCAAAATGGTCTCTTGCTAGTGTCTTAGTGAAGATATCCGCAATTTGTTGTTCAGTAGAGCAGAAGTTCATTGAAATTAATCCCTTTTCTACATTTTCCCTTGGAAAGCAATGATGTATGTCGATCTGTTTAGTTCTCTTATGTTGTACGGGATTTTTTTGCAATGTTAATTGCACTTGTGTTATCACAGAAAATAGGAACACATCCGATATTGAGAAAAAAATCACTCAGATGTTGCTTAATTCATAAAAGCTGAGCAGAACATGAGACTACTGCTATATATTTGGCCTTAACAGTGGACAATGCGACGGAGTTTTGTTTCTTTGTTCTCCGCGAGATTAAACATGATCCTAAGAAGTGAGCCATACCTGATGTGCTTTTTCTATCTGCTAGATAACTAGCATAGTTTGTATCAACATATCTTATTAATTCATTGTTACTCCCTTTTGGATATCATAGTCCTAAATCAGTGGTTCCTTTCAAATATCTGAGTATTCTTTTGACGGCTTGCAGATGAGATTCCTTAGGATTGGTTTGAAAATGTGCACACAACCCCACACTAAATACAATATGAGGCCTATTTGCAGTAAGATACAAAAGTGAACCAATTATACCTCTATACAGTTTTTGTTCTGCAGCAGAACATGTTCCTTCAAGGTCTAACGTAGTGGTTGTGGCTATTGGAGTATCAATTTGTTTCGCATCTTCCATCTTGAACTTTTTAAGTAAATCCTTGACATACTTTTGCTGATGAATAAACATACCTGCAGATGTTTGCTTTATTTGGAGCCCTAGGAAGTAGTTTAGTTCACCAATCATATTCATCTCAAACTCGTTGCTCATAATCTTAGCAAATTCGTTTGTGAGAGACTTGTGTGTTGCTCCAAAAATAATGTCGTCAACATAGACTTGCACAATCAAGAGATCATTTCCTTTATTTCTAAGAAAAAGTGTATTGTCAATTTACCTCTTGAATAGCCATGGCTTACAAGAAATTTTGACAATCTATCGTACCATGTCATTGGAGCTTGTTTTGACCCATAAAGAGCCTTGTCAAGTTTATAGTCATGATCAGGAAGGTCATTGTTCTCAAAGCCCGGAGGTTGTTTGACAAATACTTCTTCTTATAGTAGCCCATTAAGGAAGGCGTTTTTACATTCATTTGATACAATGTGAATTCCATGTGAGATGTGAATGCTATGAGTAATCTGATTGACTCTAACCTTGGCACAGGTGCAAAAGTTTCATCATAATCTATCCCCTCTTCTTGATTGTACCCTTAGACTTCCAGCGTAGCTTTATTTCTTGTTATAGTACCATGTTCATCTAACTTGTTCCTAAACATCCATTTAGTACCAATTATAGTTCTGTTTGGTGTCTTAGGTACTAGATGCCAAACCGTACTCCTTTCGAATTTATGTAATTCCTCTGCCATGGCTATAATCCAATCTGCATCTTGGAGAGCTTCACTTATCTTCTTTGGTTCCACCATGGATAAGAATGCATTATTGGCACAATGATTCCTTATTCCGAATCTGGTGGTTATTCCAGAAGACATAAGTAAGCAAATTGTCCAATGGGTGTGATCCTTGGTATTTGTACTCTTTTAGAACCAAATTTGATTTTTCCCTATCTTGGCCTTCATTCAAAACTAATTGGTTTTCTTCAGTTATCTCATTAGAAACCTCACCTGTTTCATGTGTTTCAGTATACTTTCTATTGCCAACCTGTTTCTTGTACCTAATCCTGTTCCGAGAATGAATGCTCCTTTGAAGGTTTTTCTGCACATCATTGTTAGATATGGTGTTGCTTTCATCAAATATAACATGCACACTCTCTTCTACACACATTGTTCTTTTATTAAGTACCCTATAAGCTTTATTATGTGTAGAGTATTCTAGAAATATTCTTTTGTCACTCCTAGCATCAAATTTACCTAGGAGATTTTTCCCATTATTGTGGATGAAGCACTTACACCCAAACACGCTTAGATGAGATATGTTGGGTTTTCTACCTTTAAGTAATTCATAAGGATTTTTATCTAACACAGGTCTGGGCATATATCTATTTATAGTATAACAAGCAGTATAGTTTCTGCCCATAACTGATTGGTTATTTTATTTGCAATCATCATGGTTCTAGCCATTTCCTGCAAAGTTGTGTTCTTTCTTTCAACCAAATCGTTTTGTTGAGGGGTTCTGGGGGCAGAAAAATTATGAGCAGCTCCATGGACATCACAATATTGACAAATATTGAGTTCTCAAATTGAGTTCCATGATCGGATTTGATTGTCATTAATTGTTTTTCAAATTTCTTTTGAAGTCTTCTTATTAATGAACAAAAAACCTCAAATGCATCATCTTTTGATGTGAGAAATAGAGTACAAGTGTATCTAGTATAATCATCAACTAATACGAACACATATCTTTTTCCTCCCCTACTTTGAACCCTCATTGGTCCACATAGATCAATGTGGATTAGGTCTAAGGATTGGGTTGAGCTTATCACCTGTTTCGGTTTCAAGGATGATCTTATTTGTTTCCCTAGAGTACAAGCTTCACACACCTTTCGTTCCTTGAATTTTGTTTTTAGGAAGTCCAATTACTAAGTCTGCTATGATGAGTTTATTCAATTGTACTTGACTAGCATGATCTAATTGTTTATGGCACGACAAGGAATCTTTATCTTACACACTTAAACATACTAGATTTTCATCAGAGGTAATTGAGGTGTCTACGGTGTAGACATGCTTGTCTCTTTTTCATGTTAAAATTACCTTTTGTGTGCTCAGATTAATTACTTCAACACCAGAGGATAAGAAGACTACCTTATTTCCTTTTGTCACATAATTGACATATACTAAGCAGATTATGTTTAAGTCCTTTCACATAGTATACCTTTTCAATTGAGTGTTCATAAAGTCTTCCAATCTTGTCAATGCCTCTGATTTTCCCCTTTGCCCACCACCAAAAGCTACGGTTCCACCTTTTTTTTCGTCCTATAAGAGCAATAATGTTTTGTCCCCAGTCATGTGTCTTGAGCAAGCACTATCTATCTACAACTGTTGCTTTCTTTCGCTCACTTCTTCCTAAAAAGAATAATTAAAGGTTAGATTTAGGAACTTAGATCAACTTGGGTCCTTTGTTTTGATCAAAAGGATAAATAATATCTCTATGAGCCCATTTGGGCAGATTGGTTTTCCTAGGTATATAAATGTTCCTTTGAACAACTTCATAAGTTCCTCTTGATTTATTTTCTGCAGTAGCTTTTTATTTGGGACAATATTGTTTAAAGTTACCAGATTTTCCACAAATAATACAAAACGCAGGATTTCCATTCATAGGTTGTTCATACTCTATTCAGGTTTTTATGTTTCGAGTATTGTTACCTAGATAGGTTACTATCATGGAAGATTTTGTCCATTAATTAGCTCTTTTTGCATATCGCCTTTTATCTTAGATAATTCCAGATTTATTCTCCTAGAGTTTTATTTTTCTAGTCGTAAGTCGTTTTTGAGTTTGTTCACATTTAGTTCATGCTTGGGTTGTTCACATACCTTTTCTAGATAAGTATTTCAGTTTTAAATTCTCTATTTTTAGTGCCAAATTGTGGATTTTAAATTGCTTGGTTATCCCTTGTAGTTCACAATTGAGTTTATCCAGATCAATATACTCAAATTTTAAACTAGTCATGGAAGTAAGCAATTGATTTTTAGTTTTAACTAGTTCTTGAATTCTGTCTATGGAAGCGAGTAATAGGAAGGATAATTTTTTCTTAGAGAATATTACTAGTTTATCTTTTAAATCAAAAAGATTTACCTCTATTTCTTCAGAGTCTGATTCAGGTTTAGGTTCTGATTCTTCTATGGCCATCAAAGTGATGTCCTCATCATCATCTTCATACATGTCCGAACATGTTCCCCAAGCTGCATACATTGCTTGTTCTTTTTCTTCTTTTTTTTCTTTTTGTTGAGAAGTTCCTTCTTCTCTTTTTCAACTATTTCCTTTTTCCATTCTAATTCCCACATAGGATAGTCTTTAATCTGATGATCTGTTTTACCACATTTCAAACAGCTTCCTCCTTGTGGTCTCTCAACATTTTTTTCTTTCGTGGGTGGTGATTTCTTACCAGAATTCAATCCCCTTTTGAAGAATTTATTGAAGTTTCTACTTATCAGTGACAAATCATCATCATCTACATTCAATTCATCATTTTCAGTTACTTTAAGTCCAAGATTTTTCTATTTGTTTCCTTCACTTCTTTTGTGAACATTCATCTCGCAGGTTTCGATATTTCTTACTAATTCATCCAAAGTCATTTTAGTTTGATCATTGGCTTCTCTTATTGCAGTGACTTTTATTTCCCATGACCTAGGCAGAGTCCTTATTACTTTGTCAACCTGTTCCTCAGTGGTGTATACTTTGCCAAATGATAATAATTCATTTACCACAGTGGTGAATCTGGTAATAATGTCTTGAAGTGATTCTCCGTATTTCATCTTGAAAGCTTCATATTCAGAGCAAATCTGGCAATTTTGAATTTACGAGCTTGAGTTATACCTTCATTAGCGTTTCGTAAAGTATCACATATTTGTTTGAAAAGGTTCAACTTGAGATTCGGTTAAATTCATTAGGTCCTAGTCCACATACGAGAATGCACGTAACTTTTGCATTTTTTCCTAACATCTTGTAGTCAGCTTCTTCGTATTTTTCTGTCGGTTTAGGTACCTTATTCCCTTCACTATGAGTAATAGTAGGAGTCAGTGGTCCTTTAGTGATTCTAACCCATAGCTCGTAGTCTTCAACTTGAATGAAGTCTTACATCCTTGTCTTCCACCATGAGTAGTATTGTCCATTGAATAATGGAGGTCTGTTGATGTGATGTCCTTGACCATATTCCAATGGAGGTGCAGAACTCATAATGATCGTCATCTTGAGTTATTAGACTCTTGATTAAGATAACATACTCTGATGTCATTTGTTGGAATTCTACCCTCCTAAATTCTTCAAAGGAACACGTACAATCAACGTGTTTATGTTTAATTGAGAATTAACAATAAATAACTCAAGCAACACTTTGTATTATTTATAAGCGTTCAAACAATACAACGATTACACAACTATGTAACCTAAGGAATTATAAACTCTAATTCCTTTCTACCCCAAGACACAAAACTTCCTAATTTTGTATCTTCTAACGCTCTTCAAGTTCTACAACTTGTCAAGAAACTTCTACTCACAAAACTCATATTGTCAAGACTCTTGAATACAATCTTATAATTATTCACTCAACTCACAGCACTCCCAAGTAATATCAAAACTCTTGATCGTGTTTTGTTCTTCTCTCTATGTAAGTGCATAATTTTCTCAAGCCAAACAAACGCCCTATTTATAAATTTGGAAATTCAGTAAGTCCTTATTTTGAACACAACTTGGACTCCTATTCAACAATACTTTTACAAAGTAACCTTATTTACTTAAACCTAGTTGAACCCAACTTGGATTAGATAATAACTTCTACAAACGTGCTTTACTTAAACCTAGTCGAACCTAACTTGAAATAAGTAATAACTTCTACAAACACGCTTTCTGATTTAAACTTGAATTTATCAAAAATATGTTAATGTCTGCCTGCTCTACGGAACTTGTCTTGCAACTTGTTCTACGCAACCTGTTCTATGCAACTTTGCCATAGTTCAAAACAACGTCTTTCACTGTATCGTCATTAAATTTTGTAAGATATGACACTCATACACAGGTTTTTGAGATGCCTTTCATTTATTTTATGTTGCTTTATGATTATGTTTTGTTACATCTTATAACTCAGTACATTTCAAGTATTGACCAAATACTTTTCTCTGTGTTGCATCCTCTATGATGTAGATTATGGCGTTCGTGGCTAGACAAGTTGATGTATTCCTGTCAGAAGCTGGTGAGTCTTTATCAGAGGACTTCATGGATTAGATAGTTGTTGGACTTATCATTAATTCTATTGTTTGTTTTTAAGGTAGTTCGAGGTCATGTCAGGACATACTTATTTCTTTAATTTTAGATCATGAACGATTTATTCAGACATTAGTTCATGGAATTTTACTAGTTTCCTCAGGCTTATATTCAAAACATTCAGTTAACTAAGTTTGAACTTCTACTCATAAAATGTCAATTAGTTCATTAGTAGCATGCCAATACCAAGCGTCCGCTTGGGGTCATTTGTGATCTTGTTCAATAAATCACATCTCAATAGATGAAGACCATGGTGTGTAAGTATTATTACCTTCCAACTTCATAGTAATAGTAACAAGCGAACTTGAAATAGAGGAAAATACTGATCTAATATCACCTGAAGATTAATTTTTTCTAGAGACTTCAATTAGAGATTAAACTTTCTCTGGCATTTTTTCTCGGATTTGGGTGCGGGTGCATAATACGGTGACGATATAGAGGTTGGATCCTTCATGATCTAATTTGTAAGATTAAGGGATATGGATTCATGTATGGATACTGGTGCAAGTATTCACCTAAAAATAAAATATCTAAAAATAAAATTATAAAACCTAAATTATGACATATTTTGTGGAAAACTTGACAAGATTCCTGTAAAGAGATTAAAGAAAAAAGAATGACCTAGAAATTCTATGTAAAAAGTATTTCATTTTCTTCAATTTCATTTTATATATTGATTATAGAAATTATTAAAATTGTCCAGACTTTTGGTTGACCAAATTGGACACTGATATTACACCCACACCCATGTCATGTCGACACAAGTGTGATTACAACAGTGAAGAGTCTAAGAAAACAAGTGTGATTACAACAATGAAGAGTCTAAGCAACTTAGCAAACAATGTCTGGTGAAAAGAACTAGAAACAGAAAAACAGAAGAAAGAACGTTCCTCTTCATGACTTGATATGTGGTTGAGACCTTTCCAGATCTGAACTGAACCTGAAGTTCGCTGAAAAAAGAAGAAGGAAGAAATAGCCTATGAAGTGATTGTTTTTACTGAAAATTATTTTGATTGCCAAAGATTATGGGACGTGTGATGGGTAGACTAGAATGAATGAATGATCTTCTCAAACTTGAAATGGAAGTTAGAGATGGCCGGAAAAATCTGCTGAAGTGGCTTATAGTAAAAGAAGATATCATAATAGCCATCGAAAGATCTATCAAGATGGTCATCGGAAAGGCAACTTCAGTCTCTACAAAACAGAGGCTTTGATACCATGATAATGATGCAAGTGTATTTCACTTCTAGCAGAGGTAGGAATTCTTTCAATGGGGTTAAAAAAAGATGTTGTTGCCTGGAATCGAAGCCGTCACCCAAAGCTCACATAGGCAAAATACTAAACCCTATCAATCGTTGAGCTACTCCTTTGACATATGCTTAGGGGGTTCAATTTTACATATATACATGTACACAAAAAATTGATCTTATGTATATATACATTGTAATTTTTTTCGAGGGGGGTCGGATGAAACCCTGGACACACTATACATCCGCCCCTACTAGATATATGCAAATAGATAGACATAAAATGTCAAGAGTATATCCCTAAGATCATGACTTTTACTTACAATATTTGACCATTATCTTATATACCATCTAATTAAAATTGAACTACTCTTTGACAATATCTTATCACTATTAAACTAATAGGTATGTGTTCTCTTTACTTCTTTGTCTCGCTGCTCGGAACATTTTCCAAATTGACATGTCTAATAAAAATGGTGTATTACCTTCGTCAAGTCTTTTTTGATCATATTCTAGCATATTTTGTAAAATTTAGTGTGAAATCTTCTAGACCTAATATTTCCATCACTTATGTACTGCGGAATGACTCTTAAAACTATCTTCCTCAAATTTCCTTTGCAACACTCATTACATCTAGAAAGTTGATGAGCAAAACTGCCTATGACTTATATTTTTCTGGAATTGAGTATAAATTTTCAAAAATCTTTAGAATTCACCATGGAACAATTTGTTTGTCTTATACTATGTAACATCCCAAATAATTTTTGAGCTACGACTCGAACCACCCTTTGTTGTGAGTAGAATTTTATTGAGGAATTTAAAATTTTTCCTAAATGTTAAGGTCACTAGATGTAGCACCTTGAGTTACAAAAAGAACTAGAGAGATTCTTTCAAGTCATTCCTAGGTTCCTTGAAGTTTTGAGTCAACTTAAACGAGTATAACTTTAGGTACATGATGAGTTAGGTGACCCATAAGATATGAAATGAAATTTCTTTAGATTATCTTTCCAACACCAGTTAGTTTTCTAAGTCTCAAATTTGGATAAGTGAAATATGTCCTTTTGAAGTCAGTTTGTCGATTTAAGAAAAGTTAACCAAAACTATGAGGGGTACTTTAGTCTTTTACTTACCTCTTTAACTTAAACGGTTTTAGTAATAATTTAGGGTTCTAAAATTATCAGAGTCAGTTTTATTCATCCTCAATACGCTTAGAGTTATAGAAGATAAAAGAGGAAAGGTTAAAGGCGTTTTTCTGAGATTCTTGAGTTTTGTTGCGAATTTTCGCCAAGGGTTTGATCCCTAAGAGCTATGTAAGTTTTCTTAGTTTTGGAATCGTTCATTACACGCCAATCATGAGCTTCATTTATTGATTTCATCCATTCGTTTAGGGTATATTGAGTTCGATCTTGATGAGTTCTTGATAAGTGTTCTTGAAGTTTCATTATAAATCTTGATTGTTTGGGGTTTTAATGAATTATTGAAATGAAAGTTAGTGATTTGAGGGTTTTTTTGAGTAGATTATTTTATACTTAGATAGGGTATTCGAATCTGAGTGAGTGGGGGAAAAACCACTTGAATATAGGCGAACTAGGGGTCAGAAAATGAGCAAACAAATTCGTTGGGATTTTCTGGGCAAGGGCTGGCGCGCTTCCCCACCATTGCGCCAACAAACGTTATCTGTAGTTCAAGGACTAGCACCCTGCACTACTTAGTGTGCCAGCGTCTCCTGCCCCCACCCCTTCTCTGTCATTTGACCCGTCTAAGTTATTTCGAAGGGTACATTTACTCTCTTCTATTCTAACTACTATAAACTACTTCTAAATACCTAATCATTCATAAAATGAATTATAACCTTGAATCCATAATTCAAATTCAAGATAGAGTTAAAAGTTAAGTCGTGAGAATTTTTTCAAACATTTTGAGAAAGTCCCTTTGAGTCGAGTAAGTGAGTATGAGAATTTTAGAGAATGTATTCACGAGTCTACGTTATCATCGAGATCCTTCGTATCATGAATCAAAACTCTTGAATTCATAATTCAAATTCAAGAAATAGTTAAGAGTAGACAAGAAATATTTTGAGATCAACTATGGATTTTGAGCTAACTTTGAGGAGGTAAGTATGAGGATGAGAAGAGTCTTATACATGAGCTCTGTATTGTTATTTAGAACCTTGAATCTAGTCGTTCATGCCCATAGATTCCGCATGAACTCCATATTTTTAGTATCTTTGAGAGTGTATCTTCAAGTTGTAAGTCTTGAGTATTGAGTTCTCAATTCTTTTGAAATTATATTCCTAATTTAAGGGACTATCATATGTTATACATGAAGTTCCTTGAGTTGAGATGTTCATTCCCATAATTCTGCATGAATTCTTTGAGTCGAATATTCTTGAGATGTGTAGTATCAGTTAGTCCTTGAATCGAGATTTTTCATGCCCATATTTTTGCATGAACCGTATGAGTTTAAACATACTTGAGATGATCAGTAGTATCAGTTAATCCTTGAGTTGATATTTTTCATGTCTATAATTTCACATGAACCCTCGAAGTCGAACATTTCGAGATGAGTAGTATTATTGAGTTCTTGAGTTCTGGAGTTGTTGGATTCTGAGTATTGAGTTCTACGTATGGTTATTAAAAACCTTGAATTGAGTCGTTCACGTCCATAATTCGACATGAAACCTATTTTGAGAAGTCTTTTACTATTATTTATAACTTGTTTTTAAGAGTTGAGCATTTGAGTTTAAGAAAGAGTAGAGTTGAGTTCATTTTCTTTAAATTGATATATGAGAACTAAGTATTCCCAAGAATAAATGTTTTTACATTTAAGATGAGAGGAAACACTGATTTCTAAAAGATTTCTTGGGTAGTTTTGAGCACTATCTCTTTTTAGAGAAATATTTTGAGTAATAATCTCCAAAGAAAGAGTTATGTTTTTAGACGTATGGAATAAGTTATATTTTGCGAGTATTATTGAGCACAAATATGGATAAGTTCTAACAATTCACAACCCCCATAAACTAGTGGATCCACTAAGTTATTAGTATGTTCCACACCCTGGCAAAATATAGGAAAGTTCTGGCAGCGTGTCCTAGACGTTGTATCATCACATAACTCATAGTGATGGTTGTCGGTTAGACAATCTCCCACAAAGTTATATTATATTTTTATATACAAACTGAGTTATTATTGTATTATTCAATAAACTGATTTGATATCTACCGTTTTAAAAGCATTCCACATATATATTGCATCTTTTATTGTTGTTTTATCTTGAGTTGAGTATCCAGAATTGAGTATATTATTGTTGAGTTGAGCCTTATTTCTCTGAATTAAATTGAACTATGTTTCACTGAGTTGAGTTAAGTTGAACTATGTTTCACTGAGTTGAGTATCTTATTCTTGAGACTTCTGAGTTGATTAAGTCTGATTACCTTTGAGTATCCTTAATTTGTGTTGAGAAAAGGTAAGTATGTTTATTTTCCATCAGCTCAAGCTTATGTTCATGTTTTAGAATTCCCCTACATGCTCATGCATTCCATGTTCTGACGCCATTTGGCTTGCATTATTTCATAATGCAGTTGTAGGTAGCTAGGGTCATCAACAAGAGCTTCGTTGATACCACTTGCAATTCCACTCAACTTTGGTGAGCCTTCTTATATTCTGGATGACTTCACCTTTGTATTACAGTTAGTAGTTTTGAGATGTCGTGGGTCTTACCCCGATAACCTTCTATAATAATAGAGGTTTCATTGATAGAGAGTAGAGTTTGAAAAGTCTGTTATATTTATCTTGTTAAATGTTTTAAAGACTTGAGTTGTTTATATCGGGCTAGTTGAATGTTCTATTATATTCATCGTTAATCATTTGAGTTAAATCTTTGTATTTGAGTTCAATAATTTTATTCAGTTTTAACCTTTGTATGCTTAAGTTAGTCTTCCGCTTGTAGTCAGTTAGGATGAGGGTTCGTGTGGAGACCGATAATGGTGTCGAGTGCCTGCCACATCCAATTGTAGGCTCGGGTCTTGACATGTACTTCCCTATTCACTCTAAGTAATTTAATATGATTATAGCACCTGGGTGGATTGAGCTATTTTGTGGGAAAAACTAGTGTTTTATCTAATTCATTAGCCAAGTACATTTGGATTTTTACCTCAATGCAATCTCGTTCACTTTGAAAGACTCTTCTCAAGACCCAAAATTTGACACCTAGGTCGTGACAAGGCACCCAAAAAGCCACTACCCTTGCAAGGTCGTGAAAAAACACCACGAACCATAACCCTCGCCAGGAAAACCTTCAATGAAATGCTTACAACAGTAACATAAATAAGACAAAAAGAGATACTACAATAGTTCGATGTAATATAAATTTGGAAATGAAGACAATATTGGATACAATGTATAACCTATAGTGCCCCAAAAAAAATTTAAGTCATGGATCTAGCTAGTAATATCTGAGTACAAGGTACAAGAGGTAGCTTAAAAAAGTAAAGAAAATATTGAATAATAAGTGATGATGATTGAAAAGGCTTCCACGAACTAGTGGTGACTTACCTCAACTGGATATGTTTGCAACAAAATGAATATCACGAGCTAACCTCTGTGCCACCCTCAACAGACCCTATGCAAAAATAACAAGTGTGAGGCGAGAGACCAAAACAAGCTTATAGACCCATACCCTTAGCTCACCCTAAGACATGACTTTGGAAAACTACTGATAGTGCATTTATAACAGTCAAAGGCATAACATGTATAAAATCATATACAAGTATGAATGTACGAGCAAATATCATGAACATTATCATACGAGATAATCATGATCCTACGTCTAAATTAATAAACTTGACAAAATTGTTAATGAATTGCTATGAGATGTAGGTTGCCTCTCTAACCCGCCTATTGTCCATCAACCACACGTCTGCTAGGGTTTTACCCTGATTTTCTTACCATAATTTAAGATTTATTTTTCCTTGAAGAAAAAACAAAACTTTATCATAAATGTTTTCACTTTTCTTGATAGAAAAATATAATATTCTTTCTTTTGGTTTATTCTTTTCTCATAGGAAAAGGTTTTGGAGTAGGAAAAGATTTTAGAGTAGCTAGTTCTTTTCTAGTAGGAAAGGTTATAGTACTTTATAAATATAGGCTTGTTTATTCAAACACAACATAACAATAGAATCCACAATCTAGTCGTTTAAAGACTTCTGTTTATGGGAAGATTTATTCTCTCTACAGTTTTAATGTTTTTCTTTGTATTAGTTTTGATATAATAGTATTTTAATTTTTAGTATTAGTTTTTGTCGTGTGATTTATCAACCATATGATTTGTAATTTGTAAGCTTCCGCATGACGCCATAATCACCTCCTTCATATCCCCAACAACATCTTACCTAATACTACTCAATTTACCAGCTAACGCCTTGTCATATCATTGTGCCCAAGTTGTGTGATAATGTATGCTAAAAGACTAACAAATATCGCACGGAGTTTATTAATTGTTGAAAGTATCAACAATACATATACATATGCTAGGACCATCACGGTCTTTGCTTTTTACTTCAGAATTGACTAACCTAATTCATGTTCTCCCGTCACATGAACTAGATAGTTTAAATTATGCACAGGTAACACATCACTTTTCTAATGAAAAGCAATCAAACTAAAATTTAGAGTTTCACTTGCCTCAAATACTGCAACTCTACTTTATCTGAATCGCCCAAATCCACTCAAATGAACTCCAATGACCTCAATCTATTCAAAAACATGATTAACGGGTCTAAATTTGTCTTGGAGAACTGGTCTCATAATTTTGGGATGTCCGTTTGTCGAAAGTCTGCTCTCGGTCAACTTAAACCTACCCCTTGGGTAAAAATAAAATACATGGACGTGTTACCCATTAGCAAAGGCATTTTTCATATGTATTTATATATGTATACATATATATATGTATATATATATATATGTACATATATATATGTATACATATATATATATATATATACATATATGTATATATATACATATATATATACATATATATATATATACATATATATATATATATATATATACATATATATATATATATATATATATATATATATATATATATATATATATATATATATATATATATATATATATATATATATATATATATATATATATATATATATATATATATATATATACATATCAAAATCCAATCTTGATCCAATATACTTTGGTCAAATAGATGAAATTGCCATTGGGAACTTCAGTGTTCATTTGGTAGCTTGTTAGAGTTATGCAAGTAATAGTACTATAGGATTAGCTCTGAGTGAATCTATGTATTATTTTACGTAGGGATCAAATGTTCTTTGTATTACTTATTGCACTATCTATTATGTATAAAATAATACATAAATTCCCTCATATCTTATATAGGTATTAGTTATGTAGGTTTTTAAATTGTCGATTAAACGTCATATGATTTTAGGGCTATAAAAATAGTTGTTAATTTACAATAAACATGACCATGTTTTGTTTATTTAAAAGATAGTCAAAAGTCATAGAAAGTAAACATTAACTATAAAATGTAGCTTCCCAAAGTCATAGAAAGTATACATTATATATACTATAGCTTGCTTATACATTATGATATACTCAAAAAGTTGAATATAACGTTACTATAATGAAGACTTAAGTATATACTTACTATTCAATCTCGAACAACTAAAAATTACTTTCAATTTGCTCAAAATGATTCATGTTTGTCGTACATCAAGTTTACGAAGAAAAAAATAGAACGAGGAGGAGCAGGAGCAGGGGCAGCAGAAGGAGAGGTTTCTAGGTGGGCATTTTTTTAGGAAAAAAAGGTTGGAAAATTTCAGTAATAAAAGATAAATGTTTTGAGGACTATCTTTTTGTAAGAAATTTCACTCAATGGACATTTTTTTCTAATTTGCTTTATACATACTTGTTTTCTATCTACCTACCAAATATCGTATGAGTTATATGTTAATCAATATATAGATAACTTATTTTTTATCCAGCTACCAAATGACCCCTTAAGGTTAAAACTCGTCCTGTAGAGCACTTTGAACTCCTTAGGTGCAATCTTAGAATTCATGGTTAATAGTATAAATAGTTCAAATAATGTTTTGAAGTTGTTACCTCAAAGTTCCTTGATCACTCCACTTCAAAAGGGTGTAAGCCCGGAGAATCAATTATTGAAAAAAGTAAAGCATAAATATTTAGGTGTCTAGATTCACACATCTTTTAGTTATATAATGTAGGTGACTTTTGTAGCACCAATGTGGCTAGATTCAAGTTGTGTGTGAAAACACTTAATAGGTGAGAGTCTTGGAGACTACTCATATATAAGCCCTCTTTGTAAATTGTAATTATATTATACTAAAAGCGTGAAGCTTCATAGTTGAAAGTTGAATTACAAAAATATCCCTAATCATATTAAAAATAATCACTTTATCCAGATCATTTAACTAATGTATCAAACTTTTCATACTACAACATTTATATCTTTTGTCTTTTAAACTTCAATCAGTTAAATATTCTATACCCTTTTCATATTCTTTGCACTTTATAAAGTTATCACTCTATCAAATTTCTTTATCATTTTATTCTTACTCCTCTTCTGTTAGACTACAGTATAACTACTATTACTATCGCCCTCTTATTTGTTGAATTTTGTCCAGCACAAGGTAATACTGTTTTTTTTTCCATCAAATAAGTTCAGTTTCTGTTTACAGCTTAAATATGGCTTGTGTTTACAAAATAATGTGTATAGATAATATTTTTTATTTTATTTATTTGACACTTTATATTTTTAGTTTGCTACAGAAAATATCACTTTGGGAGTAGCTACTGAACAAAATTCATAAGTATGTATATATTTCATGAGTCTGATTTTAATTTAAACTTTATTGGTATTGTTTAATGTCACTTTTGGATGCTTTGTGGCCTCTCACTTCTAATTTAGTATAGGTATTTATTTTTAAAACATTATTAGTATCATACTTAAAAGTTGTTGTCTTGGTGAAAAAATAGAAAAACTTCCAAGCATGTATCTCATTCTATTACATGACAGATGAATAATATTACATTACAAATATATGTTGCATTTGAATCTACTTTTCAACTTAATTACTGTTCGATTGCTCCATAAATACATATTTAAGTAGAGTATTATATACTTCATTTTAAGAAGTTTATTAATTAGCATGAGACACGTGTCTAGAAATTAGTTCAACTAAAACGAAGAAGAATCTAAGTCAAAAGTTGAATTATAAAGATATTCCTTTAACTATTAATTTATTATCTACAAATTATTTAAAATAGGTTTTTTATTAAATATTTATTTTAGTATTCATGAATTTTAACTCTTCTTATTATGATAATTAACATTACTATATATAGATAGACTTACAATTCAATACTCATTATTAAATTGTATGTTATTATTAGCAAGAAAACAAAATAACAAAAATCTAAAAACCTTACATCTTTCACGTACTAATAGTAATGATTTTTCATAATGATAGTTGCTATGAATTTCTTAATAATTAGTTATAATGACATTCCATTACACATTTAATATTTTAAATTTGTCCTTAGATTTTTACTCTATCACATTTAAATTTTATAAATTATTAAATTAATTAAATATTCAATAGTAAATAGCAAATCATCATATTAATACACATAACTTTTATTATCGCTAATTTTTCATTATGTAAATATATGTAACGCCCTGATTATATTTCTTATGATTTTGCTCATATCTCTCACCATAATCTAAAATGGACTAATCTCATAAATAAGTATCATATAAATACTGAATGTACTTAAATCAATTACAAAAAAATAAAAATAAAATATCTATGCTCTCTTCTCCTGTCTCCTTTTATTTGTTTAGTTTAATTTTTATGTTAATTTCTTGCTTGTTGTTATTGTACAAATTTTCTAATGTTGTGTTGTTATTATTATTGAAAATTTACCATGGTTTGTTGTTTTGTATACATTAGCCTAGCATGTGATATTTTAATATCCTCATTTGAATATTCAATATGTGCAATAGTTTATTAATTTTTACTTCATACACTTTTAGTCAATTTAGTGTGTGTATGTGTGTGTGTGTATATATATATATATATATATATAGAAAGATTATCTGAAAAATGATGAATTTTTTTTAGTAAATACCATAGATTCAAAGGGGATGAAAAATGTCATTTGCAATATAAAAATTATATGAAGTATTTTGGAATAAACATGCGACGTACGTTCCCAAGAGAGTATATATTTAAAGATAGGAAGAGGGAACTTAATTAACTAATAAGTAGATGTAACTCTATAGTTTAACCTCATGATCATTTCCTTGAACCCCGCTTTGATTATCACATTATTTTGTTGTTGTTACGGTTCTTTTTTCTGAATGGTTTGTAATGCTTCATCTTGCGAAGCTCCTAACTTAAAAGTTGAATTACCATTTTGCCCTTATTTATTCCTAAACTAAATTAAGTATTAATATATATTTAATTTAAAATTAAATAATCATATTTAAATACATGCATCTAGACACATGGTTCAAATTCTAATTATTTAAATACTAAGTAATAATCAGTGGCGGAGCCACATGTAGTGAAGGGGTGTCGACCGACACCCCTTCGTCGGAAAATTACATTATGTAGTTAGAATAAAAATATTTTTTATGTATATATATATTACATATTGACACTCCTTGGCTTTTACACGATTTAATTTCTTTAGATTTTGACACCCCTTAGAAAAAATTCTAGCTCCGCCACTGGTAATAATTATATTATATTATACGAAATACTAAAATAAGAAGGTGTAAAGTCAAACTTTGAAAGACAAAAATATTTCATAGAAAATTATTAGAAATTATTTCATAGAAAATTGTTAGGAATTATTTTTTTAAAAAAATAAAAATTCTCTATTCTTTCTCTATAATTAGTGTGGTTAAATGGATTAAACTTGTTATCCTTTCTCTATAATTAGTATAATTAAATGTATTGAATTACTAGTAAAAAAAAAATCAACCTTTCCACTCCCCCATGTCTAAGATCACTAACTTCTAAAAATTATCTTAAAGAACTCTTCACCTTTTCATCTTATCCTGTAAATTTTTAGCTATATATATGTATCATGAAAAAGTAATTTTTCTTTACTACTTGTCTCTTGTTGATGTGAATCATTAGGCAATTTTCATGTACTTTTTGTAACGACCTGTTTTGTCGTTTTGAGCAGCAGATTTTATTTCTGGAAAAACAGGCTGAGACGACGGAACCCACGACGGACCGTCATGGGCACGACGGACCGTCGAGGGTGTCTCGTTTTAAAACACTTAGAAATTCTGAAAAATGGGTACTGAAATCGACTCTCTGAACTTCGTAACGGAATGGCAGGACGGACCGTCACAAACTCTTCAGAGAATTGAGTCTCTGAACTCTGTGACGGAGCAGCAGGACGGACCGTCGCAGGCACGACGGCCCGTCACAGGCTGCGTAATCCCAGGCTGGGTCGGATTTCTGTTAAGTAATTTAAGGGGCGTTTTGGACTATTCCTTCTTTAATTATAAAGTTAGTGGGTTAATGTTAATAAGTCTAACTACTTGGGGGTTAAAAGAGGTAACCTTGAGTTAATTAGTGGGTTATTATTGCCATCTTTTATATTTAATTATATGTTAATTAGGGTAAAAGAAAGAGGGTTTGAATAAGAAAAAGAAAAGAACAGAAAGAGAGGGAGAATCGATCAAGAGAGAGAGAGGAACGAAGAAGATAACAAAGCTTTAGGGAAATTGCTTGCTTGATCACGAATCTTCGGTGGAAGTAGGTTATGGTTTTTATACTATTCATAGTAAACTCTTAATAGCGAATGATATGTATTGGGTAGTGTTGTAAACCCTTCTATACGCTTAATTGTGTGTTTGCATGTTGTGATTATATAATTGTGATAAAATAAGCATGATGAAGCTATTGAATCCTAAATCTTGAAAAAGAAACCCTAATCTACTTTGTTAATATTGATGCCTTGTGTGGAGGCAAGATCTTCTTTTCTTGACAAGATTAAGGGAAAGCAGTTTAATGATGAGAAATTGATCCGGATTCGAGATAAAGTGTTGCGAGGAGAGGCTAAAGAAGCAATAATGGATGAGGAAGGTGTTTTGAGAATTAAGGGAAGGGTATGTGTGCCCCGTGTTGATGATTTGATCCACACTATTCTTACAGAGGCTCATAATTTTGGATATTCTATACATCCTGGTGCAACCAAGATGTATCGTGACTTAAAGCAATATTTTTGGTGGAGTAGGATGAAGCGTGACATTGTGGATTTTGTTGCTCAATGCCCGAGTTGTCAGCAGGTAAAGTATGAACACCAGAGGCCTGGAGGAACACTTCAGAGAATGCCCATTCCTGAATGGAAGTGGGAGAGAATTGCAATGGACTTCGTGGTTGGTCTTCCAAAGACAATGGGTAAGTATGACTCCATTTGGGTAATTGTTGACAGATTAACTAAGTCTGCTCATTTCATTCCGGTCAAGGTGACTTATAATGCAGAGAAGTTAGCCAAACTTTACATCTCAGAAATTGTTCGATTGCATGGAGTTCCACTCTCCATCATATCAGATAGAGGTACGCAGTTTACTTCTAAGTTTTGGAAAACATTGCATGCCGAATTAGGTACTAGGTTGGATCTTAGTACTGCATTTCACCCTCAGACCGATGGTTAGTCTGAGCGAACAATTCAAGTGTTGGAGGATATGCTTCGTGCATGTGTGATAGAATTTGTTGGTCATTGGGATAGCTTCTTACCCTTAGCAGAGTTCTCCTACAACAATATCTATCACTCAAGCATTGATATGGCCCCCATTTGAGGCACTATATGGGAGAAGATGTAGGTCTCCCATTGGGTGGTTTGATGCATTTGAGGTTAGACCTTGGGGTACTGACCTTCTGAGAGAATCGTTCGATAAAGTGAAATCTATTCAAGAAAAGCTGTTAGCGGCGCAAAGTAGGCAAAAGGAATATGCAGATCGAAAGGTTATAGACTTGGAGTTCATGGAGGGTGAACAAGTCTTGCTGAAGGTTTCACCCATGAAAGGGGTGATGCGGTTTGGTAAGCGAGGTAAACTTAGCCCGAGGTATATTGGACCATTTGAAATACTTAAGCGAGTAGGGGAGGTGTCTTATGAGTTAGACTTGCCTCCAGGGCTGTCCGGAGTGCATCCGGTATTTCATGTGTCTATGTTGAAAAGATACCATGGGGATGGAAACTACATCATTCGTTGGGATTCAGTTTTGCTTGATGAAAATTTGTCTTATGAGGAGGAGCCTGTTGCCATTTTTGATAGAGAAGTTTGCAAGCTGAGGTCAAGGGAGAATGCATCCATCAAAGTTCAATGGAAGAATCGACCCGTCGAAGAAGCCACTTGGGAGAAAGAGGCTGATATGCGAGAAAGATACCCACACCTGTTTACAGATTCAGGTACTCCTTTTCGCCCTTGTTTTCCTTCTTGTGATCGTTCGGGAACGAATGATGGGTAAATTGATATCTATTGTAACGACCTGTTTAGTCGTTTTGAGCAGCAGATTTTATTTCTGGAAAAACAGGCTGAGATGACGAAACCCACGACGGACCGTCATGGGCACGACGAACCGTCGAGGGTGTCTCGTTTCAAAACACTTAGAAATTCTGAAAAATGGGTACTGAAATCGACTCTCTGAACTTCGTAACGAAATGGCAGGACGGACCGTCACAGGCGTGACGGACTGTCACAAACTCTTCAGAGAATTGAGTCTCTGAACTCTGTGATGGAGCAGCAGGACGGACCGTCACAGGCACGACGGCCCGTCACAGGCTACGTAATCCCAGGCTGGGTCGGATTTCTGTTAAGTAATTTAAGGAGCGTTTTGGACTATTCCTGCTTTAATTATAAAGTTAGTGGGTTAATGTTAATAAGTCTAACTACTTGGGGGTTAAAAGAGGTAACCTTGAGTTAATTAGTGGGTTATTATTGCCCTCTTTTATACTTAATTATATGTTAATTAGGGTAAAAGAAAGAGGGTTTGAATGAGAAAAAGAAAAGAACAGAAAGAGAGGGAGAATCGATCAAGAGAGAGAGAGGAACGAAGAGGATAACAAAGCTTTGGGGAAATTGCTTGCTTGATCACGAATCTTCGGTGGAAGTAGGTTATGGTTTTTATACTATTCGTAGTAAACTCTTAATAGCGAATGATATGTATTGGGTAGTGTTGTAAACCCTTCTATACGCTTAATTGTGTGTTTGCATGTTGTGATTATATAATTGTGATAAAATAAGCATGATGAAGCTATTGAATCCTAAATCTTGAAAAAGAAACCCTAATCTACTTTGTTAATGATGATGCCTTGGTATAAAAGAAGGCTTGACGAACGAAAGTAGTGAGATTAGGGGATCGGGTGCCACGTTCCGATACCAGGATAGTATATGAGGATCGGAGTGTCACGTTCCGACACCAGGATAGAATATGGATCGGGTGCCACGTTCCGGTACCAGGATAGTACATGAGGATCGGAGTGTCACGTTCCGACACCAGGATAGAATATGGATCGGGTGCCACGTTCCGGTACCAGGATAGTATATGAGGATCGGAGTATCACGTTCCGACACCAGGATAGAATATGGATCGGGTGCCACGTTCCGGTACCAGGATAGTAGATGAGGATCGGAGTGTCACGTTCCGACACCAGGATAGAATATGGATCGGGTGCCACGTTCCGGTACCAGGATAGTATGATGAGGATCGGAGTGTCACGTTCCGACACCAGGATTAGTAAAGAGAATGAATCTTGAAATATGTTAATATACTCAATTTAATGAACCTAATTCCCAAATGAGTATGATGGGGAGGCGTGAGTCCTCATTGATGTGCTTGGTGTTGTGACCAAGGGTTATGGTAATTGTAAATGTCGCATGTTGAGTATTGTAGTTGATTTTATGATATTATCTGATATATACTGTTTTCTATTTTGAGTTGGCCGATGATATCTACTCAGTACCTATGTTTTGTACTGACCCCTACTTGTATGTTTTCTTTTTGTTATTTGTGGAGTGCAGCAAACGTACCGTCATCTTCAACTCAACCGCAACTCTAGCCAGTCTTCGTCACACCAGATTTCAGGGTGAGCTAAAGCTTCTAGCTTGGAGTGGATCTTCTTCTTCATGTCTTGATGCCTTGAAGTTCTGGCATAGACTAGCTATTATTTATGTTTAGTTTCTTAGATACTCTTAGCTTTAGTAATTTGAGGATAGATGTTCTTGTGATGATGACTTCCAGATTTTGGGAATAATAATAGTTGTTGAGTTTTCAGAAGTTATTTAATTGATTTTTATTAATGAGTTTAAGTCTTCCGCATTATTTTCTGTTATTATTGGTAAACGATTGGGGTTAGATTGGTTGGTTCGCTCACATAATAGGATAAGTGTGGGTGCCAGTCGCGGCCCGATTTGGGTCGTGACACTTTTTTTGTTTTAAATATTAATATTTGTTTGATCCTAATTAGAATGATATTTTGTATCATAGTTTTAATTTTATCATTTTAAATGATTTTTTTTTGTTACGGGAGAAGGTATCATCAAGAATTTTACTCCTTATGTATTTCTTTTTACTATATATATGGTTATAATTAAAGTCTTAAGAAGGGTATGAATGTTGTATTTGTTCTTATCTGTTAAATATTTTTTGTATTCTTTACTGATTTATACTTCTTTAATTTAATCCACTATGAAATTATGAATGTTATGTATATTTTTATTAGTGCTGAAATTACTAATTTATGACTTTTATATTCGTTTTTAAATGTACTTTTATAATATTTTTTTCTTTTATTCTTTCCTTACTGATATAGTTTCTTTAAGTAGATACATATTTGTGTACTTAGCATATGGAGCGTAATGAGAGATTATTAAAAATAAATCATATAGATATATTCATATTATTAGATGCTATAGTAATATTATTATTTTTCCATACTATTTGCTTGATGGTCACTGTAATATTCAATTATTATGAATTTTATTTAATGAATAAAATATAAATTGATAAAACTAATATTTTTAAATTCAACATTTTCTATATAATAATTGTATAGGACAAACGGGCAACGCGTGTTCCGAAAACTAGTAATAATGTAAAAGAGCGAAGTTTTTATCATGATATAAATGAGCTTAATGAATATACTTTTGTTTCATTTTACTAGGTCAATTTTGATTTTTTATTTGTTATTTTGACAAATCAAAAAAAATAATATTTCTTTTTATCTATTAATTATACCCTCAATTTTGTTTAAAAGTTAAAAGGGTAGAAAGAGTAAACTAATTTTAAAATTTTACATAAAACTATTAACTTACTATGTCAACTATTATTTTCTTAATAGGTCTACAAAGTTAGAGTATCTCCTTATTCCATGTGTGGTGTGACATACTGCATAACATTCCAACAAATGGTATAGGGCACTGGTTTGATCGTGAAAGATATCAAGGCGGAAATTTGGCAATCTCCATTGCGGGTGTTTGTCTATCTTGGTAGAGCAGTAGAGGCCAACTATTGCAAAAGAAGAGTGAATCCTTTGTGTTAATTAATTAGTACTTCCTCCGTTCCTTTTTACTTATCCACTTCTAAGGTGACACACCTATTAAGAAATTAACTAATAACGCAGTGAGTTTACCATTTTACCCCTATTAATTATGAATTGGATGAAAAGTTCTACATTTTTCAAAGTAATTAATTATTTAATTGAGGATATAATAGGTAAAGAAATTGTCTTTTCTTGATTTGTCAAGATGGACAAGTAATTAGAAATAACTATAAAAGAAAAAATAGACAAATAAAAAGGGACGGAGGGAGTAGTAATTTTATTTTTAAAGCATGCTAAATGCATAGGTTGTCTTCTCATCTTTGGAACACAATTATTGTTGGGTTTGGATTTTTTCCTATACGTTGGGATAAATAAAAGTCTAGGGTACTAAGTTATTTTTCTTTTCTTTTTTTTTTGATAAATTTAGAAAAAATTAGTAAAATAGTTATAATTTCTAACTTTATTAGTAAAAACATCTATACTTTTAAATATTTAGTCAAAATGTCAATATTTTAAAAATAATTTGTAAATACTATTATTTGTCTTTCCTTTTATTTCTCAAAATAGTTCAACATTAAATATATTCACCATCCATTTAGACTTCTTCTAGACTTTAATACCATTAAATTTATATTCATCTTTAAGATTTTCAAAAAAAAAAATCTCTTTTACCATTTTCACCATTATTGTCTCTCATTATTGAAGAAGAACTAATTATTCAAGTTCATATCAATTTGTTCATCTATCGATTAATTCAACAAATTTCTCAATACATAAAGGTATTTTCGTAATCATCTTTTATTTTGCGAGATTTTATAAGATTTTGTTTCGAAATAAAAATTATGTTGAATTTAGGATTGTATGTGTTACAATTTTTTCGTCATTTTTTCGATTTTTATATGAGTTTGTTAACATACTCATCAAATATTTATGCATTTCGGATTTTAGTATTTGAAACACTATTTTTATGATTTTATTTTCATATATGAGCTTTAGTAGATTGTAATTTTTAGTAAGCCACATAAGCATTCATACATAATATATTGTTTGATTTTTTTTTTATATATTCACATTTATAATTTCGAATTTTGTTTATAGGGCTATTAATTCACAAATAAACACAGATTCAGATTTGAATTTGGTGAAAAGAATTGGAAAAAAGAAATATAGCAGACCAAGAAGAAAGAGAGAGTCGAGTCAAAGAAGAAGGTTGCGAAATTGTATTCATATCAAAATAATATTCATATTAATTTTTATTTGTCAATTATTTTTCTTTTATTCATCATTTGTATTTTTTATTAAGAATATTATATTTCTTTTTTATTTGTAGTCATTCAAATACGTATCTTATATGAATTTGTATTTCTTAAGCATAGATGTATCCTATTATTTAACAGTCAATTTATATTTTTTTGATTATATCATTTTCACTATGTATGCTATCTCATATGAATTTGTATTTCTTAAATATATATGTATCGTGTTTTTCAATAGTTAATTTGTATTTTTTTATAGAATATTGTATATTGATTATATTATTTTACTATGTATGTTATATGTTTTTTCAGAATCTTGTATTCTTATTTCTTTTATAGGCAATTTGTATTTATTTTTTTAGAATATTATATCCTTCCTCAACAAATTTATTACTTCCACCAAGAATGCTATTTCCCCCCAAAAATCTTGTACCCTTTCATAAATCATACTCATACATACTGAGATACGTGTGTGTGTGTGTGTGTATATATATATATATATATATATATATATATATGGTAATCAAGTAATACATTTTTTATCACCGGATACAATTTGTAGTTTGAAAGAAAAAAATTAATTTTAATTTGAATTGTAAAGTGAGCAATAGAATGTAAAAAATATTGGTATACAATTAAAATGAAAACATAACAAAGGACAGTTGATATAATAGAATGAAAAAGGAGTTTTTGAAATTATTAATGATGAGAATTTTAAGTGATATGTTCCTTCTCTAAAAACTATTATCTCACTTTTTCATCATACTACTTTTTTGTATTTTATATATTATTATACAATATTCTAAATAAGAACTAGAATAAATAGAAATACGAATAAAATACATATTGAAATAAATACGAAATATAAAATTTTCGAAGAAACAAATAAATATACATGAAAAAAATATATGAATACAAATATGTTTCTTAAATAACTATAAATTCATTTGACATACCTATTGGAATGACTAATAAAAAAAAGATTAAGATTATGGAGAAAAAAAGAAAGAACAAAGTTTGAGTTTTTATTTGAAAATGTAACTGATGAGAAAATTTAATGATCTTTATTTTTTTTGAAATATTCTCACCCTTGATTTTCTCCCTTTTGTTATTAAATAATTTTATTCTTTAAATAAAAATAAATAATAAAAATATAAATAACTATACATAACAATTTAAAATTTTAACATTTTTACTAAATATTGAAAGTGTTGCTAATAAGCCCTCTTAAATGTTAAAATATTGTCATTTAAAAAAATTTCCCATAAATTTAAGCCAAATTTAAACTAGCTCACATTGCCGATAAGCTCAATCATATGTTGCATATATAAAACTTTTTTTAGGTCTTATTTTAAAGAATTAAAAAAGTTAGATCAACAGTCAATTGAAATTTGCTGCTAGGACTTGTACGAAAATTTGCGCTCTCTTACCTTTCTCTCTATATATGGTTGCTGATTCAACCCTTGTGATTCTTCAAAATGAGACCAAAAATAAAGTCTTACATTGCACCATAATGTTGAGTTTATGGGCAAAAGTAAGCTAGTCAAATTATGCTTAATTTTTTTTTTAAAAAAGGAAAGAGACCCAAAATCCAAACATTGTCTTATCGTGCATATTTATTTTGTACATGTCTTTTCCAACAATATATTCATAGTTGGAATTCAGATGTTTTTAACCTATGGATTTGAATTGCATGTACTAACAATGTAAAGATTAATTGTCTTATCATAAATATTTGTATGAAATTATTGTAAATAATCTACACAAAAACAATAACTACTACACATTAGTCTAAACAAGATGGGTTTGACTATACCAGGGCCGACTATATGAAAGCTACCGAAGACCTCTCAGTCATATCCATAACCAGCATACGCAATCATACAAATTTAAAAAAAAAAAAAAGAATTTCCACTATTCTAATTTGTATGACATTTTTTGTTTTTCGAGAGTCAAAAAAATAAATTTGGTCAAAATTTTCGTACAAAATCTTCAATTCTTTTCGAAATTTCTGATTGATCGAAAATTTATGCATGAAATCATTAACCTTTTTTTGAAATGCAATTTATATTTTAATTTTTTTCTCCGTCCAATAATAATTGTCCATTATATTAAAAATAATTGTCCACAATACCTGTTCAATTCAAAAAATTAAAAAGCAACTTACCTTTCATGTCTATTTTACCTTTGCTATCAAAGGTATTTATCATCTAAAATATTAAATCTAATAAAATCAAAAGATATTATTAACAGTATTACCTTTATTGTTTATTGTTTTCTACCTTTATTGCTTACTGGTTTCTAGGGATATGCAGGATGAAGGTAAATTAGCAAAAAATGGAAAAGCACGTCAAGTTGGGAGTTTTCCGTCTTCGGATAGAAAAGGTACTGGGCCACAACCTGTAGATAAGCTTGAAAGAGAGAAGATAAAAGAAGAGTCCATAGCAGCGAAAAAAATAATTTTAAAAAAATGGATGCGATAGTACAGCTGCCTTACGATGCTACGGTAAGGTTGATGCTGCGTTCGCTAGAGCGCAACCTCTTGCCGGACACTGTTATACGGCGACTCACACGCCTGCTCTTAGCCGCCCGACTTCGCTCCGGTTACAAACCATCCTCCGAGCTACAGCTCTCTGATCTTCTCCAATTTGTACAATGTACGCATCTCTTCTCTATTTCTATTTATATATATACAGAGATCGAAGCACAATGCCCAACTTTGTTTCCGAATTCTATCAAGTTTCACATTCTCTTTAGCGTATATATTGAAGTATTTAAAATAGCATTACCTAATTCAAGTAAACGGAACCGGACTCATCACCCATTAATCTTGGTATAATGTGATTCAGTGTTTTAAAAGGTAGTTTTGGGACTCGCCTCGGGAAGGGGCACTGAGAAACGCCTTGAGGCTCATGCGTGGGGCTTAGTTCTGGGAGACTTACCCGCAAGTGTCCGACCTAAAAACAATCATGGTACATCCAACTAAAGAAGAGAGGAATAACAATAGATATTTGAAAAACATCAGATAGTAGTAGGTTTCGGCTCATCTGAACTAAGGTGGGTTTCATATGACACATAGTAGTGAATTTGGTAAAGTTTTTTTATTCCCGTTAATATGTGTTCATAGGTTTATATTTATTCTGTAGTCTTGAGACATAAAATTAGGAAGAATGTCAACATAGAATGTACAACCATCATTCCCAATTTTCAGATCAACAATGCAAGTATGTACACGTAAATGCTGGTATACCTTAGACAACAGAACAAAGTGTGTGTCGTTTCTAGAATAGTATATATGTTGTGTACTAATAAGGATATGTGCACTTCAAAATTTCATGCCTCATCCTTTAAAGTATCTTGACTGACTGGCTTTGCTTCTTTTACATACAGCTTTAAAAGAGATGCCTATAGCTGTGATGACCGAGAAGCCAAAGTCCCAACATTATGAGCTCTCTACCTCTTTCTTCAAGATTGTTCTTGGAAAACACCTCAAATACAGGTAACTATATATATTCCCATTATATTGTCACTCATGTATATTGCACTTCTAAGCTATCAGAAAGTAAGTTAATCTATTGTGATGGTCTTACAAGATGGCTTATTGCATGGCAGCTGCTGTTACTTCAAAGACAAGTTGAGCACTTTGGAGGATGCTGAAAAAGCAATGATGGAATTATATTGTGAAAGGTCGCAGTTGAAAGATGGACACACTGTACTTGATGTTGGTTGTGGCTGGGGTTCCCTTTCTCTATACATAGCACAAAAATATAGTGCCTGTAAAGTTACCGGGATTTGCAATTCAGTCACCCAAAAAGCACACATAGAAGAGCAGTGCCGGTAATAACTTCTTTCGATACTTTAAGACCTAGGATATATATATATATATATATATATATATATAGGTACACCTCTCTTATTTCTCTCTGGTTTATTTGCTTAGGGAGCTTCAGCTGCAGAATTTGGAGATCATAGTTGCAGATATTAGCACATTCGAGATGGAAGGATCCTATGATAGAATATTGTCTATTGAAATGTTTGAGGTATTGAGTGCAAGATGACTGTGTTACAATTTAGAGTTAAGACGGCAGCTAATAAATTTATATATTTATAGCATATGAAGAACTATGGAGATCTCCTGAAGAAGATCTCAAGATGGATGAAGGCAGATAGTCTTCTTTTTGTTCATTATTTTTGCCATAAAGCATTTGCTTACCACTTTGAGGTATATATACGTCTAGCTGATCAATGCGTGAGTGTTTCCTCTACTTCAATTATAGATGCGGCGTCTAATATTGTGCAGGATGTGAATGATGATGATTGGATCACTAGGTACTTTTTCAGTGGAGGTACAATGCCTTCTGCTAATCTCCTCCTTTATTTTCAGGTGAGCTTGATGTAGTTTGTATATGCTTTTTATCAATATTTTATGACATTATTTTGATGCTTTCCTCTAAATCATTTGAGAGGCGTGCAGTTGCATAAACGACTTAACAACTACAAAAAGAAATAGTACAAGAAACAAGTGTTTCCCTGTTGAAAGAACATGTCTATATGGACTTATAGGAGGATTTTGGCAAACCGGGAAAAGTGAAGAGGGTTTTGGTATTCATGCAGCATATGTTAACTCCTGGAATGGTCATCCAAGTTTAGAAATGACTTTTCATTTGTTTTATATCAATAAAATCACTCATATTTTGCCCATTATCCTGCAAAGTAACTCCTGTATGAAAAACAGAATGGCAAAGGTCCTCTGTTTCTGTTGACCCATAGCATAGTCTACTTATTATAGTGCTGTATTGAGGAAGTACTGGATTCCTCTTTAATAGGTTACAAAGAATCCATCTCTGATAAAAGAAAATCTTTGGATTGATAATTATTACAATGACGCTTGGTTGCAGGATGATGTTTCTGTGGTTGATCATTGGCTAGTTAATGGAAAACATTATGCACAGACAAGGTGAACTTAACTTGTTTGAATATTTTTAGAATTATGAACATGTAACTGTAATAAGCTTTAACTCCGTTTTCAGTGAAGAATGGCTTAAGAGAATGGATGAGAACAAGAGTTCCATAAAGCCAATAATGGAGTCAACTTATGGGAAGGATTCAGCCGTTAAGTGGACTGTCTACTGGAGAACCTTTTTCCTTTCAGTTGCTGAATTGTTTGGGTACAACAATGGAGAAGAATGGATGGTTGCACATTTCCTCTTCAAGAAGAATTGAATTTGCCAAGCCAAGTAATAAGCATGTCTACATGCATTCGCACTATTACCATAAGTAGAATGTGTTGCTATGATGCTATCCTCGTCAGTCCTATCATATATAGAGAAAATTTCATAAATGAGCTTCAGAAAAGGCAGCTAAGAATGTGATCACTCTGTTACTGAAATCCATTTGGACAAAAGTTCTTTCTTTTGGTGCCTTGTGTTCATAAAAATGTTCCATTCATCGTCCCCTCCACACTGTCTCTCTGGAGATGGTTTCGTTGCCCACAATATTGGGCAATCCTTTTGTTTAGAGGCTTTTAGTGGCACTTGAACTGCAACATGAAAACTGGGACAGCAGCAATAATGTTGCCAATCTAACAACAAATGGGCATGTGAACAAGTTAATTTTCTTACAGGTTCTCGCATTAATGTGGCAGAACTTCAGCAAAAACAGATCACTCTCAATTTCAGCAACTTAAGTAAGTTTTCTGAAAATAATCTGCATTTACACGATTCAGGACTACATACTTAAACCAAGTAAGAGAGTCAAGAATCAAAAGGATCGTTGAGATACGAGGCTGGCAAAATATTTAAATAGTCCTCTGTCATTGTATCAGATTGAAACCAGTATGGACACCCCATGGTAATCATAGAATTCCAGCTTAATTTCACTTCTGGAACTAGGCTCCATGTATTTAATTATTTTCATCATCAAAACCTGCGCCCCACATTCATGGACTGGTGGTCTAACTTGGTGATTGTCATAAATCATATCTTTACAAAAACAATCCACATTAAGCCTAGCATGAACTCTCAAGTAGCCACTAACTAAGGAATCATGAAGAGAGCAACTCTTCCACCCAATAATGTATACAGCAGGACCATAAAATCAAATAAACAGGTCATGATGCTATATATGTCATATCGAACAGCCAAATCTAAGATGGACAAACAGACCAAAAAATGAGCAACCAAGTCTTTCTTTTCCTTAAAAGCCATGAAACTTGACAAAACAGCTAGGACTGTGGGGACAAAATGCAAGCTCTCTACCCTTATTTAAAAAACACAAAGAAACTGTGTCTTTATTTAACTGAGTTAAAAACAAGCATTTCAAAGGAATCATGATTTTCTAGAGGACTACTCATTGTTGTGATAAATAGTGTATTTGGAGGATGGTATCTCACAAGATCAAATGAGAACACTTTACACATTACAATACAATTTTATATAGATTTAAATAGAGAGAAATCAACGCGGAAGTACTATAATTTGATCTGTCTCATATAAAAAGTACAAATAATATTGTTAATTTTTTAGCCAAAAATCGCTTTCTTTGACTCGGGAAATATTAATCATTTTGACAATGAAAGAGCATTGATTTCAATTTTGACCAATATAAGAACGGTGGTGAATTCAACACAGTGGAACCAAGAAAAAGAATCAACTCTAAAGGTAAATGAGGAAGAGAAAAATCTCAAAATAAGAAGTCAAAACTGATCATATAGAATTGCATTTGAATTCTCAATACTATATCCAATGACACCAAATAAAAAGGGAAATTGTGAAATCTAAACAATAGACACAGGTCACTCAACAATAGTAGAACTCAATTAATTTCTTTCCCTCAGAAAATCAAGAAAGAGATAAACAACAATGATATCCAATCCCACTTCAAAAACTGAAAAAAGAAACTCCTTCTAAACCTTTTGCATAAATAGACTACCCTTGGTACTTCTTGCTAGCAAAACTAACTTGAGCAATATTTGGAAAGATTCAACAAGGAACTAAAAGAAGAAAGGTTAAATCCCGTATGAGGAAAAGCAGAGAAGAGGAGAAGGGAGAGGAACAAGAGAGCATTTGAAGGAAACGAATATGACATTGTACAACTTAAGACTTGTTCTTACTTATCTTCAAATCTTTCACAAAGAACCATATCCCATATCTTCATGTAGCTTTTTACCCCCCCCCCCCCCCCAAATGGATCTTGAAGTACTATTTCTGCATGACCAAATCCCAATATCATGTTGGTTTCATAAAAAGTATTTTAAAAAGAAAACAGGTAGGTACTACAATCTCCCTGTTGCCTGTTATATCAAAAGACATTACCCTGGAGTCTACAATGCACAACTTACCTTATCGTAATTAATCAAGTTTTCCCACAATATTGAGCATAAAGTCATAAAGTCAAACCATAAGTCCATTAATTCAAAAAGTTTTTACTGAACTTGAACTGGAAAAGAGACGTGACAAGCTTGACTCTAGCAAATGTTCCCAATCTAACATCAAATGGAAACGTGAACCAAGGAGAGTGTGGCTGTTCAGTCTAACTATATATTCAGTGCAAGCAAGTTGACAAAAAAAAAAACAGCATCTGCTTGATTTAGTACTACGTTGAGCAAAGTAATAAACTCAAAAACCTTCCTTGCTTACCTTAAAAAAATTATTTAACTCAAGAATTAAAATGATTGTGCAGATAAATTAAGTAAATATTTAACATGCTGCAAAAGGAATTGCTGAAGGGAGATCATCAGACTAAAACCAATACCCCGTTGCAAAGACTCATACAACATGGAAACAGGAGTTGTAATCATAGAATTCATCTAAACTCACCCTAGCTATAGGCTCAAAGTATTGAATCCTGTTCATCATCAAAACCTGTGTCTCATAATCAATGGAATCAATGCAAATATAGGAACAGGTTTCTG
Organism: Solanum lycopersicum; assembly: GCF_036512215.1. Classification (NCBI taxonomy): domain Eukaryota; kingdom Viridiplantae; phylum Streptophyta; class Magnoliopsida; order Solanales; family Solanaceae; genus Solanum; species Solanum lycopersicum. The sequence continues at coordinate 52,987,082 of NC_090807.1, forward strand.
AGCAAGGAACGTATAAGCCGGAATCTGGAATGAAGGGAGGCCCTCCACCTCACCATTAATCTAAGGAAGTAGAGAGGTGAATAAAGGTTTCCCCTGGGAGGAAGGATATGGGCATGGGTTACATTGGAAATCACCAAATCAAGGGGAAAGACGTAAGGAATCAGGAATTACTCCACTAAAAATAGTCTGTCTCTTCGACTATAAACAGTATCATAAATTCTAAAAGCATGTCGTGATATGTCAATTTATATCTAAGGAAGCAGAGATGCAAATGTGGATGAACAACAAACAGTAGATATCATTTTCAGTCTCTATTTCAATTTCCATCAACATTAGACTTAACAAAGTACCCAAGTTTATGCAAAAAAATAAAATAAAATGCAAGCTCTTCACTCTCCTTTAAGGATCACCAACAAATACTAAAGCTAAGAAGGCTATGGTGGAGGAAATGAGTGTCTACATGATAATGGAACTTGGGAGATAGTTCCTTCACCACCGGGAAAATGAACAGTTGAATGTCACTGGGTATGCGAAGGATATTCTAAGATTTATGATCTTTATTATGGTGATACCTTTTTTCATTACTGAAGATTGTATTTGTTCATGGCTTACTTACCTTTTTTCATTACTGAAGATTGTATTTGTTCATGGCTTACTCCATGGCCATGTTTAAATGCCCCTTCTATCAGTTGGATATCAAGAATTCTTTCCTTGATGGAACAACCACTAGGATATGTCGCTTAGGGAGGATCTGGATTATATGTCAATTTCATAGATCTCTTTATGGTCTAACCAATCACCAAGGGCATGTCAGGCCGTTTAGAACAATTCTCCAACAGTTTGACATGCTTTGGAGTGAAGCTGACCACACAGTGTTCTGTAAAACATTCTCATAATGGCAAACACGTTCTTGGTTGCTTTTGTGGATGACATTGTTATAATAGATGATGATCATGAAGGCGTTATTCATCTTATGCAGCATCTTAGCAGTCACTTGCGGACAAAAGATTTCTGTAAACTAAAATACTTCCTAGGAATTGAAGTGGCCCAATGCAGCCGTGGAATTTCAATTTCAAATAGGAAATATGCTTTTGACATTGGAAGACACTAGCATGTTAAATTGCAGACCAGTTGATACTCCTATGGAGCCAAACATTAAGATTGTGCATGGACAGGAGGAGCCATTGAAAGATCCAGGTCACCAATTGGAGATTGAATGGAAGCTCAATTATATTCTTACAATCACACGCTGGACATTTCATCTGTGGTTAGCCAATTTTTCAGGACTCTATGTGACAGTCATTTGAATGCACTGATTTGTATCTTAAGTCATATCAAAGGTCACACAGGCAAGGTTCATTGTATGAGAATAGAGGAGACACAAATAGTACTGGATAATCTGATGCAGATTGTATAGGATCTCCTTCAAACAAACGGCCTGTTTCAAGTTCTGTGTTCTAGTTGGAGAAAACCAGATAGCTTAGAAAAGCAAAAAGCACGACGTCAAAGCTAGATCCAGTGTAGAGGCAGAGTACTGCATAATGGCTTTGACTTCAAGTGAGCTTATATCGCTAAAATAACTTCTCCAAGACTGGAGGTATGGTAGAGATACACAGATGAAACTGATATGTGACAATCAAGATGTAATACATATTACTTTGAATCATGTTTCATGAGAGCACAAAGCATATAGAAGTTAATTGAAATTTGGGGTGCATCTACTTCATTAACTCCAAAGATCAGTTAGCAAATATTCTTACAAAATCATTTTGTGGCAAGTTAGGAGCATACAATGTGTATGCCCAACTAGAGGAGAAGTATTAAGAATTAGGAAATTATTAATATTGCAAAAGCTCATTTCTTGTATACATAGGAAAGGTTTAGAATCCTAAAATTGTGTAAATAGGAACAGCAACTACTTTCCTTTATAGGATTACTAGTAAAGAATTATGTAAACGCAACACGCTTGAGGGAATACCAAACAATTCATTCCCAAAATCTCTTCTTTTCTCATTACATATCCAAACTATCTTCACCTAACATTATCAGCTTTTTTCTTAAACTCGACAAGAATTTTGATGGTATCATATGCAACTGGTCTAAAGGGCAGAACAAGTTCAAATGATATTAACACTTTACACATCACAAAACACAAGCAATTTAACTAAGATCAGAGTCTAACAATACATAGCTTAAAATTTCATCAAGAGTCAAAATTTCCAATAGGAGCATTGTTATTGCAAGACAATCTTTCAGCGTTATGCAGCATGCTTGCCTAGTTCTACTCAAAAGCTTACATGCAAAACTCAGGAAAGCCTTTCAATCAGAGGAAAATTCGAGTACTTTTTCATTGATTGATTACATGTCACAACTTGACATCAAATACAATTACAAAAACATTCTAATTATGCTTCACTTTAAATCACATTTCATTTTCATGGTACTTCAAGATGCTCAATTGTGTGCTACTTGGGAGCACCAGCAGAGCTCTTTGAATCATTTTGATTAGCACCATCAGCTTCCAAGAATCTACTTAAATGCTTATCATCCAGATGTTGCTGAAATTTTTTAATGACAAAAGTAACTTAAAAAATAAATACATAACAGCAACAGTGAAATCCCACAAGTGGAGAGGTTGTTTTCAATAGCTTATTGAGCTTAGAATTCTAAGAAGAGAAAACTCACAGATAGACAATCTCTGTATTTCTTCCACTCTATAACACACTCCTCTTTATTCCACTCACCCTTCAAGAATTTGTCAGAATACCACCTACAGAGAAACCCATCATCAATCTCAAGGTTCAGGGTTTTAGATAAACATCAACTATTCAATAATCTAAAGAAGACTAACTGTTCTTGATCCACAACAACAAATCAGCCAAAAGGGGTGAATGATATTATGATAAAGTTTGAATTTTTGACCTGTTGAAGCAATTATGGTAAGCCTCTCTGAGTTGAGCACAAGGTGAAGTAGCTAACCCAGATGCATTTTTCTTCTCCTTGAAGATTCCCATGTTAATGGCTTACTACAAATCCATGAATCTACACAGAAACTGAACAGTTAAAGTTCAATTTTGAAAAATTGCATTTCTTCCTTCAACGGCAAATCAAGGGGGGATTTGGATTTGGTTAAGCCTTAACTAGATTCTGATGATTTTAACAAACAACCACTTTTAGGGCTACTATTAAAAATATAGCTATTGCAAAAATAATCACAACTAAAAATGTGATACATAATTAAGAAATAAAATAACCACACTTTTAACTCTAATTATATTGTTAAGAAAATGATTTGATTCACCAAATTAGTGCATTGTATGTATAGTCCACAATAAGATGATTTTGTTGAAGGGGGAAAAACAATTGGTAAATATGATTAGTTCAATGTTGTTAGATGCTAAATTATCATTAAAGTTGTATCAAGTGTATTGTTTGGAGTTTATTCCCTAAATGATCATCCAAGTTAAGAATTATCTTGAAATATCATTTATGTTTTATTTAGGACCAAAATATTACTCAACTATCACTATTTTCCTCCAAATATACTTGGCACTTTAAGATCATCACTTTCTCCTAGTTGGCATGACATGTCATTAAACTCTTTTTTTAAGGCCAAAGTCATATGCGGCCACTCAAACTTGTCCCGATTATTCATTTAGACACCTCAACTAGACGTACTACATATTGAACACTTCAACCATTCTGAATTTGAACCATTTGAACATTTTTTCGAGAATAAACAAAAAATAGAGGATGTGTGAAATAAACTCAAGCTGACATGTCAATTTGACCAATTAAACAATGACATGTGTTATTTTTTAATCCAAAAAATTATTTAAACATTATATTATAAAGTAAAAAAAATAAAAAATTATTTTAAAGTAAAAAAAATGAAAAAAAAAGTAAAACTTAAACAAACATACATTTCCTCTAACTCCATTAATGGCGATCCCTCCCCTCCCTGTACAGTTCCATCTTTAACCCGATAATTTTTTTTTCATCAGTTTTTTTATTAATTATAACTTTTTACTTCATCTCGTTTTTTAGGTAGAGAAAGATGGCAAAAAAAATCTCTCCAAAAAATTTATAAATGAAACAAAATGCTAAGAATTTTGAAACCATTAGAATGGTGGGGGAAGAAGATAACCACTGATACTAAGAATTTTGAAATCATTAGAATGGTGGGGGAAGAAGATAAGCACTTGTGTATAGGTATGGGGGTTGGGGTGGGATGGGGTGGGGTTGATAGAAATAGGGAAGAAGAAGACAACTGTTCTTCTTCTTTTTTGTTAATTTTTTTAAAAAAAATTAACTTAGGGGTATAAATTAAGAAGAAAAAAAAATTATTTTTAATAAATTAACGCGCTCAAGGAAAGTGAATTGCACGTTTTTTGCCATGTCAGCATTTTGTGTCTAATAGGAATGACTTTCGAACAAATAAAGTGTTCAATTGGCACAAGGATTAGTTGAGGTGTCTAAATGAATTATGCGGACAACTTTGAGTGGCTGGAGATGACTTAGGTCTTTTTTTAATAATAGACTAATTTAATTCATTGAACCTATTTAACTAAAATAATGATCATATTATTTTTAATTTATTTTTAATCTATTAAGAATAAAATTTCATACTTAAAATCTTTTATGAAAATTAAACTTTTTGTTTTTTATGTTATGAAGAATACATTTTTAAAATGTACTATAATTTTATTAATTTTGAATACTTATAAACACATACATTCAAAAAAATATTTATATACAAATCACTCATTAACGCTAATTTACATCAATTAATCACAAGTTGTATAATAAATCGATAATATCAAAGGTCAATTAACTATTACAATAATATTAATTGTATATTTTGCAATTTATGCTTTCAATTTTCTTTTTTGAAAAAAAAAAACAAAGTGAATAATATATATTTTTTATCCATTAGAAATACCAAATATTTCAAAAGTCTCCTTAAATTCTAGTTGATATGCCCTGTTATTAAATAATCATTTTAAAAAAATAATATACCTATTTAATTCATCAAACTTACGTCTCTATAAAATAAATATATAATTACATGAGAATTTATGAAGATTATAAGAAAAGTAATTTAAAAAGTCTAGTACCTTTATATATTGTCACCAAACAAAATTCAATGAAAAAATCTCTGTATACAATTAATACCTGATAATTTTAAAATTCCTAACAAAAAATATTTGAAAATTTTATACAATTTTTTTAATAAAAGTATTTACAAAAAAATTGGTAAGAAAAAGAAAATTATTATTTTACTTTTTTTAATTTTATTTTAACTTTTATTCTTTTACTCTATATTATATTATATTATATTATAACTTTTCATACAATTAAACATCAATAAATAAGATAATAATTAATTGAATTTACTAATTTAATTTGATAGTATACATATTATATGAAGTTAATATACTGATAAATAAAGTTCAAAATTGTATTTTCTATAAATATTATTCACTTACTATTTTCTTTTTAAAAAAAAGATATATATATATATATATATATATATATATATATATATGTATATGGATTTTAAAGCACCCAAATAATTATTTTTTAATAATTAATCGATCTTTAATATTATTGATTTATTATACAATTTATGATTAATTGAAGTAAATTACTGTTAATGAGTGATTTGTATATCAATATTTTTTGAATGCATGTGTTTATTAGTATTTAAAATTGATGAGATTATAGTACGTTTTAAAAACGCATTTTGCATAACATAAAAAAATAAAAAGTTTAATTATGATAAAAGATTTTAAGTATGAAAAGTTATTCTTGATTAATTAATTTAATTAAAAATAATATAATTATTATTTTAGTTAAATGAGTTTAATGAATTAAATTAGTCTGTTATTTAAAAAAAGACTTTAATGACATGTCATGCCAACTAGGAGAGAGTGATACTTTTGAATTGTCAAGTATATTTAGAGGAAAATAGTGATATTTAGGTGATATTTTAATCCTAAATGAAACATAAATAATATTTCAAGGCAAATCTCTTAACTTGGATGACCATTTGGGAAATTCACTCCTCCATTGCTTTGAAATATGAGCACATATGGCAATTGATTTATGATGGAATTGTTTCTTGTTTATGTAGGTTTAAATTAATTAAAGATAACTTTGTTGATTCTTGATTAGTGGACTTATGAGAAATATGATAATTCTATATTATTATAAAAGTGAAAATTATAAAAGTTTGAACATAAATTATCAAAATGTATTTTTATTTTTATTTTTCACTCGGTATTATATGTGAAATTCCTATTTGATTTGAATGTTACATTTTGAAAATAATGCTCCCTATAAGACATTTTTACCCTTAAAAATTCAATTTAATTATTACAAAAATTTCTAGATTAATAAGCATTTTCAATTTAAAATTTTTTTATAAAATACTAAATTATTCTTTGGGACACAAGAAATACATATGCACTGCATCCGGACCCTATAAAAGTCCATTAATACAAAAATTAATTCTCAAAGACAATAAATAACTATAATCGTTCAATTTTAATTGTTATAATATTTTTAGAGTTAAATAATAAAAATTTTAACTAAATTTTTATGATATATTTCTTACCATATTAATATGTAAAAAATTATAATTTATAATATTTTTTATATTTTAAAAATATTAAATTAATATAATTTAATTTAACTTTAAAAATTAATTACATTGTTTAAAAGAATGTAACTCTGCAAAAGTCGACGAGATTATCCTTCCTATTTAACAAGTGTGAGTACTCAATACTACCAAAGCAATATAAAAACTCCACGTAGACAAAGAATATTAGTGCAAATTTTACTTCCTTTCAATCTTCACTTCTTCAACTTAAAAAATAAATTAAAAAAAAAACTTCGCTTCTTTCAACTCAAATGTGTACAATTACAAATCCGTTAATATTCTGCCTTTCCACTTATTTTGCGTCTTACTACTATTTTGGTTCTTTCTTTTGTCACTACGAATTTCTTTTCAAAATCTCTTGCTATGTTGTTGCTTTCATTATATGATGTTGGTCTTTTTGGTAAGCCTGTTTTCTGATTGATCTTTTTTTATTGCACTTCTTTCGATTAATACTCGGTTATTACTTTGGTTTTTAACATATAAGAATTAATTAGAAATCTAAATATCGTCTGAACAAGTCACTTAGTATATAAGAAAAAAGTTGAGACGTAGCTTGTACATCAAGTTCCCAACTGAAAGTAAAGACGAAGAAATAAAAGTTGAATAATATCCTGGTCATCGAAACATGAGGGCTCACCACTATTAAGTAAAAGTTGAAGATGATTCCTAGCCACGAGAATGAGAACATGTAACGTCGGATCCTACATTTGAAAAAACAATATAGGCAAGAGTATGTGTTAGTACAAAAATGCACTAAGTATGATAGCCATGCATAAAACATATAAAAACATGCTTAGAAGAGCTTTTTATGACATGCAATGACCAAGCTAAAACATGATGTAAAAGAGTGAGAAACATACGTCATAAAACATGGTCAACACAAGCTATTATCTTTCAAACCTTGGTGAGATACTTCTAGATGTATTAATTCATCATTGTGGGAGATTTATCTTTAACCGACATATAAGACCATGTTAGCTATCAACATGGTATTCAATGTGTGGCCCGCACCAAAAAGGGATGTTCTACTTGCCAAGGTAAAACCATGGACTTCTAGCTATTATGGATCCACTAGCTAATGTCTATATAAGATAATCATCTTGTGGGAACACATATGTATATATGAGATAAGGAGATTGCTACTAGAAACCGACCTCTACTAGTGGGAGAGCTTTCATCTTAATCTCAAGGAATAGTCATTTTCTTAACTTGTCTTTATCATCCATGGAAGGGCATGTCATATTGTCAATCCAAGCTAAGTCATATGTCATGGAAAGGTACAATTAGGACTACCAACCTAAGCTTGGTTTCATTACAATAGTTCCTTAACTTTGATTCATTTTAGATGAGAAAACCTATCAACCTTAGAATCATTTATGTGAGAAAATCTTTACATACTTACTTCTATGTGTTTATGCCTTTACAACACAACAACAATATCATTGATGCTCCACTCTCAAAGCATCCTTAGAATATTTTTATTAATTTCATGGGAACATGCATAATTCAAAATTCTTTTTTAAAAAATCAAAACCACTTTCAGTCTTCATAATCTAAAAAACATGGGTTAGGCATGGGCTCATAAAAAATCACCTTAAGATCATGTAATTATCACAATTCATGCTTGATAATCATAAAAAAATCAAATAAATCAATATTCAAAAGAACCCATGACATAGAATGTCACAACCTGAGAGCACCCCTTGGTCGTAATATGATGTATTCGGTCTCAAAGAGATCTTATACAATCCCTTAGCATTCATTATATAAAAGCATAGAAAATATGGAAGAATTTAAAAAATTCTTTAAAACATAACTTGAAAAGTATTTCATAAAGCGGAAGTCTTTCTAACATATTGTCTCAACCCATCTGTGAATGACATGAATAGAAGTCTTGGGAAGCAACCCACATAAAGTCTAAAAAAAAATATGAAAGACATAAAGGAACATAAATTTTTGTCCTCGAAGCTACGAGGACTCACCTCTTCTTCACTTCTTCAAAAACCTTGAAACTAGCAACTCAAAGCTCCAACACTGCATTTGGTTAGAATGTAGGCAATATGCGTTAGTACAAAGGTACTAAGTACGAAAGCTAACACAACATCATAAGAGCATCTCAAATGGTTAGTCAACATAAGACATAAGCATATATAAGAGACAATAACATATCATAAACATAATCTCCAACATAAGCATCATATAATACAAGTTGACATAAGACATAGTAAATGAGCATGGGAGAAACATTACCTAAATCACATGGTCTCTACTTAGACCTACAAGGTTACACACCTCAACACTAAGCCTTTTATAAGTGATCTACTTCACAAGTCACCTCCAAGTATACTTGTGCAATGCAAGGATAACATCACATACTACCATCCAAGCTAAGTAACTCTGTTTGGTCATTCTTGGTCATAGTCCACCTTCATAGTCAAGACCTAGATTTTCATGTTATCTTAACATATTTTATATACATGGTCTATTCTAAAGCTTCTCTATGCTATAAGGGTGTCATACTTCTAAGTAATCTCAAGAGACACTTGTGCAATGCATGAAAGGCATCTCGTACTATCCTTCACACTAAGTATAGCCTTGAAGTCATCCTAGTCATATCCATCCTACTTTGGCCTTATCATTAACTTCACTCTTTTAACTAAGGAATCTCTCTCCTTTAACCAACTATAATTAGGAAAGTAAATTCTAGTCCAGTCCTATCTCAAGGCTTCTCTTTAGTGACCTTAAGTCATACTTTGTGCAATGCACTCATAACATCCCACAATAGTAATCATGTTAAGTATTACTTTTAGGTCCTATTACTAGTTCTTCTTGGTTTGGAACCTAGTTTCTCTCTTTAACTTTAGAACCCTATGAGTACTCTTTAAGCACATCTTTGTTCATTATTAAGTTGAACCCTAGGAGATCCTTCATTAAGTATGTCTAAGTTCCTTATTGTCATGGACGTATGAGATACTTCTTTAAGTATGCCTAAGTCCATCTAAAGTCATGAACACTATGAGATACTGCCATGGTATGTCTAAGTTCATCTACCCTCATGAACACTATGAGATACCACTTTTGGTATGTCTAAGTTCATCTACACTCAGAACACTATGAGATACTTCATTAAGTATGTCTTAGTTCATTATGATTTTGAACACTATGAGATGCTTCTCAAGCATGTCTTAATTCATAGGATATGGAGATCTCTACTAGGAAACCTTGACTCAACTACATGAAGGATCCAATCTCATGAAACCTAACTTTGGGAAAATCCACACTCTACTATGTAAGAGTTCTCCCTTAAACTTGGATAGTCCTCACATCTACTAGGTGTGTCTCTCCTTTCTTCTTGGAGTCCAGACCCTTTCTTGTGTGACACTCCTTATCATTGGCATATCCACTTGGAGTCAAACGTATACTTCAAGGTTTACTTGTTAAGCCTTGCTTAACACTTTTCTCTCATGGAAGGATGTCCTTGATAATCTAGCCATGCTTAAGTGATTCTATCACTTCATACATTCAAGCTTTCATAAGGTAGGTTAGGTGAGTATAGACCTTTCATCATAGCCCAACCTATTAGACTTCTATTCTCTTTTAGAATTTACTCTCAAAGCCATAACATCACTAGGAAATCACATTAGTCTCACCCTAAAGCTCTATCTATATGCACTACAACAAATATGATATATAGCTACAAAATTATTAGCTATGACATCAAATTCATCACTAATTATTCGCTTTTAGTGACAAAATTTACTTTTTGTGCTTAAATATATGGGACACATACTTTTAGTGATGAAACATTTATCCACTATAATTTTCCAAAAAAAAAAATTGGCGTCATTTTGTTAAGTAGTTTTAGTCAGAATTTAAAGTTAGCGGTGACACATTATTTTGTCACTAATAGTGTATGTGATTCATGACAAACTACGACATCAAATTCGTCACTAAATATTCGTTTTTAGTGACAAAATTTACTTTTTGTGCTTAAATATATGAGACAAATATTTTTAGTGACGAAACATAAAAATTCATAGCAAAGTTTTGTCCACTATTGTTTTCCACCAAAAAATTAATTGGCGGCATTTGTTAAATAGTGTTAGTCATGAATTTAAAGTTATCAGTGACACATTATTTTGTCACTAATAATGTATCTAATTCATGACAAAATATTTTTGTCTTTAACTTATTAAATTTTGGACACAAAAAAATATCATCTAAAAAATATGTTGCTACAATAACGACATATTAGAGTTCGTAGTTAAATATTATAAATTTTAGCTATGAAAATTTATATTTAATTATGACATTTATTTCATCACTAATAATATAAATAATTGGTGACAAATATTTTATTGTCTCTAATCAATCTATGATTTAGTGACAACAAAAAAATTGTCATAAAATATGTAAGGTGTCAATTAGCGACGACTTAAAATTTGCAGTGAGTAATGAAACTATTTACTACAAAAAAAAGTCATAGCTAAATAGAATTTTTTGGTTACAATTGTTCATAATTACAAGTGATAACTTACAAAAAGAATAATAGAAGTGCTTGATAAGAAGTAGACATAGTCCATTCGTTAATTGACAAGTGAAAATATTGAAACCAATAAATTCAGTCGATTTTGTAAAAACGAAAAAGTTCAATGAATCAATTTTCTTAAATTACGCAATTATAAAATGCATCATTTGAAAAACACATTCCGGATTATAAGTATTATGATTGGGCACGGTTCTACCACTAGATCACTAATATTTGTTGGTTTAGCACTTTTATTTATTATTTGATGCACTATCATTGATAAGCACGATAATTTTTTTTGTCAAGTCTTAGTGCTAATATTTGTGCATGTCTATTGATTTGTAATTGGTAAACTACATCGATTAAGTCGGTCTATTTGCTTCTGTCTATAAATATGTACATATTTATTAGTAATTTCACATACTTACGTAGAGTAATTATACAAAAATAACATCGAGTTACAAACTTAGACTTTATAAAGGTGCAATATATTTCATGAATTTCAATTAACTTTTTTTATCAGTGTCAAAATTGAAATAAACTAAAAAATGAAAGCACAAATAAAAGAAATGAACTAACGTGAATTTCAAATATTTTATGATGAAGTACTATAGTTATTGGTATCTATGTTCAACTTGAACCAATTATTCATTTTTTTAATAAAACCAAAAGTATGATTTTAAATAAATTTATTATTGTACTAAATAATTTTTAAAATTTACAAAAATAAAGAAATAAAATTGACATAATCATACTGAATATATTTAATGATATTTAAAAAATACACAGTTTAATTAAAATATAATCTACATTTGAATAAATTGTGGGTGGTAAATTTCATTCATTTGTGTATGAGTATAAATAATCATATAATATATTATTTCTACAAAATTAAATTTGAAAGAAGTATAAAATAAACAAAAATGAACGACAAGAGTGAGCTGGTTTGATGGTAAACACTTTTCACTTTCAACCTTAAGCTTGTGAGTTCGATTCCCCAAAGTCGCATAATGTGCGATCTCCTGGCCAGGGTTGAAAAAAATTGAGATAGGAGATAAATGAATATAATTTCGTCACTAAAGACTATATTTTATATAAAAAAGTTATTTTGTTCTTTTATATATATATATATATATATATAAAAGAACAAAATAACTTTTTTTTATATAAAATATAGTTTTTAGTGACGAAATTAGATTTGGTTTAACTATGAAATACATATAACTATGGAGATAGGAGATAAATTAATATAATTTCGTCACTAAAGACTATATTTTATATAAAAAAGTTATTTTGTTCTTTTATATATATATATATATATATATATATATATAAAAGAACAAAATAACTTTTTTTTTATATAAAATATAGTTTTTAGTGACGAAATTAGATTTGGTTTAACTATGAAATACATATAACTATGGAGACGATTGATTTCGTCATTGATTGAAGTAAAATAATTAGAGACGATATAATTTTATCGGTAGTAATAACCTTTTTAGTGACAAAGCATACTATTAACTATAAAAAGTTATACTTTTTACAATAAATAAATTTGTCACAAATGTTTAAGAATTTTGGATGATTTTTTCTTTTTATAGTTAATATAATACTTTTAGCGACAAAACACTATAAAAAGTTATACTTTTTACAACAAATAAATTTGTCACAAATTTTTAAGAATTTTGGATGATTTTTTCTTTTTATAGTTAATATAATACTTTTAGCGACAAAACACTAAATCGTCTTTGTATACTTTTAGAGACACACACTTAGTGACGACTGAGTGACGAACTATTTTTCGTCATACAAGAATTTTAGTGACAAAATATGATTTATTAATGACGAAATTATTTGCCCCTGATGATCGAAGTTGTTGTAGTGATGATCACAAACCCTGCTCTCAAGGTTTTTCTCTTAATCTCTTTTTTATACCTAGATTTCAAGGTAATTTGATCACATCTCTCATTACTAGGTGATTCACGTCTTACTTGATCATAAAGGTTCAATTCCAACGTTATAGGCCTAAATACTTCTTATTCAATCAAGCCTAGGTAGATTAATATTTAGATGATTCTAACTATGATCAATTAACATTCAAGACAATTGAAACAAATAAGATGAATTTAGAACCTTCAACCTTGCCTCTAATGGCCTAAACTCACAACGATCACCTTCATCAATCTATATTAGGGTTTATCAAGGAATTCACATGAAACATCATATAATCATCACATAAACATAATTAAAACATAATTGAATGTTATCCACTATTTTTAAATCACAAACAAGTCTTAGTTAGATTGGGGTATTTTGGATTCACAATTGAGGGATATCTATGTGGGCTCCATGGATATAAGAATTCATGGATGAAGGAGCTTCACATACCTTTAATCACAACCTTAAACTAAGCCTGAAACCTTGGTGAAACTTGACCTAGTTTCTGCCTCCTCCTTCCCTTTTTCTAAATGGTGAACTTGAGAGAACTTTAGGGAGGGGAAGGTTTAGTTTTGAAGAATGAATTTACTTTAGGGTTTCTATGTTTTAATCATCTTGAAATACCCTAAAATAGGTAAAATAATCATCCATAATTTAATTAGAACGTGGGTCGAATTGACCAATTCACTCCTTAAATGGCTGAAATATTGCAGAGCTGCGGGTGTCCATGATTGCCACCATCCACGGACCGTGGATGGATTGACGGCCCGTCTTGGTTATCCAATCGATTCAGAGAGGGGTCTGGGGAGGCTTTTGGTCTGAGTCTCAACTCACGAAGCCAATCCACGCCCCGTCAAACCATTGACGGTTCATCAATGGTGGTCATGGATGGCTGCTGTTTGACAGCTTTTTGGCCAACGTTTGGGTCCTCTTTAAGGACCCTTAGGGTGGTCCTCGGGGAGTCGTACTCGAACGTTTGGAACCTAAACATTTCCTTATAGGTGTAGGAACTCTTGATACTCAATTTCACCTTCACACTACACTTCAAATCTCAACCACAAGACCCTGCCACATACTAGGTCAACTAGACTAGTTCCCGAGCGTTATGGTCTTTCTTGACGCTTTACTTCTAAAATTATCAAAATAAGTTAATTGCATTATATTATGTCTAGAAACATCATTTTAACCCATTTTAAGTTATTAGACCTCATGTAAGGCTCTAGCTTAGGTCATAAGATTTCCATGGTGTGTCATGGAAGAAACTCCTAACTCAATTGGGAAAATTATAGCTTTTCAAATTGGAGAATTTTGGGACTTATGGATAAAAGTGCTCTATGAATGAAGACTATCATACCTTGGTTATCAAAGCCCTTAAGAATTTTTATAATTGCAAGATTGATCCTTGGAACCCTAGGATGACTCCTTTTTCAAGCTTTCTAGAGAGAGAATTATTTGGAGAGAAAAACTTGTTCTTCTTTCAGGAATTTTAGAGAATGATTTCAATTGGGGAAATTTGGGGTTAACAACACTTAAATAGGAATAAGTAAGGGTAAAACAACATAATATTAGGCTAGAATAATTAGAAAAAGACTCAAAAGTCCCTAAGAAAATAACTACCGACATCCAGTGATGGCCGGACCCACGATCCGTTGGTCAGAGACGGACCATTCTGGTTGGGCGTCATTTGGGATCAGAGGCTGAAATCTATTTACGACTTGGATGCTGAATGATGGACTGTCTTGATGATTTGTTGAAAAAGTAATGAAACTTGAAATTTATGGAAAGCTGGTACGACCAACAAAGGACCTACCTACGGTCTGTGTGCCATACAATGGACTATTGGTTGTGTCCATCAGTTTGGTCATCAAATTTTCTAAAGGACTGAAATTTTACCTACCTTGAATCCGAGGTGTTACAGAGCTAGATACCGAAACTCAATATCTTTTGAGCTAGAATTCAACCAAATTCAACAAAACCACTTAAAATTTCTTCAATATTCTTTAATGGTAGAATTTTCTCCATAACTTCAAATCATTTAAAGAATTGAACATCGACTAAACAAACACTAGGCAACAAAGATCTAATTAATAAACAAGTACAAAAATACAAATCAAAGCAAAACTTTGAAATTTTAGGACTAATTTTTATTTTTTGGATTTTTTAATACGGGTAAATTCTTTTAACTCAACAAATAATTTTAGAACTTTAGTTTTTTTAAAATAATAATAATGATGTAGGCGAAATTTGATATAATTTCGTGAAGAATTGAAAATGTTGAAAATTTGAGAGTTGTTTATGTTCTTGGCGTTCTTAAAGAAAAAGAAGCAAAAAGTGTACATTTGGTCCAAAAACTCCAATTTAAAATGTTAAACTTTGTTTGGGGTGTAAAAATAATTTTGCAAAATCGGAGTTAAAAAAAAGCGTATGGATGAGCTTTTTTTTAACAGTAATGACATAGATGAGCCAAATTTTTAATATATGACATAAATGAATATTTTCTAAAAGTTCAATGACATATTCAAGTCTTCTCTCATAAATTAAGAACGACCTTTCATAATAAATAACTAACAATACAAATCCCCAAACAATGTGAATCCCCAAATAATAAGAACGACCTTCATAATAAATAACTAACAAACAATACAAATCCCCAACTTTCCTCCAATTATTTTCAAAGACACTTGACTTTACGCAAACATTTAACATATTCAAATAATTAATTTATGTTTTAAAAAATTTAAAACAATTAAATTGAAGCACAATCAAGAAATGAAAAAAGTGGCATAAATATCACTAACAAAATAATATACATCAACACACACCATTTATCTTCATAGTCACCATTGATACGCTCAAACTTACTTCTCAAATAAGAAGTAAAGCGGTCGTGTCAAGTAAATAACCCAACTAGTGAGGTTGGGATCGTTCCCACGAGGAAAATAGTCTAGACTTAACTTCAACCTGTTATTACTATTGTTTGGTCAATGACTTCCTTGTAAAGTAAAAGCAATAAAAGGGGTGTTTCTATTTCTAAATGAGTGAAAATAACTAATGAACTTGAAAGAGACACTTAACAACTTTGAATGTTGGATTTTAATCAATTAATCAAAGTAACTAGGGTTTACGTGTTCCCCATAAGTTCATAACTTGATAATTCTAACTATAACAATTCTTTCCTAGTATCTTGCATGCAAAGTGATAAGTTATGTATTTCTAAATTCTTGGTCCGGCATCTAGAAAATCTCGCTCCGCACCTTGGTCCGGCTACGTGTGTTGCTATCCTAACCCTTATCCTTACCTCATATTAAGCATCGTATTCGATATTTGACTAAGTTATTACCTCGTATTAATCAATACTAGCCTATTAGATAGCATACACTAAATCTATGTTAATAATTCTTTTCCTATTATCTACCTCCTTGGTCCGGCAAGTAGCATTAAGGCGAGTTATAACGTTGGCCATCCGTTAAAAAAACTTTTAAGTGAAAGAATTATTAATACATGCGAGACACTATTCTAGAATTGTTATTTTAGTTAGGTTTTATCTCATTATTTGCCTATGGTTCCCAAAACCCTAGTTATGGAGTTTAGTTACTCATAGTCATACTCACAATATTCAAATATATTAAATAAGAATTCATGTACTTACTTCAATGAGAAAGAGTAAAATCCGAAAGTTTGCTTGATTAATCACCAATATTCACTTGCAAGAATCTCAAAGTAATCAATAATCTCACAAAAAGTCTAATGATTATCAAGAATCTCACAATACAATGTTTACCAATACGGAGTTTAACAATCTAAGAGTCTCCCAATGATCCAGAGTCTAACTATCCGGAGTGTAACTTCAAAAACGAGGTTTTTCAAACTATTTATAAAAAATAAAAACCTAATTAAACAAGGACTCTATTTGCTGGAAATCTGCCAAAACGCGGCTGGGTCGACGGACCTCGCGACGGATCGTCATGGTCACGACGGACCGTCATGGACTCCGTCGTCCCATACCTATGCAATTTCTTCTGCTGATCTTCTTCATTATCCTCGACGGCAAGTATGACGGACCGTCATAGGAACAACGGTCCGTCGAGGGCCTTCGTTTCAAAATAGGGGTGGGCATTCGGTATTTCGGTTCAGTTTTTTCTGGTTTTTTTAGTTTTTGTAAATTGCGTACCGAATATCGAACCGAAATATTTTGGTTTGGTTCAGTTTTTGTTAATTCGGTTTGGTTTTTATTAATTCGGTTTGGTTTTTTATTTCGGTTTTTAATGGGCCTTTTTAGTGGGCTTTTTAAAAATTTCAAACTTTACAATTTTTTCAATTTTTGTTTGATTTTTCAACTTAATGGGCTAAAAAGTAAAAATAGACAATAAATAAAAGAAGTGCATTACTAATTTACTACCAAATTTCAATATATCAATTATCAATGATTCAAATCTTCAATATGTCATTAGGCATTAACACCGCAAATTTTAAATTCACAATATCACTAAAACACACAATTTGAAATTCACAATGACACTAAAACAAAAGTTGCATTGTAGATTTGTAGTTAATGTCTTCACAAATACAACATAATAACAATCTAACAAGTAACAATAAAGTCTTTCATGAACTCATAATAAACAATAATAAGCAACAAACAATGTATTTTGAACTTCTTGTCTTCTTCCATGGGATTACTTTCAACAATAACAAACAACAATAATGAGTTTCTTGACTTTCTTCCATGAGATCACTTTCAACTTTCAAGTGTCACGTGCCAACAAAATTATTTCTTCATTGTCTTGACCCTTGGACCTTTTAAGATAAAATCAAATATTAGAAACTTAGAATACTACTTTTAAGATTAAAAAATGATATGATTAAATAAATGATGTATTAAACTCACCGCTTGCAAGTCAATCATAGATCAACAAAGGAAGAGTTTCTTCCACTATTTGCCATCTCTATAATTAATAAAAAGAAACATGTCATACAAGATACAACACAATAAGTATTTTATTTTTTCCATAAATAAATAAAAAATAAAAAGTCTTACCAAGTTCAATTTTTTCAAGAAACTCCAAACTTTCTTCAACACAAATAGGCTTGGTTTCTTGTCTAAGCCAATCTTGGATACAAAGAAGATATTGCACACATTTGGGAGTCAATGAACTTCTAAAGGGATCTAGAATTCGACCACCGGTGCTAAATGCACATTCCGATGCCACATTCGACATAGGAATAGCCAATACATCTCGAGCCAACTGTGAAAGTACTGGAAATCTAGGAGAATTAACTTTCTACCAACTCAAAATATCAAAATATTCAGATTCAGGTACTTGGTCATCAAGAAGATATTTATCCAACTTAGATTTAACACCTAAACTTCCAGAATCATTCTTTTGATTTTTCATGTGCAACTTAGTTCTCAAAGAATTTTTGGACATATTTTGAGAAATACCACTACCAGAAGAATCAGATGAGTCACATGAAGATGGTTGACTTTTGGAACCTTTTCCATGCTTACTTACATGTATCGCAAACAAATCCCTCAAGTAAGCCTCTACTTTTGTATTCACTACATTTCCCGTTTCTTCCCCAAGTAATTCTTCAAGAGCAAAACTAACATAGACAAATTTATTGCGAGGATTCAAAACAGAAGCAATAAAAATCATTTTGTTCATTTTTTAGGAGTCCCCCAATATTTCTTGAATTTTTCTTTCATTCCTGAAGCCATTTTACTCAAATCAAGGTCATCACTTACTACACATAATTTCAAATAAGCATCAAGTTCACATATATCTTCAAAATGAACATTACAAGTAACATACCTTGAACCTGAAACTTTCAAAGTGAGTTCATAAAATTTTTCAAGAAACTTTGTGACATTCCTCACATTAGCCCAATCTTCAGATTGAATTGACCCTGCGATACTTCCATCTTCACAAACATCAGTAACAAGAAAAGAATTAAAATTACCATCATAAAGATCAAACCTCTCAAAAGCCTTCTCAAACTTTTCTGCTGTGTCTAACATCAAATAGGTGGAATTCCACCTAGTAGGCACATCTAAAGACAACATCTTATCACATTCTATCTTTTGCATTTCAACACATTTCAACAAATTTCTTGCCCTTGAAGAAGATGATCTAACATATTTCACCATTTGTCTCACCTTTTTTTATAGAAGGACCAATTTCTTTCAAACCATCTTGCACAATTAGATTAAGTATGTGAGCCATACATCTCACATGGAGATGCTTACCTTCCATCAAATTAGTTCCCCACATATCTAATTTTTTGGACAACTCTAAAACTGCCACATCATTTGAAGAGGCATTATCAACCGTAACGGTAATAACGTTATCCAAATTCCAATCAAGTAAACAATTACTAATAGACTCAGCCAAATGCTCACCTTTATGACTAGTGATAGGACAAAAATTCAATATTCTTTTATGAAGCACCCAATCCCTATCAATAAAGTGAGCAGTCAAACACATATAATTGATTCTTTGCACTGGAGTCCATGTGTCTGTTGTGAGACAAATTCTTGGTTGTATTTCTCTTAAAGATTGTTTCAAATTTATTCTCAATTCACCATAAACTTCATAACAATCCCTTGTTATGGTACTACGAGAAGGAATATGAAACAAAGGCTGGACTTTACTCATAAACTTCTTAAAGCCTTCTTTTTCAACAAAACTAAAAGGTAGTTCATCCAAAATAATCATCTCAACTAAAGCTCTCCTACATACCTCTTGCTAAAATTTCCAAGTATCTAATTTGTTATTTTGAATATTTAATAATTTTTGAATACGGGGTGCAACAGTCGGAGGTTTATACACTTTACACCGATAAGTCAAATGTTGTTTTAGTCCACTTGTTCCATTTCTTGTTGTATTGGCAGCATAATATTGTTTACAATGTAAGCACTTTGCTTTAACTAATACACCATTTTCAAAAACCTTTTCAAAGTGTTGCCAAACAAGAGATCTAGGATCCATTTCTTTTCTTTTTTTGGTTATTTCTGTACCAATCGACAAATTATTGCTATTACTGGGTGTATTATCCGTAGAATCAGTCATACTTATTTGACTTTGATCAGCACACCCATATTTAATTCTGTTTGTTTAGCCATCTATATATATAAAAAAACTCACAATAAATTCCCAATAACTAGTAATAAAAACAAAATCAGAAAAAAAAATTAAAAAAGTCAAAAAAAAATTAAAAAAAACTGAAATTCTGAAAAGTGAAAACATACGGTTACATACCTGCACCTGGCTGCTGCCTGCTGCTGTCGCGGGCGGCTGGCGGCTGCTGCTGGTGACGGCGGCTAGCGGCGCTGCTGCTGGTGGACGGTGGACGGTGGCTGGAGTAGAAGAGGAAGAGGAGAAAAGAAGCTGCTGAGTGCTGAAGAGGAGAGGATGAGGAGTGAGGAAGAGTCAAAATGATAGGGTATTAGGGTTTCTTATTTTTTTTAAAAAATTTATTTAATATTAATAATTATTAAATATAATATAATTTATAAATTAAAATATAATATTTCGGTTTAAAGCGAAATACCGAATTCCAAAGTAATATGTACCGAAAATCAAACTAAAATACCGAAAATACAAAAAATTAAACCGAATACCGAACCGAAAACCGAAATACCGAAATCAAAATTCTGAAAAATTTCAGTTCGATTCGGTGTTTCGGTTTACCGGTGTTTATGCCCACCCCTATTTCAAAACACTTCAACTCTTGGAATATGGGTACTGGGATCAGTTCTCTGAACTTCATGACGAACCTGCAGGACGGACCGTCGTATACACGACGGACCATCACAAGCTTCATAACCCCACACTTGGTTAGACTTCCCCATCTTCCTTCAGCAGCTGCACTATGCTGCCACCTACGGACCGTCACAAGCCTTCATAAGCTCCGTAGGTGGTCTCTTCGCTCAAAATCTCCGCATTCAGCTTTGGACAGATTTCCTGCAAAATTAAAAAGAAACTTATATAAGAATTAGCACAAAAAGGCTTTTGGACACACTAAACTTAAGGAAAAAGTATTAATAATACCGTGAAACCACGGTATATCAACACCCTCAACTTAAATTCGTTGTTTGTCCTCAAGTGAAGCACTATGACTCAATACAACATCTTTGTACAATAGTATCCATGTTTCATCCTTTGCAATCACTTGGCTATCAATCCCGATTAATCTCATTGAATCTATGCATGCTATCACTATTAGGCTTGAACTATGTGGGATCAGAACATGACACAGACTCACCATGCATTAACACCTATCCTCTTCAATTTCTCACTAAGGTGCTAACAATTCCCGTATTGCAACTAGTGTCCTCACTTCAAAACAAAATCCTCATTTTTCACACAATGATTTCAATTTGAGTATAAGGATTACTTTTCAACACTCGCTCTCAGAACAAAGTCACACTCATTCATACCTATTGCCATAAGCTTGACCTTATTTTCACTGCCTTAAGTTCGCTATACAACCCTTAGGATCACGATAGGACTTTCTTGGCTTGTAACATAGGCTCAGGGTCAGGTAGGGTATATTTAGGTATACTATAGTGACTTTTTCCCTTCTTGACATATCGACTAAACCTTCCACTTTCTATCATTTTATCTTACCCTGTTTCTCATATTCTTTCACCTTGCTATTTTCTCTTCTTTCTTCATTTGTGTAAGTGACTCTCTTCTTTTCTTGCTTGTATTTCTTGTATATTTTTATTTTTCTTCTCTTTTCTTTCAACTAATTCTTGATTCACTTTACTTTTGTTCTTTCTCTCTCTTTGTTCTTTCAACCCCACTTTCCAGAGCATTCCTCATAATAGCCACCCTCAACTCATGGCTTTGCCATGAGTCAAGGTACACAATACCCAAAGTTGAGTCAGGGCCATATGAAGGTTGTTTACTGCATTAGCCACCCTCAACTTATGTTTTTGGCATAAGCTCAGTGCACATGTCCAAGGAGGGACCAAGGCCAACACATTGTTCCCAGAAAAGATCAGTTGGGGTGAAAAAGAAAGGTCAATTTTTAAGCTCAGATCATTTGGATCAAAGAAGGATAAATTTCATTTGGTTTTCTTCTATTTAGGATAAAGATGGGCTATATTGAATAAGGGCCTATGATCCTTTCCTAATTGTTTATTACAGCTTACTTTTAGCAAGACTAACGAGGAAAGTTCTAGCTCAATACCAATAGTGGACTTATTCGAATTTTCCTCACACTCACTTGACATCTCATCACTATACCAGATTATCAGACACCTAGTTTGAATTAAAGACTTAGGGTAATGTAATGGTGTAACTCTATGTCATGTTTAGAGCCACACAATTATCAGTTACTATGCCTAGTCATGCATCATTTTCCAGTTTATCAGGATATCATTTTAGCCATCATGCTCCAGAATTAAACTATGTACAAAAGATATAAACATGACGGTTCAACAGAAAAAGTAATTAGTCTTTTGGGGAAAAAGAACACAGGCAAGAAAACCCCAAAAGAGGATAGTGTATTGGGCTACTCAGACTTCACCCTAACACTCACTTTCCATTTACCCCACCCCCAACAAAAAAGCATGCAGTTGTCCCCAATGCATAAAAATTTAAATACTAGAGTGGTAGGTGAAGCAAACCTGTGGCGCAAAGCGCCGTCGATCAGCAAGCTGGTGGGTCCAGTTCCCCGGAACCCACGTCGTCTACAATCTGGACACCCTCAGTAGTGTCCTCAGCAACAACCACACAATCAGTAGTGCCTCTTGCTATCTCCCAAGTACGGGAGCTAGACGCCCCAGCCGCTAAATCTGATGCTCTCATCTGGTGCGCCTCCTCCTCAGCAAGTGAGGCTCTCCTCGCAGCCTCCATCTCTCGGCGCTCCTTCTTCCGTGCTCGTGCCTCGTCCTCTGCTCGACCCATATGCCTCTTGGCAGTCTCTCGAGGGGGAGGTGGTGGAATCTCTGAGATGGCGAATAGGGCCGCTAGCACTATGTCCTCAGCAGAATCGACAGAAAGGGCCTCAGACTCCGTCACCCTAGCCTCTAAGATCGTGTCGATATCTGCGCGAAGACTGTCAACTGCAGCCTGAAGAGTCGGCACATCCACCGGAGGGGCTGGTCGGGCTAGCACCCTCAACTCGAAGGCGTCCAAGCGCTGGTTAACCTCAGCGATCTTCCGCTCTGTATACTGTACCATTTTCCGCTCTAGGCGCTCTTCTGACTCACTAATCGACTTCTACATCCACGACTGGATATGATGCAGAAGTATAGCCATTTGTGCCTCCAATTTTTGGAACCTAGCAAGTAGGACCAGTGCTGGTAGAGGGGCTGTGTGAGAGGAACTCAGGGCAGT
The DNA here is from genome assembly GCF_036512215.1 of Solanum lycopersicum. Taxonomy (NCBI): domain Eukaryota; kingdom Viridiplantae; phylum Streptophyta; class Magnoliopsida; order Solanales; family Solanaceae; genus Solanum; species Solanum lycopersicum. The sequence continues at coordinate 53,010,561 of NC_090807.1, forward strand.
GCTACTACCTGGGATAGACTCGACCGGGGTAGTGTCAGTGGACGCCACCTGTGTAGCCGTGCGGGCTTGGGCGACCGTCTCAGCAAGATCATCAGCAAGTGGGGCAGCTCTGGACGGGGCCCTCTGCATGGAGCCAACTCATTGGCCTCATCTCTAATGAGGCCAACATCAACAGTGCCCTGCGGGGTCATAAGATGATCTACGTGCTATATAGGCACACCTGCCGACCTGCATAGAGCAAAGATCATGCACGGGAAGGGGTAAGTAGTAGTGACCTTGAATGCCTCTCGTGCATGACTGCCTGTAGAAGCCACGCGTAGTCCACCTCGAACCCGGCTATCATCACCGTCATCAACACTGCTCGATCCCAGGGAACGATATTATCAGCAGCTGTGGGGAAAGATAGTGACGGACAAGCAGCCACAAGAAATTCGCTGTGAATGTGAGGTTAGCCTTCTTGATGGCCCCCTTTGGCTCATTCACCCAGTAGGCACCCTCTCCATCAACTGACAGGTGCAGGGCCATCCACCTCTTGGTGGTCTCTCTCAATAATGGCTCGCGCAGGAACTGGCCATCTTTAACTATCTGTCAGCGGTAGTCAAACTCGGCAGTAAGAGGGGTCCGAGTAGCATCAACACCCTCGCCATATAGAAACCGAAGGATGGCTGACAGGGAGATGTCAACCTATACGCCCCGTACTCGGAGCTGCTCCAGGGGGCTGTTTAGCAGGGGCAGCCCGCCTATCTATCTGTGATCGGATAGTCGCTACATAGGATGCATAGAACTCTCGGACCATTTCTTCACTGTAACGTCCCAACGCACGTGCATTCATCTCCAAGTGATGCCTGGTGAAGAGATGGTGGATCTCAGGCATCATCGGGAGACTCCCTGTAAGGACCCGTCGCTCCAAGGTGAGTGTTCGAGTCATCACTCCTTTATCAGTCAGGAACTTGGCGTCGGAGTAGACTTGAAATTGCCCATCGACACACCACCAGTTGGGCTGGTCAGTGGCTGGGGTAGGGGCCTAAGCTGGTGAGCCTAAGGTGGAATCCGAACTGTCAGCCTCCTCAGACGAGGCCGACGCTACAGCGGTGGCGGGTGCGGGAACCTCAGTAGATCCGGAGGCTTCCTCTGACCATGATACTCCTAAGGAGCCAGACGCTCCTTCTTCATTTGTGGCTGACCCAGAGGCTGTGCCGGTTAGTGTGCGCTCCTCATCAGACTAAGAGGCAGTGACTACGCCGGACGCCACCTTTTTGGGTGTGGCTCTGGGAGCACGTGCAGCACGGGCAGGGGTGGAAGTGCCTGGGGGCACATACTCAGGGTCACGCTCATCATCAGAGCCAATGACCATGCGAGCAGACGGGGCGATAGACTTAGATCGCCCGCGTGCGTAGATGCGGTCTTGCTTGGGTGCCGTAGTAGATAGTACCTGTAAAGGATCAATATTAGTACATGTAGTGGCAAACAAGACAAGCAAAACTATACCAAACAAAATATTGAAAATAGTATGTCATTGCTATAGAAACAGTGACACGCGACGAGCCTGGTGACTGTTAGGATCGAATTCACGCACACACACTAGATGAATGAAGAACACAAGAACTTTCAAGAGAAAGAGATGAGAAATCTAGAGAGAGAGAGAGAGAGAGAGAGAGAGAGAGAGAGAGAAAACCCAATATTTCGTGGTAAAACTCCGTGAGTAAACTTCCACGGCAGTGAGGTATATTTATATTAATAAATCAGAGTATTTTTTGTTACAGAGAATAAATAGGAAAACCTAAAATAGAGAATAAATAGGAAAACCTGAAATAGAGAATAAATAGGAAAACCTAAAATTAATCAGGCTTCACTACCTAACAATTCTCCCACTTGGAGACTGACTCAGTCATCCAAAAAATACATTCTCAAAAAAAAAATCTCTTCATCATCAACATCTTTACTGCACCGCAACATCTGTAGCAACAACTACAGAAGACCAACCGAGGTTTTACATAACCTTAGTTTCCCAACATCAACACATTTCGTCAACATGTCTGCCGGGTTCTTCGCACCCTCTATCTTCTCCAAGCATATATCACCATCCTCCACTGCCCTGCGAGTGAAATGGTATCGCCTTCTGATGTGTTTTGTTTTCGAATAATAGACTGGATTTTTCACCAATTGTATGGAACTCTGGCTATTTGAGTAAAGAATCTTCTCGCTCTGCTTCTTGCCCAATTCCTCAAGATAATCTGCCAGCCATATCATCTCTTTCCCAGCTTCAGCTATTGCCACATACTCAGCTTCAGTAGATGAAAGAGAAATACACTTCTGAAGTCTGGACATCCAACTCACTGTTGTTCCACCTATGGTGTAAATGTACCCGGATGTACTCTTGCTCGAGTCAACATCCCCACCAAGATCAGCATCCACAAAACCCTGTAGAGTCACCTTGACTTTGCCAAAGCAAAGTGAAGTACTGGATGTACCTCTCAGATATCTCAGTAGCCACTTCACAGCTTCCCAATGCTCTTTCCCAAGGTTCGCCATGTACTTGCTAACAACTCCCACTGCATGTGCTATATCAGGTCTAGTGCAGACCATAGCATACATCAAACTACCAACTGCTGAAGCATATGGAACAAGTGCCATGTGATCACGCTCCTCGGCAGTCTTGGGTGACTGCTCCTTTGACAATTTAAAGTGATTTGCCAATGGAGTAGTCCTGGGTTTAGCATCATTAACCCTGAATCTGCTCAGCACCTTCTCAATGTACAACTCCTGAGATAGATTTAAAGTGCCAGCAGATCTATCCCGAGAAATCTTCATCCCCAAAATCTTCTTTATTGGACCCAAATTTTTCATCTCAAATGCTGCAGACAACCTTGTCTTAAGATTGTTAATCTCCCTCATACTGGATTCTGCAATCAACATATCATCCACATACAAGAGTAGAAAGACATATGAATTAGTGTATTTCTTGAAGTAACAACAAGGATCATTTTCAGCTTTGCAGAATCCACTCTTGGTCATGAAAGAGTCAAACTTCTTGTACCACTGCCTTGGTGCTTGCTTTAGTCCATACAAGCTTCTGGTGAGCTTGCACACCATGTGTTCCTTGCTTGGAACTACAAATCCTTCTGGTTGCTGCATATAGATCTCTTTGTCCAGATCTCCATGTAAAAATGTTGTTATTACATCCATTTGCTCTAGATGAAAATTCTCCGATGCAACAATACTCAACAGAATTCGAATAGAGGTTAACTTCACAACAGGAGAAAATATTTCAGCATAATCAATACCTTTCCTTTGTGAATATCCTTTAACCACTAAACGAGCCTTGAACCTTCTTTTGCCATCTGGTTCAGTCTTGATTCTGAACACCCACTTGTTCAGCAAAGCTCTCTTCCCGACAGGTAGCTCAGTCAACACCCATGTGTCGTTCTTCTCAAGTAACCTCATCTCATCATCCATGGCTTGCTCCCACTTGATCGAATCCTCCACCTGTAGGGCCTCATCAAAAGACTCTGGTTCCCCCTCATCAGTCAGCAATAGATAGTGTAATGAAGGTGAATACCTATCTGGTGCCCTGACGGATCTGGATGATCTCCTTAACACCTGCTCAGGTGTAACTTGCTCACTTCAGATTCTTCAGTAGGAGTTGGTTGAGTATCTGCTTCGACATCTCTGGGGTTACTCTTCTCCAACTCAACCTCAACTCCCACTTGCTTTGTAATCTCTAGAACCTTCTGCTCTCTGTCCTTGTACAGGACAGACTCATAAAATGTCACGTCACAATGTCTCAGGATCTTTCTGTTCTTTTCATCCCAAAACCTGTAACCAAACAAATCAGAACCATATCCTATGAAGTAAAACTTCACAGCCTCGGCATCAAGCTTGTCTCTCTTTTCTGGATCAACATGAACATAAGCAGTGCAACCAAAAGTCCTCAAGTGTGAGTACTTGAGTTCTTTTCCTATCCACACCTCCTCTGGAATGTTGAACCCTAAAGGAACTGATGGTCCCCTATTGATCAAGTTTGCAGCTGTGCTCACAGCATCCGCCCAAAGTGTTTTGGGCAGCCTACAGTGTATCCTCGTACTCCTTGCACGCTCATTCAATGTTCTGTTCATCCTCTCAGCAATTCCATTTTGCCTTGCCTTACAAGGAACTGTTCTCATCAATCTGATTCCCTCAGCTGCACAGAATACCTTGAACTCTGATTTGTCATACTCTCCTCCATTGTCAAACCTTAGGCATTTGACTTTCAAACCGATCTGATTCTCAACTTCAGCTTTCCACTTCTTGAAAGTTTCAAACACATCTGACTTATGCTTCAAGAAGTAAACCCATACCTTCCTGCTGAAATCATCAATGAAGGTAACATAGAATCTGGATCCTCCAAGTGATGATACTGGAGATGGTCCCCAAACATCTGTATGGACCATTTCCAACCGCACTTTCTTTGGCTCTCTAGGAGTCTTTGTGAAGCTTACTCTTTTCAATTTGCCCATAACACAGCTCTTACAAAGACCCATATCAACAGACTTCAGACCCTCTATGCTCCTTTTGCAACCAGCATCTTCATTCCTTTAGTACTCATGTGTCCAAGTCTGTTGTGCCACATACATGAATCGGAAGCACCTTCAGCAACAGCGGCCATGTTTATACACCCTGAAGTGGTGTACAAGGTTCCAGATTTGGTGCCACGAGCTACTACCATAGCACCTTTCACGATCTTCCATGAACCTCTCCCAAACTCTGTTGCATATCTCGTGCTATTTAACTGACCAACAGAGATCAGATTTTTCTTGATCCCAGGAATATATCTGACATCCTCCAATGTCCACTGGTTTCCCGAGGTGGTCTTTATGCAAACAACCCCCTTTCCTTCAATCTCTAAGGCTTTATTGTCAGCAAGATATAATTTTCCAAAATTTCCAGATTTGAAGTTTTGGAACAACTCCTTGCTTGGAGACGAATGGAAAGATGCACCAGAATCCAAAATCCATGATTCAACCGGGCTGTTCACACTAAGGATTAGAGCATCCCCAATATCCTCTACTGAATTTACAGAATCATTGTCATCTCCAAATTTCTGATTTTGTTTCTTCTTTGGCTTTGTATAGTTCGTCCGAAAGTGCCTTTTTTCTCCACAGTTCCAACAAGTCACGTTTGATCTGTTCAGTGATTTTCTCGATTCTTTGATTTTGATCGACAATGTTGATTTGGCCTTTCGTCTTACTTCTCCCCCTTCGATTAACGCTGAGAGCACTGCCCGATGAATCTCCCACTTCTCGTTTGCGAATACTTTTGCTAAGAACAACATCACAGATTTCATCAAAATTCAGTTTCTCAGATCCACGGGAACTGCTAATCGCAGCAACAACAGTATCCCAAGACTCGTGCAGAGATGACTTCAAAATCAACGCCTTAATTTCATCTTCGAACCTAATATCCACAGAATTGAGTTGACTCACAATCATATTGAACTCGTTTATATGATCAGAAACGGACCCAGTTTCATACATCTGTAAATTGAACAATCTACGCATCAAATATACCTTGTTCATAGCCGATGGTTTTTCATACATGTTTGACAGTGCCTTCAACAGACCGGACGTAGTCTTCTCCTTCACGATGTTGAACGTCATGTTTCTTGACAAAGTCAACCGGATCAACACTAGAGCCTGATGATCCTTGAGTTTTCACTTCTCCTCTGTCATGGATTCCGGCTTCACCCCGGTCAACGGTTCGTGAAGATCTTTCTGGTACAGATAATCTTCGATCTGCATCTTCCAGAAACTGAAATCGGATCCATCAAACTTCTCAATTCCAAGCTTCGAACTATCCATCTTCTGTGATCGTGTTGAATCTCCTTAGCTTTGATACCAGTTGTTAGGATCGAATTCACACACACACACTAGATGAATGAAGAACACAAGAACTTTCAAGAAAAAGAGATGAGAAATCTAGAGAGAGAGAGAGAGAGAAAACCCAATATTTCGTGGTAAAACCCCAGTGAGTAAACTTCCACGGCGGTGAGGTATATTTATATTAATAAATCAGAGTATTTTTTGTTACAGAGAATAAATAGGAAAACCTAAAATAGAGAATAAATAGGAAAACCTGAAATAGAGAATAAATAGGAAAACCTAAAATTAATGAGGCTTCACTACCGAATAGTGACGGCTCATCGTGACTATGACGGACCGTCATGGGGTCCGTCGTGTATTACTTAGACTATGTATATATGGAGAACCCTGAAGGAGAGTCTCTGACTAGTATGACGATATTTGCAGGACGGATCGTCACAGGTACGACGGTCCGTCGTAGGACACTTGGAAAAAATATGGAGACCCATAGGAGAGGGGTCTCTGACTGTCATGACGGTCATGCAGGATGACGGTCCGTCACATGTGTCCGTTGAAGGACACTTAGAAAAAGTGAGAGACCCTTAGAAACAGGGTCTCTGACAACCAGAACGGTTGTGCAGGACGGACCGTCGTGAAGACGACGGTCTGTCACATGTGTCCATTGGGGGACACTTAGAAAAAAATATGAGAGACCCTTAGAAACAGGGTCTCTGACAACCAAAACGGTTGTGCAGGACGGACCGTCGTGGGTATGACGGTCCGTCACATGTGTTCGTTAGAGGATAGGGTGCTAGGGCTTTTGGAATGGACCCTACGACGGTCCATCATCGCGGTCTCGTTTGGTATATCAGTGACAGAACTAGGGGTACCCCATGCATACCCGACGAACCCACATCAAACTTGTAGTGTTTTGGACCTACATTTGTCTAACCCAACTACCTAGGAACTAGCAATTCAAAAGCATCTATGTTTAGGGTTGTAAACATGGAAATTTCAAAAATTTTACCCCTAGGTTAGACAGAATCGTATAAAAGAAACAACATATGACTAATAACTAAGCTAATACTAACTAATAAACAAAAATGCAAGATAAATGAGTAGAAATTAGAGACACATACCTTAGAATTGGAGAAAACAAATGGACAAGTACTCGGTGGCCAGGAAGACACCCACAGCAGCAACTCCGACTAGTAGATTAACACTTTTAGGGCTTTGGGGAATTGTGGGGGGCAATGATCGGTGGTTGATAGAGGAATAGATTGTGGAAGTTGAAAAAGAGAGAGTAGTGGGAGGAATAATGAAGGAATGGGGGGAAATGAGGGGTTGGGGAGCTTAAATGGTGAAAGTTTATAATAAACTCCAACGGAGTCGGGTCAGGTCGGGTATACCTCATTAATCACGCGACGATTCCCCGACGACGGTCCGCCGTGGTTGTGATGACCCATCGTTGGTTCCGTCATGTGTGCCCTAGTTTGAAAATAATAGAAAAACGTACCTGGTACGACAGATGCATACGACGGTCCGTCACGGGCGCAACGGTCCGTAGATGTGTTCGTCAGTGACTGTTGCAGAGTAAATTTTCTGCAGAATTTCCTGGTGATGTGCCTGCAAATTTAAAAACCCATTAGTAGAAAAATGCTACCATTACTAAAAAGACGATAAGTATTGAGTTTCCTCCCAACAAGCGCCTGATTTAATGTCGCGGCACGACTGGGGACACTTGATTACTCAGACTTCATCAAGATAGTATGCCTCGATCACTTCATTCCCCGATGTTTTATGCCCAAAATAGAGTTTTATTCATTCTCTATTCATCTTAAACCGCACTCCCTCTTTGGCTTTTAACTCAACTGCTCCATGAGGGAATACTTGGGTAATCAAGTAAGGGCCAGTCCATTTGGACTTGAGCTTGCCCGGAAGACAAAACACCCCAGAGCTGTCTACAAGCACCAAATCCCCAACCATAAACTCTTGTTTTGCACTTTTTTCTTCATTCTCTTTCTTTATCTTTTCTTTGTGGGATATGGCTGATACCGATTAGAGCTCACCACTCTGCCTCATAGTCTTACACACGTTGAAGGTCGCTTCTTCATTGTTCAATCGAAATTTCATCTGACCCTTTTCCATATCAACTAAGGCTCTACCTATAGCAAGGAATGGTCTCCCAAGAATAATAGGCACTTCAAAATCGACTTCATATCAAGAATAACAAAATCATCCGGAAAGATGAATGACTCCACTTTTGCTAGCACATCATGGAGTATCCTTATAGGCCGTTTCACTGTCCGATCAGCCATCAGTAGCCGCATCCCAGTGGTTTTGGGTCACCCAAACCCAACTTCTTGTAGATCGAGAGGGGCATGAGATTTATGCTTGCCCCCATATCACATAATGCTTTCGCAAAATGTAATGACCGAACTGTACAAGGAATAGTGAACGCACCCGGATCTTCTTTCTTTTGTACGAGGGATCTTGTAGCAATAGCACTACAATGCTGCAGTCTATCATCATCCTCAAAAGTGACCGATCTTTTCATGGTGACCAGATCTTTCATAAATTTGGCATAACCGGGCATTTGTTCTAGAGCTTCTACCAAAGGGACATTGATAGAAAGCTTCTTCAACATTGTTATGAAACGTCGGTATTTACCATCCTCGGTCTTTTTCACTAATCTCTGAGGGAAAGGTGGTGGTGGCTTAGGCATGTGAATTACCTTCATAGGTACTTCTGCATCTTTTCCATTATCCTTTCTCACATTTTCCTCAGTAGACGGCATAGGTGGGTCAATGGTTTGCTTACCACCCTGAGTAGTGATTGCCATACAGTGCGCATCATTCTTTGGATTTTGGACAGTGTGCTAAGAAGAGTGCCCGGTTGCCGTGTGTTCACTGTCACAGATAATTGGGCCATTTGCAACTCGATCTGTTTAATCAATATTGCATGTGTATCAACTTTTTGCCCAATACTAGCTAAATCACACCTTAAGTCTTTAATGTGCTCATCACTAGAATCGAACCTCCTCATCATTTTGTGCAACATATCCTCAACTCGCGCCATACTATCTCCACCATCTCTAGGAGTAACTTCACGATTTTGAGGAGGGACATAGGGCCCATTCCTGTCGTTTCTATTAGCATAGTTACCCATGTTAAAGTTGTTGTCGCGGTTGTAGTTTCCATCTCGGACATAATGACCCTCACGATTGTAATTACCATAGTTTCGACCTTGGTTCCTTTGACCTTGGCGTCAATTATCCTGATTTGAGCCTTGGGCGCTTGGTCGGAAACCCCCCATTTGCTCATTTACTGCATAAGTGTCCTCCGCATAATAGCATTCATCATTAGGAGGTGGTGGTTTAGCCAAGTAGTTGACTGCATTTATCTTTTCTGCACCCCTAGTGACATGTTTTAGTACCAACCCAAGCTTAGTTCTCATCTGAGCCATTTCTTCACGAATCTCATATGTGGCTGGGCTATGAGTGGACTGCACTGCGAAGGTGTTTCTCCATGTATCAGACTTCCTAGTACTCCAAGCTTTGTTATTCCGGGAGATTTTCTCTAATTTTTCAGTGATCTCAGCACAAGGACACTCCCCATAAGATCCACCTGCTATGGTGTCCAACACCGCTTTATTGTTATCATCTTGTCCCCGATAGAAGTATTCCTTCAGTGACTCATCATCTATACGGTGATTTGGAACACTTCTCAAGAATGAGGTGAATCTATCCCAAGAACTACTAACTAACTCTCCTGGTAGTGCCACAAAGTTATTCACTCTGTCTTTGTGATTTAGTTTCTTGGAGACTGGATAGTAGTGTGCTAAGAAGACATCCCTTAGTTGGTTCCAAGTGAAGATTGAGTTGTATGGGAGCTCAGTGAACCACATAGCAGCCTCTCCCGTCAATGAGAGAGGAAACACTCTGAGACCTATTACATTTAAATCCAAATCAGGCCTCCCTACACAACTTTTACACACTGCCCTTACCTTAGGTATATGGGCATGTGGATCCTCAGAAGGTAGCCCTGAAAACAAACCTCTGGCAGTGAGCATTTGCATCAGGCTACTAGTTACCACAAAGGTGTGGCCTGTGGGTAGAGGGGGCAAGACAAGTGGCCCATCCGAGTCTGCTATGTTATCATACCCTCTGTAGTATGCTTGGGGCCGTGGAACGGGATTTTGTCCCCTCTGTTGATGTTCACCCGGAGCATCAGGTAACATCTGACCATGAACATCAACCGGAGCTGGGATGTTCTGGTTCGGATCATCAGCATCATTTATTCCCAAGTTTCGATTCATATTGCGCAGTGTACGCTCTAACTCGTGATCATAGGGAAACAAGGGTTCTCTTCCTCTCCGTGTATTTGGCATACAAGGAGGATAGTTCTAAAAAGAAATCAAAAACAATAAAACAAAGTAAAATCAAGAAAATATCAACTAAACTATAGTAATAAGTTCAAATTAATCTAAAAGTTAATATCCCCGGTAACGGCGCCAAAATTTGATACGCTCAAACTTCTTCTCAAATAAGAAGTAAAGCGGTCGTGTCAAGTAAATAACCCAACTAATGAGGTTGGGATCGTTCCCACGAGGAAAATAGTCTAGACTTAACTTCAACCTGTTATTACTATTGTTTGGTCAATGACTTCCTTGGAAAGTAAAAACAATAAAAGGGGGGTTTCTATTTCTAAATGAGTAAAAATAACTAATGAACTTGAAAGAGACACTTAACAACTTTGAATGTTGGATTTTAATCAATTAATCAAAGTAACTAGGGTTTACGTGTTCCCCATAAGTTCATAACTTGATAATTCTAACTATAACAATTCTTTCCTAGTATCTTGCATGCAAAGTGATAAGTTATGTATTTCTAAGTCCTTGGTCCGGCATTAGAAAATCTCACTCCGCACCTTGGTCCGGCTACGTGTGTTGCTATCCTAACCCTTATTCTTACCTCATATTAAGCATCGTATTCGATATTTGACTAAGTTATTACCTCGTACCAATAAATACTAGCCTATTAGATAGTATACACTAAATCTATGTTAATAATTCTTTTCCTATTATCTACCTCCTTGGTCCGGCAAGTAGCATTAAGGCGAGTTATAACGTTGGCCATCCGTTAAAAAGACTTCTAAGTGAACGAATTATTAATACATGCAAGACACTATTCTAGAATTGTTATTTTAGTTAGGTTTTATCTCATTATTTGCCTATGGTTCCCACAACCCTAGTTATGGAGTTTAGTTACTCATAGTCATACTCACAATATTCAAATATATTAAATAAGAATTCATGTACTTACTTCAATGAGAAAGAGTAAAATCCGAAAGTTTGCTTGATTAATTACCAATATTCACTTGCAAGAATCTCAAAGTAATCAATAATCTCACAAAAAGTCTAATGATTATCAAGAATCTCACAATACATTGTTTACCAATACGGAGTTTAACAATCTAAGAGTCTCCCAATGATCCAAAGTCTAACTATCCGGAGTGTAACTTCAAAAATGAGGTTTTTCGAACTATTTATAAAAAATAAAAACCTAATTAAACAAGGACTCTATTTGCTGGAAATCTGCCATAACGCGGCTAGGTCGACGGACGACGGACCGTCATGGACTCCGTCGTCCCATACTTATGCAATTTCTTCTGCTGCTCTTCTTCATTACCTTCGACGGCAAGTATGACGGACCGTCATAGGCACAACGGTCCGTCGAGGGCCTTCGTTTCAAAACACTTCAACTCTTGGAATATGGGTACTGTGATCACTTCTCTTAACTTCATGACGAACCTGCAGGACGGACCGTCATAGACACGACGGACCGTCACAAGCTTCGTAACCCCACACTTTGGTCAGACTTCCCCATCTTCCTTCAGCAGCTGCACTATACTGCCACCTACGGACCGTCACAAGCACGATGGACCGTCATAAGCTCCGTAGGTGGTCTCTTCTGCATTTTTTCACTCAAAATTTCCGCATTCAGCTTTGGACAGATTTCCTGCAAAATAAAAAGAAACTTATATAAAAATTAGCACAAAAAGGCTTTTGGACACACTAAACTTAAGAAAAAAGTATTAATAATACCGTGAAACCACGGTATATCAACTATCTGCTCATAATTGTTCGTTGAAGTTGTTTTTTCAAATGTGCAGTATTATTATATTAAAATTACTTTTATTTGTAAAACTCTATTTTTAGTTTGACTTTGACAAGTACTTATACAGAAGTATTACAATGGATAAAAATATTATGAATTGCCTCCAAATAATTAGTTCATAGAATTGTTAAGATAAAATATTAATAGCAATATTCGTAACCATATTAAGTTGTTTTTCTAAACATTTATTTTGAAATACAAATGCAACTCAAGAATCAAGCAAAACAGTCAAAATGATATATGAAAATGTTACGTAAGAGCGAATTGCATATTTTGGAAAAGAACAAAAGTGATTGTAAAAATATATACAGAGAAGAGTTTCACTAGATCAAACTATCAAAGAATTACATGACGTTTTTCATGTATTATTTCAATGTAATAGGCGATAAAATATTTTTTTAATTAGAGAATATATTGAATGGCTAAAACATTCCTTAATTATGGCTCAAATCTTATTAATGTAAATCCTTACATTAGCTAGATGAGTAAAAAACATCTGTATACTATTTAAAAAATAACAAAAATCATCCTTCACTCTATTTTTATTAAGAAACTAATTAAATCAATAATTTTTTTGAGTTGGTCATATCTTAGGCATGACGAGAAGATAAAAGTTACCTACAAAAAATAAATATATCGATAGGAAATGAATTTCTTATTCTCAGAATTTAGATTTTTTGTGTTGTTAGTTTATATATTTTTTCAATCATCAAATAAATTAACTTGTAATAATACATAAGTCTTATATTTATACAATAGGTTCCGATTCTTAAAAAGATTATATAAAAAAATTCATTTTAAAATATTACCCATAACTATTTAGAAAATTTTTATAATAAAATATTTAGTACATAACGTTATATAATGCAAATCACATTTATATACAAAAATATTTCAAAATTTAATGAAATTACGTAGGCGTTTATAATAAAAAAATCACTACTTCATTAAATTTTTTGAAGTTGGAGTTGCACTTGGTCATACTTATTACAAAGAATATTTAGAATTCAAATATATTTTGTCTGAACATCATTCTTCAATATCTAAAAATTTAAAAAATCACTCAACTTGACTAGTTTAATCGTGTCAAATATATTCATTCGACTTGACACTTTTTTTTTATTTGTGGCATGAGTTTCTTAGGCCGCACTTGTTTTCATGATTATTAAAAGGTCTGAATCTGAATACACATCTGAATATTAAGATTTGCATTAAATCTGGTGTTTTGATCTGAATACACATTTGAATATTAAGATGTGATCTTTAAATCTTGAACACTAAATAATTAAATTTGTTTGTTTTCAATATCTGAATGTGCAAGTGAAATTGAACATTATATTAATAAAATATTATAAAATTTTTATTTCAACAAAATATATCACTTTTGATAAAAAGAAAATTAATTTTTTTTAACAATCATGATTTGGAGTACTATTTTTTCATTCAAAATCTTGATAAACAACAATACACCAAAAATATTATTGCAATCGGTGTTCTTGACACGTCAATACAAGAAAATTATTAATATAAAAACTATTTTTCATTCAAAAACCTTGATAAACACAATGTACCAAAAATATTATTGCAGCCAGTATTCTTGACACGCGTCAATACAAGAAAATTATTAATATAAAAAAATACTTGAAAGGATTTATGAAAAACATACTAGTTCAAGAGGGAAAAATGATGTTTGATTGAGAAAAGTAAAAAAGAAAGTTTTTAGTCCAAAGCAGAGAAGTGATGATTTATTATTTGATAACTTATTAAGTGAGCTGAATATTATTAAGAGTTTCCTACAGATCTAATTCATCCAGATCTCTTTAGACCCATTAAGAGGTTTTTTAAAAAATAAAACAAATGAACTTAATGGGCTGAATCTGAATGATTCTGATTCAGACCTAAAAATTAAACGTATTTAATAGACTGAATGTGAATTATTAAGATTCAGATCTCCATTAAGTGCAAATAAATGAGGCCTTAATAAAATAATAGACTAAAGAATGAATCTTGCAACTTTTTTGACTATGTAAAAATGTTTTTTGTTCATTTATATAAGGCGGAATAGTCTGATATATCCTTACACTTGTATCAGTTTGTACTGTGGACTCTTCTACTTAACATTTTGTCAACTGAACCCTTATACTCAACACAATACAACATATTAAACCCTTCTGACCATTGACCATCCTTACGTGACATTAATATAAATGATTTGGCAAGAGAGTGTAGTCACACGTCTGTAAAGGCAAGTGAATATGATATTTAAAATTTAAAATTTTTCTTTTAAATTATTAAAATTATTAAAAAGAAAACAATAAATTTAAAAATGAGAAAACTCCATCTTCTTCCTCACACTACTTTTTTTTCCAACCACCCCACCCCCACCCCAACCCCAATCCCATTTTTCTTTCTTATCCACACCGTATCACTATTTATCTTCATTTTTCTTTCACAATTTTCTTCTTTCCCCCACTTATCCCTATTTTTTTCCTCTTCAATCATCACTTTCCCTGTTCTTCCCCTCCCAGACTTCAATTTCTCTCTTTCAGCCTTTCCTCGCTCCTTTCCAACTTCTTTCTTGTTTTTTCTTTTTGTTTTTTGTTACCCTAAATAAAAAACAAAGTTGGATAAAAATTTTTTGAGCATAATAAACAAAGAAAATATCAGAAAATTAGTGGAACAAATATAGTTGTTAATATCTCAGGTTGTTAGGTGGCTTAGGTTGTTGTTATTGTGGTTGTTAGGTGGCTTAGATTGTTGTTACTTTGATTTCGACGGCAAAAATGGTGATGACGCCGACAAAATGGAGATCACGACGACAAAAATGGAGACGACGCAATGACTCCATCGATTTCTCCGACATCGACTAGATCCTCTACCTTCTCCGACCAGTTTGTATTGCTATCCATACCGAAAAATTGGAAATGCTATATTGGGTTTTATAGTTGGATTTTAATGGATTTTACGACGCCGGCGATGACTTCCGTTTGGTGATGAAAATAGTGACAATAGAGAAGATTAGAGATGCCAATATTAAATTAAAATGTTATTATTTTACATTTTATTAAATGATTTTGGTTAATAATTTTTAAACATAGTTATGAAATAATTATGATGTGACATTAATATATCTTACGTGAATATGACATGACAATTAAATAAAAGAGAGTGAGCTACACGCATGGTTGGAGGAGCTTAAAAATATCATTTTGGTGGAGTTTTAAGGGTTTAGTTGACAAAATGTTAACTAGAAAAGTTTACAATAATATAAGTACAAGGGTCCACCTGACAATTCCGCCTAAATATAATATGAGTATATATTTTTGATTTAAGTTATACTTAAGAGTTAATTTTAACCAAAAACTCGAATATATTCTCTAAACATCAATGTAATAACTGCTAAGACGTTCTTGATTTATTTCTTTATATGTTTTAGCTTTAAAAATTAGATAATTTTTTTTAATTTAATGGAGCATATATTGTTAAGAATGCATTATTCATTAGGGATCATTTTAATCCACCAAAATATATTAACAACTAATATAAACCATTTTTGGTGTTGATAATCATAGTTGTCATCAATTCATCCAGATCCAAAATTTCATTATATAACATAAATATACTGAAATCCTCTCAACACAACAATCTCGAGTGAACAATGGAGAAAAACTACGATCCATTCAAAGGACAATCTCGTCTTCCCAAATTTGCTGTTCCAAAGAGGTATGATTTGAAGTTGAAACCCGACCTTGTCACCTGTAAGTTCGCCGGCGCCGTTGACATCTCCCTCGATGTTGTCTCTCCCACCAAATTCATTGTTCTCAATGCTGCTGAACTCTCTGTTGACCCCAAAACTGTTCATTTCAAATCTTCAAACAAGGTGAAGATTGACCCTCTTTTGAACAAGTTAGAGAAAAAGTGGTTTGATAAAAAAAATAAAACTAATTGAACATGTTTTTAGGTATTTGAGGCATTGGAAGTGGGGTTGATTGAAGAGGATGAGATATTGGTGGTGGAGTTTGGAGAAAGTTTGCCAGTTGGTTTTGGAGTTCTCAGTCTGGCTTTTGAAGGAACACTGAATGACCGGATGAAAGGGTTTTACAGGAGGTATTAAGTTTTGACAAAATTGGTTTGAGTTCTGTTTTAGTGGTTGACTCTTTATATTTATTTTCCCAAGCATAGATGGTTGTTGATTGTTCATGATTTTTCCATCATAGAATTTGGGATTATCTTGTTTATGCTTTTCGAAGACCCCAATAATCTTCACTTGAACTTCAGAAAACATGTTCATTTTGATGTTATCTTTTATGTTTACCTAGAATCTATATCTGCTTGTTATAATATATTAGGCTCATCACTTGAGCTTCACAAAACATGTTCATTTTGGTGTTATCTTTTATATTTACCTAGAATATATATCTGCTTGTCATAATATATTAGGCTGATGATTGATTAAGCAAGTGTCATTGGAAAGGTAATACTTCCATAAGCTCTGTCTGGAAGGTACCTTAGCAAGTCAGTTGAGTTTACTCTGTTGTGGCCTAACTGTATTAGTTCTATGATGTATCCTGTTGATTAGGAAGCTAGTATATCAATTCAACATTTTCCTTCCCTGTCAATTGGTAGTAGTCTTTTAGTGATCTTAGTTTGACAGAAAAACAATAGAGGATAATGTTGCAGTTCTGTTTTCAGAATACTTTATTTTGATTGTGCTATTTATAGATCACTTAACGGTCTTTATTGGCTCCTTGCAGTACCTACGAACATAATGGGGAGAAACGGAATATGGCTGTTACTCAATTTGAACCAGCTGATGCCAGACGTTGCTTTCCATGCTGGGATGAACCTGCTTGTAAGGTATTGTCAGCATATGACCATCTTTGCTGTTTCCACCTGTGCACTTCTGTCTTTGTTTATCTACTCTGTAATGTTAAATTTCTAGTGATGGCAGCTGTTTGTTATATTATCATCATGCGTGAACTATTAGTGTGACAAAACACACATGAACTTGGTCAAATCTTCTTTTCTTTTTTTTAATCTTTGTCAAGTATTTTATTCTGTTACTTACAGAACGTTGCTTTCCATGCTGGGATGAATCTGCTTGTAAGGTATTGTCAGCATATGACCATCTTTGCTGTTTCCACCTGTGCACTTCTGTCTTTGTTTATCTACTCTGTAATGTTAAATTGCTAGTGATGGCAGCTGTTTGTTATATTATCATCATACGTGAACTATTAGTGTGACAAAACACACATGAACTTGGTCAAATCTTCTTTTCTTTTTTTTAATCTTTGTCAAGTATTTTATTCTGTTACTTACAGAATTTGGTTCTTCTAATACTATTAGGAACTCAAATTTTATTTTTCCTTTGTCTTACTTGATATGAACTATCCAGGCCACCTTTAAAATTACACTTGAAGTACCATCAGAACTGGTAGCTCTCTCCAACATGCCGGCTGAAGAAGAAAAAGTGACGGGGAATCTTAAAACAGTTCATTATCAAGAGTCTCCAATAATGTCTACATACTTGGTGGCAATTGTGGTTGGCTTATTCGACTATGTTGAGGATCAAACATCTGATGGTACATATTTTGGCATTAGTGAATATGCCTTTGATTATCTTTTGTTGGTAAATTATTACATCGCTTTTTTGTGCAGGAATTCCTGTTCGAGTATATTGTCAGGTAGGCAAGGCAAATCAAGGAAACTTTGCATTGCATGTTGCTGTCAAAACGCTGCCTCTCTTCAAAGAGTATGCATCACTTTGATTAAATATGTTTTTGTCATTCATTTATGGAAAAGAAAAACTAATGAAGAAGAGGGATCACTGAGGGTAAAACTTGAATTTTTCCCTATAAGTAAAGTTTCTAGATTTTTGTATTGATAATATACCATTATTGGGGTTTCTAAACAACTGCTTCAAAATGTATTCTAATTTGTGGAGTAAAATACTCGCAGGTACTTTGGTGCACCATATTCACTACCCAAATTGGACATGATTGCAATTCCTGATTTTGCTGCAGGCGCAATGGAAAATTATGGTCTTGTTACATACCGAGAAACAGCATTGCTTTATGATGATAAGCATTCTGCCGCTGCTAACAAGCAGAGGGTAATCTATATTTGTTGGAAGTTGGTTGGCTTCCTATGACACGTGGTATTGAAGCGACTGATTCTATCTTTGGATGTGTTGAATAAAATTTTGGTTTTCTTCAGGTTGCAACTGTGGTGGCTCATGAGCTTGCTCATCAGTGGTTTGGCAATCTTGTAACCATGGAATGGTGGACACATCTATGGCTGAATGAGGGGTTTGCAACATGGGTATGCTGCTTTTCTTAGAAGTATATGTTTTTGTTCATTGACTTGACTGAGTTGTTAAGCTGTTCATTCTAATTTTTCTCTGGTTGTCATTCAGGTAAGTTATTTGGCGACTGACAGCTTGTTCCCAGAATGGAAAATTTGGACGCAGTTTCTTGAAGAGGCCACTGAGGGACTTCGTCTAGATGGGCTTGCAGAATCCCACCCGATTGAGGTATGGAGCAATTTCCGGTCTGGTTCTTGTATTGTGCTAAAGCCTAAATGCAAGATGCAATTTTGTGTTTTTTCTCCAATTATGGATATCTACTAGTTGTGCTATTAATACAAATCTTGTTTTGTCTTACCAGGTTGACATCAATCATGCCGGAGAAATTGATGAAATTTTTGATGCAATTAGTTATAGAAAAGGTGCATCTGTCATCCGGATGCTACAGAGCTATCTTGGACCTGAAAGTTTCCAGGTTTTTCTTCCCATTATTTACTACATTAACATTCTTTTTTATTGTCTTCATTCCAACCCCTTTTTGCTTTATCTTTCTCCCCTCATTCTGTTGTGCTATTATTGACATATACTAGTTACCTGTTACTTGGTTCGATGAAAAAAGATATATAGTTACTTCTCCAAACACTTGTTATCAGAAGTTGGAGATGGAAAGTGGGGTGGTGGAATTAGAAGAAGAACTATACCATTCAGTGCGACGACCCTTTTTAATATCTCATCTTTCCTTACCAGTGACTCATTGTAAAGTATTATTTGCTTTCAGTTATTACTCCGCCCCATTTCATGTGAAGATGTTTGATTTGGTATGTAGTTTAAGATTTAAGAAGATGTTGACATGTATATATATATGTATATATATATATATATAGTGATGGGGCTAAAATTTCCCGAGGGTATCCAATTGGAATTGAACACACTTCGCCGGAAAATTATACCGTATATATAGGTAAAATACTACTTGCAACAGTTAAATCTAATATGTTGGCCCACCTGAACATATCAAGATGTTGTGGCCCAGCGGTGTGAGGCTCTCCTGCTAACACTTAAAGGCGTGGGTCCAAATCCCCACAGCTGCATTTTATAAACATTTTTAATAAAACACTCCTATTTTATTATTACTCTAAGTTATTAACTTGTTTCTTTAATTGTCTAAGCTAATTAAATTACATTCTTAATTAGAATCTAGGTTTAGTAGCTAATTGAATTATCAATGAATTTTACTTTTTATTTCTTTTCATTAAAATTCTAAATAAAACTTAAATGTAATTATTTAATTTAAAGTTAATAAAAAAATTCTAAACTATTTCTATAAAGCTGCCAAAAACAAACAAAAGAACACCTCGTTGATTCTGCTTCCATTATTCATGTCTCGTTATTGTTGTCATTACCATAGATTAGTGAAAGCTTGAGCCTTGAAACGTAAAAATGATTTCATTTTAAGCTTAATCCCCCCCCCCCCCCCCCCCTCTTTTTTTTTTTTTGCTTAGTTCGTTTACTTTATATCAAATTAGACACAAATATTAAAGCTAATAATATGCAGTTTGATATTTAAAATTTTGGAACATTGATTCGTAAAGAAAAAGTAATATACATTTTATGTAGTTCAATTTTAATTTTTAGCAATGCATCCATTCATCGGAAAAAAATTGCTTATGTAAGACTTGGACACCCTTGATAAAATTTCTAGCTTCGCCACTATATATATATATATACACACACACACACACACACACACACAAAACACCCATGATAGGTGGTGAGAGTCCGACATTTTTATTTCCATTTTCTCTCACCTTCCTTATGAAGGATTGAACTTTTCTATCAAGTTGTCCTAACAAGTTATGTCATTAGGGGTAAAATGGGATTCTAAGATTAAATAACTTCCAAAAAAAATAAGATTCATCTTTTTTGATAATGTGTCACATAAAGTGAGTAAGAAAGAGTATTATATAGAAGTTCTTCTTGAATGATTGTGATCCTTACTGTGGGGATTAACTGCTATTCTTGTACTGAAATCACATTACTCTAGATTTTGTCATAAAAGGATACTCATGTCTTGCAACATTAGTTGCCAAAGAAAATTTAAAATATATGACTTTCCAAAATTCAGATAGGTTGTTAATCCCATTAAAGTAGTTAAGAGAAGCCAACACACAAATGGGGTTCCTCTCTTGAATGTACTGACTTAAAGCTTTTCCAATTAGAACTATTCTTTAATTGATTTCTTAGTGAGCATCCGCAAGTCTCCTTAATTATGTCCATACCAGTAGTAGATTGCACTGATTTTAAACCGTCCCCAAATATTGTGTTGGGCTTTATAATGTGATGACAAGCATACCAGAAATCTTGTAATGGGGATCATGATGATGTATTGGGTACTGCTGTTGACCGTCATTCTTAAGAAGCAACTAGGGGTGTCACAAATGAAACCAAACATAGTTAACTTGCCCAACCCGCTCAGAATTTTAAGGGTTGGGGCTCAAGATAATTTGAATTGGGTTCAATCTCAACCTATTCAAGCTTAACCCTTTTGAAGAGAATTCTCAGTTGAGCCCAATTCAATCTCCAATTTCAACCCGTTTTAAAACTTTTTATTAAGATATCTTCCTATATTGAAGATATGAATTATTATCTATTTTACATCTTTTAGGATTTATCTATCAATTTGTTACTTTTTTAGCAAAAAATTTGAGCGGAAATTCAAATTTCTGATTATAAAAGTTAAATATTAATATGTTAAGTTATTGAGATTAATCGGGTCACATTGGGCAGGTCAAGACTTAACCCATTTTTTAGCCCATTTGAGCCCAAAGTAAACTTGGGCGGGTCAAGACCCAACCCGATTTCTATTCAACCCATTTTAATATTTTCAATTTCAATCCAACCCACCCATTTGACACCCCTAGAAACAGCCATTAGTTTGTCAAAAGAGAAACTTCACTTTCATCTTATATACCATCCATCATAAAATAAATGTTCTTGATTTTCTTTCCAGAATATCATGTAGATTTTTGCTTGTATTGGACTAATGACTTTGTCTCTTGTAATAATTCATTAAACCAGAGGGCACTTGCTTCATACATAAAAAAATATGCTTGCTCAAATGCAAAGACAGAGGATCTATGGTCTGTACTTCAGGAGGAGTCTGGTGAACCTGTGAACAAGTTGATGAACTCCTGGACAAAGCAACAAGGTTACCCAGTTGTCTCTGTCAAAATAAATGACCAAAAGCTGGAGTGTGAGCAGGTTATCTTGTTTCTAACTTATGAATTCGGTTTTTTTACCACTCGGTCTATTGCAGATTCCCATTACCCAACTCTACTCTTCTCCATACTATGAACTCTTCAAGACTTCTTCTGGGCTTGATAGTACTTGTGTTTCTATGCAACAGACACAATTTTTACTGAGTGGTTCTCATGGTGATGGGCAATGGATAGTTCCGTTAACACTTTGTTGTGGATCTTATGAAGCTCGTAAAAGCTTCTTAATGCAAGAAAAGTCAGAAGCCCTTGATGTGAAGGACTTATTAGGCTCTTCTTCGTCTAATGGAAATCCCTGGATAAAAGTTAATGTGGAGCAGACAGGTTTTTATAGAGTCAAATATGATGATGAGCTGTCAGCTAGACTCCGATATGCCATAGAGAGAAAGGTCTTGTCAACAAATGATAAATATGGTAATTACTGCTTTTTTTGAACTTTATTTGTATTTAACAGTTAAAATCGACTGCTGATGGGATTGTATTTTCCTGAACAGGCATTTTGGATGACTCATATGCCTTATCTATGGCATGTCACCAGTCTTTGTCATCTTTGCTTGCCCTGATGGCTTCTTTCAGGGAGGAGCTCGACTACACTGTTCTGTCAAATCTGATCAGTGTAATTGACTACTTCACAGACCTCTTATAAGTACTAGTGTTGTTCGTCCAAAATTAACTGTTCTCTATCTTCTTGCAGATAAGTTACAAAGTTGCAAGAATTGTAGCTGAGGCTGTTCCTGACTTGCAAAATCACATAAAGTTGTTTTTCATCAATCTCTTCCAGTTTTCTGCAGAGTATGTTACTTCTTTTTTGAAAGTACAGAGCATGTTACTTTATCTTTGTATTTTTGGTCGTCCTCATCCAAAAATGCGCTCATGTGAATTCCGCATAAAATTTCCAAGGGGGGAGAAGACTTGGGCTCTATGGGTGGTGTAAGCAGTTAAGAAAGAGACAAAGGCACATAGTTGGAGTGATTTCTACCAGTGTTATAAACATAGATAGATGAACTTCTAATAGAGAAGCATTTGGAAATAGCAGGAAGCAACAGAAATCATAACCAGATTATGCCTGTTGTGGCTTTCTTGACATTTATAGGTCAACCTATGACAAAAAAATCAATTTCTATTCTCGGAGACTAGTTCATGAAAATAAAGATTTAGACCTTCTTGCATCTTTTTATTTTTTGTCTAGTAGCTCTACTGCTAAATTAGTAGGACTTGAGAGCTGTTAATAAACATTGAAATGAATTTAGAGATTTTGTGTAGTTCTAACTAGATATCTTTGCTGACTTATCCTAAAAAATAAAAGAAAAAAGATATCTTCTGCCAATCATGCCTTTAAAAAGGAATGAATGGGTAATGGTGTTTTACAAATTGGGCATGTTTACTCTATATTCACCACAAAAAGAAGAAGCTTGAGAGAAGAAAAGTTGTCCATGAAGCTGAAAGAGAGGGATTTTAGTCTTGGTCTCCTGGTTGACCATGAAGCTCTTTTTCAGTTTGGCAACAAAAGGTTTGTTTCTAATTGGATATCCCTTTTATTGACAGGAGACTTGGTTGGGATCCTAAAGAAGGGGAAAGCCACCTAGATGCCATGTTGAGAGGGGAACTTCTGAATGCTCTGGCTTCCTTTGGACATGGTGAAACAATAAATGAAGCAGTCAGGCGCTTCCGCATATTTTTAGATGACAGAAACACAGCTGTTCTTCCTCCTGACTTGAGAAAGGTTACAACACTTGTATATATTATAACTCTATTTATTTCTTTACCTTCCACAGATTGTGATCCCTCCTTCCATCTGCAGGCTGTTTATGTAGCTGTGATGCAAAGGGTGAATAAATCAGATAGATCAGGGTTTGAATCTCTTTTAAGAATTTACAGAGAGACTGACCTCAGCCAGGAAAAGACACGAATTTTAGGTGAAGTTATCTATCAATTCATGCCCAGTGTGAAATTAAATGTTTTGGTTATCAGGTGATGGGTATGCTAAACAAATAAGTGCATTTTCTTGTTCTATAGGTTCATTGGCATCTTGCAGGGACCCCGAGATTATACTTGAAGTCCTCAACTTTTTGCTATGTTCTGAGGTATTGAAGATTTTTGGGGTGCACTAGGTTATCTCTCTAGGGAGAGAGGTCATGTATTATTATTTTTCTGACAAAATGTTTTGAGAGTATTCTATGACTTGGAAATTTCAGGTGAGGAGCCAAGATTGTGTTTACGGTCTTGCAGTTAGCTTTGAAGGCCGTGAAACTGCTTGGAACTGGTTAAAAGTGAGTACACTCCTTTTCCATGAAATATTACATTGCTCGAATTGTTTCTCGAATTACTATTTTCAAATAAGATACCTTGTATTGTGTGGAACTGTAACTTGTAAAGACGTAGCTTAGGAAAAAAGATATCTTGGACAAATTTTACTCGCTCTGTCCCGATTTATGTGGCAAACTTTCTTTTTTAGTTTGTCCCAATTTATGTGGCACACTTTCCTTCTTAGTCTGTCCCAAAAAGAATGCTCCTTTCTATTATTAGAAACAATGCAAGTCTAAAATATCCCTTTTACCTTTGATGAAATTGTTTATAGTCACACACATATCTAAGATTTGTTCTAAAGCACAAATTTCAAAGTCTTCCTTTCTTTATTAAACTTCGTGTCAAGTCAAATGGTGCAACGTAAATTGGGAGGGAGGAGTATTAAACTGTAACTTACAAAGACGTAGGCATTAAGAGTGAGGAATTCACATTGGTACAAATTGAAATGCAACATGTTCTTATAGAATTATCAGCACAAAATGCTGCATTTCATGACTGATAAATTATTCAGGAAGATGAAACAAGGCAAGACATACATTCTTTTTTTTTTAATTAAAGACAAGACATACATTCTTGATTCTTTTTTGTCCTAATAAACTGTTTGAATGCAGGAAAACTGGGATCATATCCACAAGACCTTCGGCTCTGGATTTCTATTGACGCGCTTCATCAGTGCAACAGTGTCACCGGTTTGTTTCTGCTCCCTTGCCATCTTTCTTAAGCATTTGCATGCAGTTGTTTACTATTGTAGGACAACTTTCTTCCTTTTTTTTGTACTAGTAACTTGGTATTATATCACAACCCTTACTGAAACCTTGAATATATGTTGGACAACTTTTTTCAAAAGCAGCATCTGTTGCCTCTTCTGCCTTGTAATGAAATCACAAGAATGGAAAGCAAATTTATGAGTTACTACTCCATTACATATTATCTTTGATCTTTTGGCTCAATCTTTATTTTCTTCAGTTCTCGTCCTATGAGAAGGCAACAGAAGTTGAAGAGTTCTTTGCTAGCCGTACCAAGCCGTACATTGCAAGGACGTTGAAGCAGAGCATTGAGAGGGTTCACATTAATGCAAACTGGGTTCAGAGCATTGAAAAAGAGAAGAATCTCCCCGAGGCAGTGACAGAGCTAGCATACAGGAAATACTGAAGTTCTTTTTTTTGAACTTAATGCCTCCTTTAGAGTGTCTCTACTTTTTCGTGAATGATAATTATGGTACTTTCTGAACTTGTCTCAGAAAAAAACGAAAAAAAAGAGGGAGTACTCTGATATCTGCTGTTAATCAAACTATAAGCAATATGTTACATGTTTGATAAATCACTGATGGTTGATATTGAACTGTCTTTCTTCCTGTGCTCCAGATGAGCAACCAGAAATGGCGATATCTCTTAATTGAATAGATGAGCAATTCTGTTGGGAACACAAATTAACTACCTTCATACTATTAATTAAGTCTGGATTGGTTAGCTAGTATGTTTAGGCAGTGTTGATTGCCAAGTCGCCTTTCCATTCTCCCTTTTGTCGCTTGAGAATTTCATATCCTACATCTTGTTTCTTGATGTATATAATGTATTTTTTATATGTGTGAGACAAATATCTTTTGTTGCAATTAGTGGTAGCCCCGGGAAGTGATGATGTTATGCAGATCCAATTGAATGATCTGATGAAGTGCTCCACCTAAATTGCACTAGAGAGGCAAATAGTCAAAGAGGCAATTCATTTAGGCCACTTTGGATCATGGACACCTAGTATGAAGGGAAAAGGTCTGATATATACCCTTCAACTTTGTCATTTGGAGCTGATATATCCCTCGTTATGAAAGTGACTCATATATGTCCTTACCGTTATACAAACGGTCACATATACCCCTATCGTTACAAAATGACTCACATATATCCTTCATTTAACGGAAGTTAAAAAAATTAGTTTTAAATTTATATTTATTACTTTTAATTTTTTTGAAAAAATTATTTAGGGGTATATATGATTCTTTTATCAAAGTTTAAGGTATATTTTAATTTTTTTAATACATAAATTATTTTTTGACTTCTTTTATTATAATTATTTGAGTTTATTATTTTTATTTTATTCTTTTCTTTCATTCCTTTGTTTAAAGAAAAAAAATTTAAACTATTTTTTTTGTCTATATTGTAATTTGATTTTTTTATTCGAAGAAAAAAATTTGGTCATCTACAATAAGTTTTAAAAGCATATTAGTGAAACATAAATAAATTTGATTATCAAAATAATAATTTTAAATTAGTCATTGAAACAAAAAAAAGTCAAAAAATATGTTTGACGAGAATTAAATTTACTCATATGGATTGTATATTGTAGAAAAAAATAATAAAAAGTTAGATTAAAATTATCTCTTTTTTTTCATTTAGTTAGAGGAAAGGGTTATATGTGAGCCATTTATTTATAAGTAGGGGTATATATAAGCTAATTTCATAACAAGAGGTATATCAGCTCCAAATGACAAAGTTGAAGAGTATATCAGACCCTTTTCCCTAGCACGAATGAAAGTTCCTCCACAACGACTATCCTCATTGCTAAAATGGGACTAACTGGTTATTGAATATTGACCCATAACCAGATCCTATATATCTGTGGGTTTAGTTAAGCTCATCATTTCATTCATGGGGCATAGATAGATATTGATGAGAAGTTCTTAAAATGTAATAAGGATAACTTCATATATGCAATGTGCTCAGTAATAAGAAGCTTGAAAGGTGAATACATATCACAGATATGGATGCCTCAACCTTCAACATAAATTCAGTTTGATGATTGAATTGAACAGAATACCAAGTGTTATCCTCTTATCTAGCTTCTATATCATATGTATGAAATGGACTATTACAGTCCTTCAATTGAGTCAACTCATCCTATCTTTACTTATAAATCCATATAAAGTACAAGAAGAAGCATCTTTTGCATACAATTCAGAAGAGGTCTCTCTCTATTCGTCTCGTTACTGTTTCCAACAACATTAAAAGTAATACTGAGGCAAATAACCTCACAGAGCCGCCTTAACTCGGAGGATATAATGTATTTTCCTACTTCAAACAGCTAAAGGAAGAAAACTACATACAGAGAATGGAACAAGTACTACAATACATACAGTAAGCTACTCTAATGAAAACCTTGGTTCCACAGTCCCCTGCTAAAAATTAAAAGGGCTGGCTATATCGAATCATATGAAGTCTTCATCAATATTGTGAACCTATAAATGGAAACAGCTGCTGATTGAGAGATCAGTTGTGTTAGGTTTTGCTCTTAAACTTCCTTTGGGCTTTCAAGTCCACAACAATCACTGTTATGTTGTCCTTGCTGCCCTTTTGAAGAGCTCGATTTGACAAACATTCTGCTGCTGCCTGTGCTGCTGGATCAATTCCTTGGCCCCTTTCCGAAGGAAGAGTTACACCATTCTTTTTATGCCAGAGGAGTATGCGCTTGCGAGCCAAATCACATACCTCTTCGTTTGTCATAACGTCCCATAAACCATCACTTGCAAGGATAAGGCATTCATCGTCCTTGGTTCGAGGTATGAACATTACTTCTGGATCAGGAATTATCCAGGGCTTCAAGTATCTATCTCCTGCAACCAAGAATTAAATAAATTGTACAAAAGGGAATAGATGAAAGACTTGCATACCAACAAAAACAGGGAGAGGTATTTAGCAGGATTGGAGAAAATAGGTCATGCAAAATGGACATCTAATGCGTCAAATTGTAGTCCAAAACAAAGTCCATCCAACTGAAACATTCCCCAGGGCACCACTAATCCGTCGCTAACAAGATAGATACACCTTTGATACTACTAAGTAATTTGCTAAATGGTAGTTCTCATGTGAAATTAAAAAAAGAGAAAATAGAGTGGTAGTTTGAATACAGATTATACTCTTCTGGCGAGCTCACTGAATAATCCTTCCACAGTTTATAAAAAATTTACATCAAGACGGAGATGTTCAGCCTCCAGCATGCACATGCCTGCACAACTGGGCGACAGAAGTTGGGGCATACTGGCTAAATGAACTCATGTACAGCAACTTAAATTACTTAAGATCACTTTAGCCATATTTTCCAAGATGACATTAGAAATGTTATATGATCAACACCAACAACCATCTTATAGGCACTAGAATATCCCTTAAATTTACAGACCTGCAGTTCGACATGTGTCAATGCACATGTCTCGAAGCAAAGCCAGCCTTCAGCACAGATTTACAATTTGTTGGTCATTTATGCAATGCTGGATTGAAGATAGAAAGAGAAAAAGAACATTCCAACATTTCAAGTTACATATCAGATGGCAAGGGCACACTTAGTCACAGTTATATAAAAGAAAATTGCACAACAGAAGTGACAAAATGAGCTCCTCATAACAAAGCAATCTTTCAGCAATATGAAATGAAAGAGGTACAAATCATCATCAAAGGAGCACATCCCCAGGACCAGGATACAGAAGGTTTCCCAGGCTTTCTTGTTTTATTTTAACTTACAATTTCAAGGAAGTTGAAGGTCATAACACTCGAGAGTCCACACTAACCAGGATCAGACAAGTGATGATTAGAAAACAAATGAGGACCTGAAGATTCACATGCATCTTTTGTTTTATTTTTTAACTATAATATTTAGAAAGTTGAAGGTCATAACCTAACAGTTACACTGACCAGGGTCAGACTAGGGATGATCAGAAAACAAAGAAGGTGCCAAATATTTCCATGCATCTTCTGTATTGATTTTTTAGTATTATTACTTACAATCTTCAGCAAGTGGAAGGTCATAGTTCGACAGTTGAACCAACCAGGGTCAGACAAGTGATGATTAAGAAAAAAAAAAGGCTCAAATTGAAGATCATTTATCAGAGTGTGCGACTTTGTGGCCACAATTAGTGCTGCAAAAATGGAAAAAATACCAAGCATTCGTCTAACCCAGCCAGTCAAAAATGAAAATTGGATAATTGGTTCATTTAAATCAGGTCAAATATTGATCAACCCATGTAAAAGTGGGGTTCAAGCATTAACATCCAAGTCTTGTCCCCCCCCCCCCTCCCCGCACAATTTACTGACTCTAGATGACCATATTATCCAACATTTGGTACTTTGTTATCAAATTGGAATCCTCTCATGATAAATTTTCGAAGTATTTCTGATATAAAGGATTGTTGACTAGTTCAATCTTAATCTCCTTCAAATATTTTTCCGGAGGACATTAATTCGCAAAGAAAGATGACAATTATCCAAGTAAATTTTAGGTTGATCAAGCACAAAGCCGAATATCTTCTAAGAATTAATAAAGATTCATAATTGATTACAACAACAAAAAAGAAAAGCTTCATAACCCAAATTAGTCAACCTCCATTGCAGTACAAATTATTTAATTATAGTAAATGGAAGACTAATTAATCTTCCTTTTTGAAGTCAGCCATATTAAAATCTCAGTCCATATGCCATCTGGGGTTTCCAGATCTAAAGTTAGGATCTGTTACAAATTATTAAAATGCTACATAATATCATCCCTTTAGTTAAGCAGCATGAGTTATTAGTTCATGTTTGTTCCTTTTTGGTGGCGTTTGGTCCAAAAATTCACACCAAAAATCAAGTTAGCATAAAGGAAAATAAGTCAATCAATCTTATTTGTTTGTGCTGTTTTACAAAAAAAAAAAAGATTACAATTTCAGTGCTTGCCAAATAATTTGTTTCTGTTTTACCATCTTACCAGATAAGCGAATTATAAATGGATAGGAAATGTAGTATCCATATTATCTGTCACTACCCATTTATCCATAATAAATATGGGCAGATTGGATGTGTTATCTATTTTTGTCTGACCTATTTTCAACCCGCCCATTTTGCCAGCACTAGCCACTGATGGAAGGCACAAAAAGTCTTACTTTGTTTCATGGAGACAATATAAAAGGAGAGCTTGGTTAAATGTCTAGTAAAAGCAGTATTTATTCCTCATCGTATGCTAACGGCTAACCTCCTAACTCTATGACACTTCTTCCAATCTTTAACATGGAATAAAATTGTTGATTAAGGTGAATATCAGTGTTATCAAAAGTCAAAAGCACAAAAAAGCTCCAAGGTCTGTTGAGGTTTTAAGCACAAAGTGAAGTGTGGGCTTTAATGAAAAGGGGGCGTTAATAGAAGAAAAAGAAAATATAAAAAATATATATATGTGTGTATGTGTGTGTTTGGGGGGGGGGGGGGTGTGGGTGGTTGGGCGTGGGTGTGTTTAGTCCAAGACTAAGAAATATAAGTATGAACAACAAAGATATAAATAAAGAATTTGAACTTTTTACATAAAAGTGTAATACCAATTGTTTAGGGTTGCCTCTTCAGGAATTGCTCACTTGCAAGGAAATGTCTGTCTTAGAGCCTTAGTGACAACACTAATGCGCACATTAAGCGTTGCAAATAGCTCAACATGTTTTGAGCCTCACTTCAATACTTAAGCACGCCTTCTATTACACTGGTGAAACTAGAGTAGAGAAGAGAAGGAACTTCTCAATTATTTTGGTGACTAATGTACAAAAGTCACTCCTGTCTTTCTCCACTTAAAACTTGGTAAGCAACTAATTTCTACACCTAAAAATTACATACAAAATATTTCACGATATTTATGAGGCATCCTGTCAAAAAAAAATATTATGAGGCACACTTCAAATATCACTATTTAATGAATGTAGATATTTGGGCATACACATTCTAAAATAAAAGTCCATTAATCATTTGACATTCAATATGCCCCTCCTATTGAAGGTGCCAAGGTGGTGAAAAATAAATTTGTAAATCGAAACTGGAAAGTCATGTGATGCTAGACAATGACGTGGGGCTGACAAGACACTAACTAAACACATGTTGTTGCACAATGACACGTGTTGGTTGGACAGACATGCTGGACAGCAACATTTGCTGACAGATAATGTTGCTAGACAAAAGGTGCGCCGCTGAAGGAAAACGTTCCTGGATGGCGATGTGGCACAGACTGGAGAATGACAAGTCATTTGAACAGTTATGTTCATATTTCAATTGACGTGATACGTGCTGCTTAAACAATGATCAGGAATATGACTAGAAAAGGCAAATACCGCCAGAGCTATCATTGAGAAAATGTAAAAGTCATGAAGTAGTACATACGGTACCCATTGGAATGGTCAACGAAAATTGATAATACAAGTAAAATTATGACAAGAATATATGAAAAAATATCTGTTATCTCCAACTTATGTCCTATGAATCTAGAGTAAAATGTAACCTCAGTGATTTTTCCGTTAAGACTTAAACAATTACATTACTCAAAATAATAAGGGAGAAGTAATAAATTACACCCTAAAGTTACACAAAAAGTCATTATTCTTGTTAGAGTGTGGAACTAATTAACCCCTAAGAGATAACCTAGCAAAGGAAGTGATTCCACTCTCCTACATATGTGTGAGAAGCAAAATAAATATTTTTAAAAAAGAGTTAAATTGTACAAATGACATTTTCTATTTGGTGATTATTCAATCAATTGAACTTAACTACACTTAATTTAATTTGTTCTGTGTGCCCTTCTTCCTTTTACTTCTCTTTTCTTTCTCATTTTTCTCTGTATATTGGCTTTAGCCCAGCCGTGAAAATCTTCATCTTTTCCAGTCAATCTATCTCTTCTGTCTCTAAACCTTCTTCTCAACTACATGTTTCTTTTTAATTTCCAAGAATATTAAAGATGAAGGCTTCAAAATAAACCCAAAAGATTTCTTTCCCATCCTGAATAGTGAATACCTCTGATCTCCATTCTAAAGACAACTCATCAAAGAAATAGGAGAAAGAAAGGGGAAGCAAATGGATGATAGGGATCTTAAAACACACATTACTTGTTTGATCCTTCTATAAAAGCTGATTCTTGTCTCTAATTTTATTGTGCTTCAACAAATGTTGGCCGAGAAAAAATTCCGGACAAAACCTCCATTTTTTCCAATCAACGTTCAAATTATTTCGTTCATCTCGCTCATTTTAATCTCCTCTCTTGGTATTATTTTGTTGAAACCCATAAGTATCCAGATTTTCTCTTGCAAGTTGTAAGAAGCCTAAGCACTTCAGAATTAGTATATGATTAAGGCTACATCATGAAGCCATTGCTCTACTTCTATATGAGTGTTGGCTTCCTTATCTGCCACAGGAATATGGGAAAGAGTAATTGGATACAAACATATTTTCTTTAGCACCTCAGATCCTCTCAAGTGCAGACTCTGGTAACATTTCTAACAACCTGGGAGGCGTATGAACCTAAGGCCCTACCACTATAGAGTGGATTATTATACCATATTACGGGTCTATATCACATGAGTTAAAAGAATCAGATCATGACTGATTCATAGTTTAAAACTATGGTCATCTTGTTGTTTATTCTAGCAGTGTGGATAAACAATAACTGTTGTGTCAAACTATTGTTATGACATGAATTGCTGATATCAGTTATACTAGGGAGGATGCTCTGGAAGTGCCAATTAAGTCTTGAGCAATATCGTGATGAAAGTTAGGTATGCTCAGGTTAAACACATAATCAAAATGGATATATTCTAAGAACACCATCCAGCTGACATATAAAAGCAAATTATTCTATAAGGTCACCTGTAATAATACCTATGGCGGAACGGGAAGACGCATGATGCAAAAGATCATGACATTTTTTGCTAAAACCAATAACATGGAGTACACATGGATACCTCAGTCATGATTTACAAATTCTAGATAACAGGGTAGATGGGAGAAACATACCAATAGACCTAGACATAGCAAGAACACCAAAAACACGATGCCCATTCCACTGTATAACCTTCCCTCCTGCAGCTTCAATTCTTGCATATTCATCTTCTCGATTTGGCTAATAAAGAAAATATATAAAGATATTGGCATACATAGATTAGTCAGTGACATCACACGTAATTAAAGTCATACTAGAACAACTGT
The DNA here is from genome assembly GCF_036512215.1 of Solanum lycopersicum. Lineage (NCBI taxonomy): Eukaryota > Viridiplantae > Streptophyta > Magnoliopsida > Solanales > Solanaceae > Solanum > Solanum lycopersicum. Next base: position 53,043,428 of record NC_090807.1, read on the forward strand.
TTCACTTACCTTGTGATCCACTGATAATGCCATGGGTTCTTTCCCACGGCACAGAACAGCCCTTGAATCACCACAGTTTGCTACTATAATGTGCGATGAACAAACAATGGCGACAACAGCCGTGGAGCCTACAGTTTCTGGGGCAACAGCCTCGCGATTTCCACCCCCTCCAATCTCCTCATCAACCTTGAGAAAACAGTTGGTAAATGCATTTTTCCATTGGTCCTGACAATTTTGTCTAATACTTTCATCATTGAGATTAGCCATAATGGTTTCCAACTCCTCAGCCAATACAGCATGAATTCGATCACGGCAGTAATTTGCCACCTGGGAAATAAAAATCCCAATTTTGTATCAAATATATACCTACGGTAGTATCAGTAAGGAGGCATTCAAACCTATGAGCTTGTAACAGTGTAAGCAAAAAGAGGAAGATACCTGAGAGCCACCATGGCCATCATAAACTCCAAAGAAATGAGCTGTCAAATGACTTAAATACCTAGTCATTCCATCAGGCAAACGATTGCCAACTAGCATCTGTACAGGAATTCTTAAGAACCTAGGAACAGTTGCAAGCGCATCTTCCATTTCTGGTCTCCTTCCACACACAGATGTAAATCCCCAAAGGGGTATATAATCCACTTCAAAAATACTACGGCCAACTGCTGCATTTAACCCTTTATCTAAAGGTAGCTGAACAACAACTTCAGCTGATTTAGAGCTGGAGCCATCCGTAATCTGCTCATCAAGTTTTTCCCCAATTGCCAGAGGCTTGCTCTCTGTCTCCTGAGCACCTGACTCTACCAGATCTCCAGCCTTAGCTATAAGTTTGACATTGCAAATGTTTTTCTCAGCATCTACCAAATTCTGTCCGTCTACCTCAGATGCTAGCTCGAAACTTATAAAATCATCAGCACATAAACTACTGGAATCACTCACCACAGACAGGGAACATGAACTATCAAGAACTTGATCACCATCTAGTGACAAGATCTCATCATCCTCACTTTCCCTGACAACATCAATCCAGTTCCTTTCATTTTCAGATATCATACCAGTTTCTTCAGGTACAGTAACAGTGAGCTGTTTCTTCTGTGAATCAACAGAAATGCAATCATCATAAACAGAAGATTCTGGATACAAAGTTGGAGCATGGTCAGCCATTGACTTTAAGCTAGTGACATCCATTTGACTTTGGTTGTGAGAGATGAAATTACCTACTCTAAATGGCAAAGCAACCGCCAAACACATGTCGTCCATCGAAATCACTATCTTGTAACAACATTACACAACCTGTCATTGTCAAACTAATAATAATCTCCTAATGAGCTTCACCACACCATTTTCCATGCCTAGAAAGATCTAACACACTACCTGATTCACAATTTTGTAGTCAGATCTGGTAAGAAAAAACACCTTTTTGGTTGGAAAAATCACCTAAAACACACAAAAAGGTAAGATTTTAGATTTGTTTGTCTGCCAGCACTTTCTTCCCAAAATCCAATGAACTACTGAAACCCAGATAAAGAAAGGGAAAAAAAAGGGGACTTGGCAAAAAGTGTCAAGAATCACAAGAAAGAAACCCTGAAAAAGATGGTACCCTTTATCACATACAACTTGAGTACCTTGGATCTGAGGTAACCCAACCAAACCCACCTAAGAAATGTAGTCTTTTTCAAGCCATAAATGGGGATGGAAATAGTAGAGGGAGGAACCACTAGCTTATTTTTCAAGAACGGTACTGTGTTGTTCAGAACTTACTTTCCTTCTCATCCCCAGAAGAGTAATATAGTTCAGTACTTGGAAGAGAAGGGAGAAGCATCAACAATGGTAAATACCAAACAACAAAAATGGGTTGCTTATACAATGGAATGTAACAGTTCAATGTGATCATTAAAACACTTTCTCATCTTTTTCTTTCTTTTTTCTATCTTTTAACTTGGGTCATGTGGAGCCCTTAATGAAAAAAGGGACCAGGGGTTAAAAAAAAAAAAATCAAGAGTAATTAAGATGCTTGTCATTTTACAAAATGAATTTAAGAAAAATATTCTATTATAATTTTTTTTATAAAATGACCCTAAGTTATTTCTCTCATAAAAAAAATAGTTCGAGAGTTGTTTGTTGGAAGGGAAATAGAGTGGGAATATATATCATTATAATTTTAATACAATATGTAAGCATGTTTTCCCACAATATAAAAAATATTATCTATGATGAAAGTTAGTATTTTATTTATAGAAGATAAGCAAATAATAAGTATAGTATAATTTGATAAAAAGTTGTGTATTTGATGTTTACAATAAACTATAAGGCTAGGAATGAGGTTATGTTAGCGATCACGATAGCAAAAATTGTTGTCTTTAAGGGTTTATATGTTAAATTAGAGGACAAAGATGGGAATAAAGAAGTTATCATGCTAGCTAAAATTAGAGAGAGAAGGACTCGTAACCTTGACCAAGTAAATATTGTCAAAGATGAGGACAACAAAGTATTGGTAAAGGTAATACTTATAATTCGAATGAGATTACAGACTAACTTTCATAAATTCTTGAACGAAAAGGATCAGGGACAAACGCATTATGTTTGGGGATTTGAAACACTCATAGAGGCGTAAAAATTATGATTACTGTAGGGGTATAAAGATTGAGAAGGTTAAAATTGTTATTCATGGAATGCATAAGAATAGAGCTACACGGTCATGCGAGATTCTAGTGGATTTTTAGAAGAATTGTAACACCTTGAACTTTGGGAAAAAGGGAGAAAAGGACCCTTTGGATTGAAGTGTGGTTTATGGGTCACATTTACAAATCATAGAAGCTTTTATGGGTCGTTGATGATAACCATAGGAATGAGAAAAATTATTTTCTAAAATCAAGTCCTAATACCCTTTTCACGGTTCACCAGGACGGTCCGTCTTTTTATGTATGAGCCGTATATAGATCTCGTAAGTGAGTCTCAGACTTAGTAAAATTTTGAGGGTTAAAGTTGGTTTCTACAATTGGTGCATATGGACTATAGGAAGACTCACGAGTCGTAGAAGTGTTCTGTCAAAAGATAGGTGATTTAATGGTCCAAATGCTTAGTCTACTATTGACCAGTACAGACTGTTACAGTCTATAGGTCGAAATCGTAAGTCGAGTCTGACAGCTATTTTTAAGGAGATTTTTTTAATCTTTTTCTAATTGTTTTAAGCGTATACTATTTCGTTTTTGCCTCTAACATAACCCCTATATAAAGACTTGTCCTTAATCTACTTACTTTAAATCCATTCTCCTAATTTCAAAATTCCCTCCAAGTTCTTTCCTAAAATTCTCTCTGAGGCTAAGAAAGAAAACATTAGAGTTTCAATAACCAAGGTTTCAATTTCATCATAGCTTTTGGACATTGATCTCTAAGGTATGTTAGTATTCACTTATGGAGACCTTTTCTGCATAGGGTTCCTAAAATCTCCAGTTTCACAAGTTAGATTATTAATTCAAAGTTAGGATTAATATATTCAATCTTCATGGGTTCTCTTCAATTATGATCAATTGATTGTGTTCTATCTTATTATGCATGAACTGTATTTACTTGTTTTTGGGTTGAACTCATGCATAATCCATGATTTTTGACTATGAACACATGATGAAGCTTATGAGTCATGTCTTTATGAATTTTATGAAGATATGCATATTTTTATGAAAGTAATGATTATGACTCAAGTAAGATGAGGTATTTATATGTTCTATGAAGCTTGACCACATGACATGAATGACGTCTAGATCTTTCATCAATGCTTTTGGGATATTTTTCTAAGTTAGGTCTTGATTAGTGTGGTATCCCGATATGCCACCAATGATTATAGATCACACTTTTAAAACTATTTTCATTAGTAGTATGACATTTTTAGTATGAAGTTAATGACTATGGGTCTTATAAAGCTATTATGAAAGATCATGGATGGTGAAAGGTTTTCTCAAGCATGGTCAATGAGCTATTCTGTGATATTTCTGACTTGGATTGTTATCTTAATTGTACTTTTTTCATGAATAATAATATGAACATGATTAATGACCATTCTGTGGGACTTTTACTTAGCACCGAGTGGCATGAAGTAGATTCTCAATTAGGTTAGTTTCTAGTAGCAACCTCTAGACCCAAACTACATGTCTCCATAGGAGTTGTCATAAATGACTTATCTAGTGGATCCACATATAGCATATGATATGATGTGTATGCGTTCTACCTTAACAAATAGAACTCTACTTCTTTCGGTACGAGGGATATACCAAATTCTATGTTACAACTCACATGGTGTACATCAATTAATTATAAATTTCCCACAATAACGACTAAGTTACTTTTAAAAAATGTGTTTGGTTCTGTAGTTGAATTTCCTTTTTATTTTGTTTTAGTTGGTTTTTTAAATATACTTTCTTTAAATAGGTTTAAACTTTTTGGCTTTGCCCATTCGTGTAAATATTGGTTGATTTATAAGAATCTAGATCTGATCCGTTGGATTTATTTGGTCATTCAAGGCAAAAATAACTTACAAAAATTACTATATTTATAGGGTTAATGAATACCAATAGCTATAAATATGTTATTTACAATAAATGACTATAATTTATATCACCTTTTTGCTGTATTTTTGTATAGTTTTTTATTTTTTTATTTATACATTAATACGTCTTTAAGTACAACAAACTAAAAAAGAAATTGACTCTAAATATAACCCATTATCCATACAATGAGCAACTTCCCATAATTAACTATAACTAAAAATTACTTATCTAAAGACATCAGATCATATTCTTTATCAGTTTAACAAAAATTGTGATACATTGTACTCAATTTTCTTGTTATCTCCATATTTCTTATTTTGCCGTCGTAAGGGTATTAATATTTTTATTTTGTTAATTCAAGTTATTGTTGTGAGCACATTGCTGAATTTGTGGATGAAGGTTAAGTATTTCAATTTCGAATAGGGTGAACTACATGACAATAGATACACTAGTTGTTAAGCAAAAAATGAATACACTGATATAGAATACAATGAATACATTGTTGTTAAACGCAAAAAATGAGTACGTTGGATGCAACTATACTTGTATTCCTGAATCAATTTTTATCTTGGATATAGTACTTATATATCTAGATATAACATAAATCAACATTTTAACTGTGCTTATATAATACTACAAGTATCTATGTATATATATGGATACATTTCAACACTGTTGTTAAGCAAAATATGGATACATTATACAAACAAAAAAGATACAATTTGTGGGTATCAAACTGTATAAGTATGGATATATTAGACAAATGAACAAAAAGATACAATTTGTGGGTATTAAATTGTATAAGTACCAGATAAGTATGTCATTAAAATTTACCTGATGGATACAAAATCACAAAAATCGTTCTTGCAGTTCTGTAATCTTGAATTTGAATGAATTTGGACAGGGAGGGGGGGGGGGCGAAGAAAATATGTGATGTATGAATATTGATTAAAGAATAAAAAATTGATGATGTAAAAAAATCACAAATGTATCTGCCATAATTAATTAGACATTCAATTATAATTACTTTCCTATTTAATATTTATTTATTTGTATAGAGTTAACTTTGCTATTTATAGTCTAATTATATCCATATAACATGAAAATAATAAAACATAACTATTTTTCTTAAATATATATATGGATGTTTACCATATTCTGAAGTTTTTCCAAATAAAATATCACCAGGCAGAGGAATAAATTATTGATAAGTAATTACTTTTAAAAAATTGATGCACATTAAAAATCTTCCTTGGATTGATGCTAAGGAATAATTTTTCACTTCTTCTTTAGGAGTTGTTGCACAAACATGAGCAAACTTGTGGAGAGGAATTTCAATCGTACGTGAGGTGACTATTGTCAAAGAAATATTTAATGTATTAATTAATTAGTTGATAGATTTTTTATAAATTAAGCAGTTTGATGTGAACTATATATTATTAATTCATTAAGAATAAAAGCTATGAAGAAGAAGAAGATGTTGCCAATCTGTGTTATGAAAATCAGAAATTACTGGTTGTAATAAATCAGTCAAAAACACGAAGTAACTGAGATTTTCAGAACCAGTAAATAAGATGAACAGAAATTTATTTTTTAAAAATATAATTGAATCTGTAAAACTTACCAGAATCTGGAATACTTTTTTTGATAATTTAGGAAGAAAATCAAGTCCACTGAATTCACAGTGTCCCCTTAAGGAAATTTATTCCCCTCTAGTATCCGAGGTTTGATTTGGAATATAACCTCCCAGGGTAAAATGATCTTAATCAGTAGAGTATAGATACCAAAAACTCTACTGTCAGCGAATCACTCCACAGCAGGAAAATACGCGAAGAAATATGTGTTTTTAAGAAGAAGGAAGATCAGAAAATTCGTAGAAAAATATTCTGAAGACTGAATGGTATTTATAGGCAAGAAGAATATATTCTGAAAGGTTGAAACCCTTTCAGAATTGACACGACCATTAATGAAAGGTTGCAAACTTTCAAATGGTATTGACTGTTCCTGAAAGTTGCAACCTTTCAGAACTGTCATGGAGAGAATTTTTAAATATAACGTAATTTAAAACGGGTCACGCGCGCGGATCCGAGTCGGGTCGGGTTAACTAAAAAGTTGAAAACATTTCGGTTAACTTCTGTTATCAACTAATTAATTGAAAATAATTTTAGGCCATTAAATTAATTAAATAAATATTTATTGCCAATCTGTGTTATGAAAATCAGAAATTACTGGTTGTAATAAATCAGTCAGAAACACGAAATAACTGAGATTTTTAGAACCAGTAAATAAGATGAACAGAAATTTATTTTTTTTAAAAATAATTGAATTTGTAAAACTTACCAGAATCTGGAATACTTTTTTTGATAATTTAGGAAGAAAATCAAGTCCACTGAATTCACAGCGTCCCCTTAAGAAAATTATTCCCCTCTAGTATCCGAGGTTTGATTTGGAATATAACCTCCCAGGGTAAAATGATCTTAATCAGTAGAGTATAGATACCAAAAACTCTACTGTCAGCGAATCAATCCAAAGCAGAAAAGTATGCGAAGAAATATGTGTTTTTAAGAAGAAGGAAGATCAAAAAATTCGTAGGAAAATATTCTGAAGAGTGAATGGTATTTATAGGCAAGAAGAATATGTTCTGAAAGGTTTGAGACTGAATGATATTTATAGGCAAGAAGAATATATTCTGAAAGGTTGAAGGGTCATTAATGAAAGGTTGCAAACTTTCAAATGGTATTGACTGTTCCTGAAAGTTGCAACCTTTCAGAACAGTCATGGGGGGAATTTTTAAATATAACGGAATTTCAAACAGATCACGCGCGCGAATCCGAGTCGGGTCGGGTTAACTAAAAAGTTAAAAACATTTCGGTTAACTTCTGTTATCAACTAATTAATTGAAAATAATTTTTGGCCATTAAATTAATTAAATAAATAATTGTTGCCAATCTGTGTTATGAAAATCAGAAATTACTGGTTGTAATAAATCAGTCAGAAACACGAAGTAACTGAGATTTTTAGAACCAGTAAATAAGATGAACAGAAATTTATTTTTTTTAAAAATAATTGAATCTGTAAAACTTACCAGAATCTGGAATACTCTTTTTGATAATTTAGGAAGAAAATCAAGTCCACTGAATTCACAGTGTCCCCTTAAGGAAATTATTCCCCTCTAGTATCCGAGGTTTGATTTGGAATATAACCTCCCAGGGTAAAATGATCTTAATTAGTAGAGTATAGATACCAAAAACTCTACTGTCAGCGAATCAATCCACAGCAGGAAAGTACGCGAAGAAATATGTGTTTTTAAGAAGAAGAAAGATCATAAAATTCGTAGGAAAATATTCTGAAGACTGAATGGTATTTATAGGCAAGAAGAATATATTCTGAAAGGTTGCAACCCTTTCAGAATTGACGCGACCATTAATGAAAGGTTGCAAACTTTCAAATGGTATTGACTGTTCCTAAAAGTTTCAACCTTTCAGAACAGTCATGGCGGGAATTTTTAAATATAACGGAATTTAAAACGGGTCATGCGTGCGGATCCGAGTCGGTTGGGGTTAACTAAAAAGTTGAAAAGATTTCGGTTAACTTCTGTTATAAACTAATTAATTGAAAATAATTTTAGGCCATTAAATTAATTAAATAAATAATTGTTGCCAATCTGTGTTATGAAAATCAGAAATTACTGGTTGTAATAAATCAGTCAGAAACACGAAGTAACTGAGATTTTTAGAACCAGTAAATAAGATGAACAGAAATTTATTTTTTTAAAAAATAATTGAATCTGTAAAACTTACCAGAATCTGGAATACTTTTTTTGATAATTTAGGAAGAAAATCAAGTCCGCTGAATTCTCAGTGTCCCCTTAAGGAAATTATTTCCCTCTAGTATCCGAGGTTTGATTTGGAATATAACCTCCCAGGGTAAAATGATCTTAATCAGTAGAGTATAGATACCAAAAACTCTACTGTTAGCGAATCAATCCAAAGCAGGAAAGTACACGAAGAAATATGTGTTTTTAAGAAGAAGGAAGATCAGAAAATTCGTAGGGAAATATTCTGAAGACTGAATGGTATTTGTAGGCAAGAAGAATATATTCTGAAAGGTTGCAACCCTTTCAGAATTGACACGACCATTAATGAAAGGTTGCAACCTTTCAAATGGTATTGACTGTTTCTGAAAGTTGCAACCTTTCAGAACAGTCATGGCGAAAATTTTTAAATATAATGGAATTTAAAATGGGTCACGCGCGCGATCCGAGTCGGGTCGGGTTAACTAAAAAATTGAAAACATTTCGGTTAACTTCTGTTATCAACTAATTAATTGAAAATAATTTTTGGCCATTAAATTAATTAAATAAATATTGTTGCCAATCTGTGTTATGAAAATCAGAAATTACTGGTTGTAATAAATCAGTCAGAAACACGAAGTAACTAAGATTTTCAGAACCAGTAAATAAGATGAACAGAAATTTATTTTTTTTAAAAATAATTGAATCTGTAAAACTTACTAGAATTTGGAATACTATTTTTGATAATTTAGGAAGAAAATCAAGTCAACTGAATTCACAGTGTCCCCTTAAGGAAATTATTCCCTTCTAGTATCCGAGGTTTGATTTGGAATATAACCTCCCAGGGTAAAATGATCTTAATTAGTAGAGTATAGATACCAAAAACTCTACTGTCAGCGAATCAATCCACAGCAGGAAAGTACGCGAAGAAATATGTGTTTTTAAGAAGAAGGAAGATCATAAAATTCGTAGGGAAATATTCTGAAGACTGAATGGTATTTATAGGCAAGAAGAATATATTCTGAAAGGTTGCAACCTTTTCAAAATTGACACGTTCATTAATGAAAGGTTGCAAACTTTCAAATGGTATTGACTGTTCCTGAAAACTGCAACCTTTCAGAACAGTCATGGCGGGAATTTTTAAATATAACGGAATTTAAAACGGATCACGCGCGCGGATCTGAGTCGGGTCGGGTTAACTAAAAAGTTGAAAATATTTCGGTTAACTTCTGTTATCAACTAATTAATTGAAAATAATTTTTGGCCATTAAATTAATTAAATAAATAATTAAAATAATTTTGTCCAAAAAATTATCTCTCGATTTACCAAAGCAAAAGCCAAAGTCGTAGCCGAAGCCGAAGCGAGCGAGCGACGACGACGACGGCGCGAGGGAGGTCCCTCTTTCCAACCTTTTTAACAATTGATAGGAGTGTTTATTTATTTAAAATCTCCTATTTTCATTTCCATTAGCGATGAGAGACTATTGCCTTTTTCATTATTAGAGGACTTTTCAAGTTCCCAACCTTTCAAGTTCTAAACTTTTCAAATTCCTCTCCTTCCCTCTATTTCCCATCAATTCTTGCTACATACCAAACAATCCCCCACATTGATGGGGAATAGTTATAACATAGGAATGCACGGACAATTGTGTACTTTACAAGCAAGGATTAATTGCATCTGGATAAGTAGGTTTCCCCTTGGACTTTCCGTAGTGAACATATGTCGGATATACTCGGTCAATCGGTAGATGTGATATCTTTGAACCGTCAAACTTTGGTGTATACCTAGACAACCATATGTCACACAATTAACCCTTTACTGTTTATGATTGTTACAGTTGTGTTTGTTTCAGCCATGAACACCTCCTGGTTTCATGAGTGTATAGAGAATAGGCTTTTGACATAAAATTCTCTTTGAAGCGGTTTCCACTTAACACTCACATAGGTGATTTCTAACCGTGTCATCTCGTAGATACACTATTTGGTCAAATCTACCAAACTTAGCAAATCATTAAAAACTTTAAGCTTTATTATCTCATTAACAAGCCTTAGAGTCTTAACCTTTTCCTGAACATTGTCTTCATCGTGAGAATGAATTGAGTTAATTGACAATGTCGAACCGTCAGCCACAACTTTGTTTTTCTCCTTGAATCTAGCTCTTGGGATCTCCAGTCTGCTAGATAGAGTTAGCGTCATGCTGACTTGTCCTAAACCGTAAACTCATTCCCTTAGATGATCTTTCAACTGCCTCTCTCACTAGGCCTTTCGTTAGTGGATCTGACACATTATCGCTTGACTTTACATAGTCAATTGTGATAATTCCACTAGAGAGCAGTTGTCTTACGGTGTTATGTTTACGTCGTATATGACGAGACTTCCCGTTGTACATAATGCTCCCTGCCCTACCTATTGTTGCTTGACTATCGCAATGTATGCAAATTGGTCCAATAGGTTTGGGCCAGAATGGAATATCCTCTATGAAATTCCAGAGCCATTCCGCTTCTTCACCAGCCTTATCCAAAGCAATGAATTCAGATTCCATTGTGGAGCGAGCAATGCATGTCTGTTTGGAAGATTTCCAAGAGACAGCTCCTCCACCAAGTTTGAATACATAACCACTCGTGGATTTTACATTATTTGACCCGGTGATCCAATTTGCATCACTATATCCTTCAATCACAGCAGGATATTTATTATAATGCAAAGCATAATGTTGTGTCCATTTTAGATAACCCAACATACGTTTCATAGCCATCCAGTGAGTTTGATTCGGATTACTAGTGTACCGACTCAGTTTACTAATCGCACATGCTATATCTGGTCGCGTGCAATTCATAATATACATCAAACTTCCCAACACTCTGGAATATTCCAATTGAGAGTCACTTTGACCTTCATTCTTTTTAAATGTACAACTTAAATCAATTGGAGTTTTGACTACACTGAAATTCAAGTAATTGAACTTATCCAATACTTTTTCAATATAATGAGATTGAGATAATTCTAGTCCCTGGGGAGTTTTGATAATCCTGACCCCTAAGATCAAATCAGCAACTCCTAAGTCTTTCATATCGAACTTGCTGGACTACATGCGCTTAGTAGCATTTATATCATCAATTTCTTTACTCACTATTAACATGTCATCAACATACAAACAAACAATGACTTCATGATTCATAACGTTTTTAATGTAAACACATTTATCACATTCGTTAATCTTGAATCCATTTGCCAACATTATTTGATCAAATTTAGCATGCCATTGTTTGAGTGTTTGCTTGAGTCCATAAAGTGACTTCACAAGTCTACACACTTTCTTTTCTTTACCAGGAACTATAAACCCTTCAGGTTGTTCCATGTAAATTTCTTCCTCTAACTCTCCATTTAAGAAGGTTGTCTTTACATCCATTTGGTGGATTTTAAGATCATGCACTGCTGCTATTGCTATTAACATCCTACTTGATGTTATCCTTGTTACTGGAGAGTATGTGTCAAAGTAGTCCAGACCTTCCTTTTGTCTGTACCCTTTGACTACCAGTCTAGCCTTATATTTGTCAATAGTCCCATCAGGTTTTATTTTCCTTTTAAAGATTCATTTTGATCCTAAAGGTTTATTTCCTGGAGGAAGATCAGTCAATTCCCAAGTGTGATTGCTTAAAATTGATTCAATCCCACTATTGACTGCTTCTTTCCAATAAGTTGACTCTGACGAAGACATAGCTGCTTTAAATGTTTGAGGCTCATTTTCAAGCAATAGTGTTACAAAATCTGGTCCGAAAGAAATAGATTTTTGTTGTCGAGTACTTCGCCTAGGTTCTTCACTAGTTAGAAAATTTTCCATTGATTCTTCTCGTGGTCGTTTAGGTCTTTCACTTGTTGACTCACTTTCAGTTTTATATGGATAAATGTTTTCAAAAAAACTCTGCATTATCTGATTCAATTATCGTATTAACATGAATCTCAGGATTATCAGATTTGTGAACCAAAAATTGACAGACTTTACTATTCACAGCATACCCAATAAAGACAGAATTTATTGTTTTGGGTCCAATTTTAACCCTCTTAGGTAAAGGAATCTCTACCTTGGCTAAACACCCCCACACTTTGAAATATTTCAAATTGGGTTTTCTTCCTTTCCACAACTCATATGGAATTGATTGTGTTTTTCGATGGGGTACTCTATTGTGTATTTTATTAGCTGTAAGGATGGCTTCCCCCAAAGATTTCGCGGTGAACCAGAATTGATCATTAAGGCATTCATCATTTTCTTTGATGTTCTGTTCTTCCGTTCTGCCAAACCATTTGATTGTGGTGTATAAGGTGCAGTAGTTTAATGAATAATACCATATTCCAAACATATCTCTGCAAAAGGAGATTCATATTCTCCACCCCTATCACTCCGAATCATTTTTATCTTTAGATTCAATTGGTTTTCCACTTCATTTTTGTATTGCTTAAATGCATCAATTGCTTCATCCTTACTATTAAGCAAATATACATAACAAAATCGAGTGTAGTCATCAGTAAAAGTTATAAAATACTTTTTTCCACCACGAGATGGTGTTGACTTCATATCGCATATATCTGTGTGAATTAAGTCTAAAGTTTTAGAATTTCTTTCAACAGACTTGTAAAGATGTTTAACAAACTTACTTTCCACACAAATTTCACATTTCGACTTATCGCATTTAAAATCAGGCAATACTTCTAGATTAACCAATTTTCGCAAGGCTTTGTAATTTACTTGTTCCAAACGGGCATGCCATAAATCACTTAACTCCAATAAGTAAACAGAAGCAGAATTTTTATTAATACTGTCAATAACCATTACATTTAGTTTGAAAAGACCTTCATTGAGGTAGCCCTTTCCTATGAACATTTCATTCTTACTTATTACAACTTTATCACTAACTAGGACACACTTAAACCCGTTCTTAACGAGTAGTGCAGCAGAAACTAAATTCTTCCTAATAGTAGGGACATGCAGAACATTGTTTAAAGTCAACACATTACCGGATGTCATTTTCAACATTACTTTCCCAATTCCTGCAATCCTTGCTATTGCTGTGTTTCCCATGAATAAATCTTTAGCATACTCAGCAGAAGTGTACGTTGCAAAGGCTTCTTTTGCAGAGCAAATATGTCTAGTGGCACCTGAGTCGAGAAACCACTCCTTGGGATTTCCAACTAAGTTACACTCCGATATCATTGCACACAAGTCATCTGCATCTTCCATTTTTTCCACGATGTTTGCTTGACTTTTGCCTTTGCCTTTGTTTTTTTCTTTCTTGGAGCATGACAATCAGAAGATCTATGACCAGCCTTGCCACAATTATAACAGTTGCCTTTGAATTTCTTCTTGTCCTGTTTTGACTTCTGCCCGTTGGACTTCTTTCTCTTTTTGTCTTTGGTAGGAGCTTCTTCAACAATATTAACTCCAATGATTGTTGAACTCTTATGCGACTTCTTTTCGTCATTTCTGTTATCTTCCTCAATCTTGAGCCGAATCACAAGATCTTCAAGCTTCATTTCTTTACGTTTGTGCTTTAGATAATTCTTGAAATCATTCCATGAAGGAGGAAACTTCTCGATCGTTGCAGCCACTTGAAAAACTTCATTTACTACCATATCTTCAGCAATCAGATCATGGAGAATAAGTTGAAGTTCCTGCACTTGTGATCCAACAGTTTTACTATCTACCATTTTATAGTCTAAAAACTTTGCGACCACAAACTTTTTCAAGCATGCATCTTCTGTCTTATATTTCTTCTCAAGTGCATTCCACAACTCTTTTGAAGTTGTTATTGCACTATATACATTATATAAGTCATCCTCTAAAGCACTCAAAATGTAACTTTTACATAGGAAGTCTGTCTGTTTCCATGCTTCAACAATCATAAATGTTTCCCTGTCTGGCATATCATCAGCAGGAACTGGAGTATCTTCACTTGTAAATTTCTGCAGACCAAGAGTGGTAAGCCAGAAAAATACTCGTCGCTGCCATCCTTTGAAATTCACACCTGTGAATTTACCCGGTTTCTCCGCTTGTGATACAAGAGTTCGGGTTGATGCAGCAACAGCCACTGTAACACCAGTGTTTTCCATTTCTGATAAATAAAATTGATACAATATAAGTAAGCAATAAATTATAATTGCAGACTTAAAGAAGTATAAAATCACAAAGATTTTTATCTCCACAAGAAACACAGATTTAAATAATTTCCTTAAGATTGTTGCCAATCTGTGTTATGAAAATCAGAAATTACTGGTTGTAATAAATCAGTCAGAAACATGAAGTTACTAAGATTTTTAGAACCAGTAAATAATATGAATAGAAATTTATTTTTTCTAAAAATAATTGAATCTGTAAAACTTACCAGAATCTGGAATACTCTTTTTGATAATTTAGGAAGAAAATCAAGTCCACTGAATTCACAGTGTCCCCTTAAGGAAATTATTCCCCTCTAGTATCCGAGGTTTGATTTGGAATATAACCTCCCAGGGTAAAATGATCTTAATCAGTAGAGTATAGATACCAAAAACTCTACTGTCAGCGAATCAATCCACAGCAGGAAAGTACACGAAGAAATATGTGTTTTTAAGAAGAAGGAAGATCATAAAATTCGTAGGGAAATATTCTGAAGACTGAATGGTATTTGTAGGCAAGAAGAATATATTCTGAAAGGTTGCAACCCTTTCAGAATTGACACGACCATTAATGAAAGGTTGCAAACTTTCAAATGGTATTGGTTGTTCCTGAAAATTGCAACCTTTCAGAACAGTCATGGCGGGAATTTTTAAATATAACGAAATTTAAAACGGGTCACGCGCGCGGATCAAAGTTGGGTCGGGTTAACTAAAAAGTTGAAAATATTTCGGTTAACTTCTGTTATCAACTAATTAATTGAAAATAATTTTTGGCCATTAAATTAATTAAATAAATAATTAAAATAAATTAGTCCAAAAAAATATCTCTCGATCGATGATTTGCCAAAACCGAAGCCGAAGCCGAAGCCAAAGCGGAAGCGAGCGAGCGAGCGACGACGGCGGCGCGAGGGAGGTCCCTCTTTCCAACCCTTTTAACAATTAATAGGAGTATTTATTTATTTAAACTCTCCTATTTTCATTTTCATTACCGATGAGGGACTATTGCCTTTTTCGTTAAAGTATTAAAGGACTTTTCAAGTTCCCAACCTTTCAAGTTCTAAACTTTTCAAATTCCTCTCGTTTCCTCTATTTCCCATCAATTCTTGCTACATACCCAACAGATGAATGAATATTCAAAAAATAATAATAAAATAAAAGATGAAAGAAATTTTTAGAACAAAAAAAGATGTTACATCACTTTTCTGATCTATTTTATATTATATATAGATTATTTTGAGATGAAAAAATTACCTCATTTCTTGAGGATGGCATTTGTTTTGGCCTATTGGGAACATGTACATAATCAATTCAATTTCAATACGAGAAACTAATATAATTATTTCTAAAGATACAATAGGAAAGATAACCCACAAAAATAAATTTATTGTACTACAATTCACATCAATTGCGTACAAGCTTGTAATTATTCGATAAAAAAAAATAACAAAATTGATATATGACATTATAATAGCATATTCTTCAAGCCAATAAGAATTAGCAAAATCCAAATTTACAATAAAATATTCACCTCATAAAAGATAAAATTATTGCATTTAAATCTACATTATAATTATGCACAAACTTGCAACAGATAATAAGAGTACTATAAATTTGATATATTGCTAATAATGCCTATTTTTCTAGCTTGAATTTGAACAAATGTTTTTTCACAAGTAAAGTCCTATGCTAATTCTTCATCATCTCATAATACTAGTGAAAAAGGAGCAAATCAATGCTAACGAAGAATTGAGAAGAAAGTTATGAAATGAAAACAGGAAGAATGTTATGAAGTGAAAATGATTTTCTTTAGTGTTTATAGTATTAAAAATAATTCATAATAACATAATATATAAAAAAAACTAACAAATTTGAGTATAATTATAAGTAAATGTATATCAAGCACGTTTATTGTGCCTAATTGATTTTTTTCAAATCATAAATAGGTTTAAATTAGTAACAAACGAGAGTAAATTAACTCTACTACTAGAATGCCTTAACGTGAGCTACTGTTAGACCCGTAAACTATTTGATCTACTATGTGCAGGCATGACAAGGACTTACCATTGGTGTTGGCATGCATGGGGGCAAAACAGTGCAACAAAGGTTCAAGGTGCTTGGATGTTGGCAAAGTAGCTTGAACATGCAAGGCTTACGTGTGTGCAAGAGTCATCTGAAAGGCAGTGTTTTGGCTTGAAAAAGCAAGGTTTTGAAGACTTGACGATGGCAAGACAAAGGCATTCACATGGATTACTAAAATAAAACTAAGTGTTGGAGGACAACTGAAATATTCCAAGTGTTGGAAGCATGCTGAAATATTCTAAGTGTTGGAATGTAGACTGAAATATTCTAAGTGTTAGAATATTGTTATTTCATTTGGATAAGGATGTAATTTGAATTATATTCTATCTGTTAGAAATATAGCTATTGGAAACATTAGTTTAAATTCTGTTATGACAAGTCGGACAGGTGTCGCTTGTAACTGTCGTTTGTAACTCCGCATGTAATTGCCATGTGCAGAAATTTTATAAAAGGGTGGAAATTCGTCTAAGGTAAAGAAGAACGAATATGTCCTTAGACGAATTTGTGAAGCCTTATCCTTTATTGATTTATTATTAATAAAAGGTTGGGAAGAGTTTCCATACGTTGGCTCTGCTGTTACGATTATTGTTTGCCTTAAATAATACTAAGTGAAGAATTCCTATACTTAATTAAATTTGTGTGAATGTAAGGCTGAAGTTTGCAAAGAGTTGTAGACTGCTTGGGAGTGGTTTTAGATAAAAAAAATTGAACCTCTTTCAATTGATATCAAAAAGTGATTGAACGATGGTGACGAATGCAAAACTTTGAGAAATAGTGCGCAGGGTTGAAGCCTTTGTTGGGATTACTAATGAAGTAATGGAAGACCCAATGTTGGTTGATCTTCTGATGCAGATTGTTAATTCGAGACAGGACGCTGACAAAATTTGAGGTGATGCTTGTGTATTTCAAGGACTTGTTGATGAATACATGGCTGAAACTTTGAATTTTCACGAGGCTATGGAGGCACAATTGGAGTCACTGCATAAAGATAACGAAAATCTTCGTGCAGAGATCATTGTGTTATGCCGGGCTGTGGCAGTGTTAAGTTTAAATCGTGGGGAATTGTCTAAATTCCGGAACTTAAAGCCTTTGGTGGTGCAAGGAGTGCAAAAGAGTTGAAAAACTTAATTTGGAATATGGAACAGTACTTTACTACTGCAAGGGTGCCTGAAACTGACAAGTTAAACAATACCACAATGTATTTGATGGGTGACGCTAAACTTTGGTGGAGAACTCAAAATGCAGATGAAGTAAGTGCTGGACGATCCAAAATTGATACGTGGGATAAATTGATGAAAGAAATGCGTGACCAATTTCTTCCTAGCAACACCTCTTGGCTTGCAAGGGACAAGTTTAAGAGATTAAGGCAGACGGGTTTGGTGAGGGAATACATTACAGAATCTACCTCTGTGATATTAGACATCCAAAATATGTCTGATGAGGATAAATTACATAACTTCATTTCGGGTATGCAAGGCTGGGCTCAAAACGAACTTCGAAGGCAGAATGTCAAGGATTTTGCCAGGGGGCAATTGCTGCTGTTGATTTGTTAGTAGATTTCAGGACGACTCGACCGACTACTGATGTCCCTTCTACTTCTAAATCCAAGAAAAAGGGTGAGAAAAAAGGGGATTGGAAAAGGGAGAATCGTAGAGACTATGCTAATGATAAAGAGAAGATACCAATGAAGCAAGGAAATAAAGAAAACAAGCCAAAGAACTAGGATAGTAATTCGAAAGGTTGTTGGACTTGTGGTGGTCCTCATTTGGCTAAATCTTGTCCAAACAGAGAAAGAGTGAATGTTTTGCTTGCCGGAAAGGTGAATCAGGATGAAGAAGGAGAAGGAGTCACGACTGCTATGGCCAATCCGTTAGGTTTTTCTTTCAATCATATTACATTGGTTAATAATGTTGAAGGGACTTCTAAACTTCAAATCCACATGCTTTATTGATTCATTTGGAAATAAAGATAAAAGAAAAATGTGTGATGTCTATGGTTGATACGGGGGCTACTCATACATTTATTAATGTTAATAGTGCTGCAAAATTAAGGCTTAAGTTGACTAAAAGTCCCTCCTACATCAAAACAGTGAATGCTAAGGCACAAGCTACTGTGGGCATGACTTATAGAGTGTCTATGATTAGTGAAAATTGGGTAGGAAAACGTAACTTGATGGTGATGCCGTTAGGAGATTTTCAGATGATACTTGGCATTGATTTTGTGAGAAAATTCCAGTTTGTTTCTTTTTTACATTTAGATGGAATAATGATTATGAATGAGGATAATGTTGGATTTGTAAAGGGTGTTCATCCATTTGGGAAAGTCAATAATGTTGCAAAGAAGAAGGATAGGGGAATGATGTTGTCTGCTATGTCAATTGACAAAAGAATGAAGAAGGGTAATGAAACTATACTTCTTGCTTTAGTCGAGCTGAAACCTGATGTAACGGTAGAGGTGCCTGATTGTGTGGCCGAGTTGTTGAAAAACGTTTACTGACGTGATGCCGCTTGAAGTACCAAAGACTTTGCCACCAAGGAAGAATATTGATCATAAGATTGAGTTGCTGCCAGGTACGATTGCTCCTGCACAGGCTCCTTATCGTATGGATCCTAAGGAATTGATTTGATAGAATATGTGCCTTCACTTATCAGTCAATGGACCAGGTCCCTTGGCACACTAATAAGTATAAGCAGAAAGTTAAATGCAGTTTAAACAACACAGCGACTTTACGTGTAAACCTCCTTGCTTAAGGGAGTAAAACCACGACCTGTCTTACAGGATTTTCAATCGTTTTCACTAATTTTCACAAGCAAAAGTGAAACACGATTACAAAAAATGTGAGAAGAAGTTTTTAATCTCACGTTCAAGCAATAATCTTTATTGCTTAACAAGCCTAAGTAGAAATAAATCTACCCACTAAGCAATCCCACCTAGACAACTTAGAATTTCAATACTACCCACTGATTCCTTCATAGTTTCAGCAATAGTTTACAATGTAAGACCAAGAGAATATATTTTTAAACAACTACACTAGATGCTCCAAATATTTCTGCTGTTGTTTGAATAATTCTACCGTTTGTTTGCTGATAGTCTTTGCAAGTGTTCTTGAAAAATTCTTTGTCAAGTTGCAAAAACTACCAATGATCTTTAAGAAAGTGACTTTTATATGGACAAGTCACTTTCTTTAAACTCATTGCCATTGGTTGGAGAAGTGTGACTTTCTGACGTCGTTTGGAAGAGTGCACCTACTTTATGTACCTTCTCCAGCTAGCAGTCAACCGGCTCGTCACATAGGGAGCCTGGTACCTTTACAAGGTCCCTGAGTTTGTTTCATCTTCAAAACTCAAGTAAGAAACCTGATACCTTTACAAGGTCCCTGAGTTTGTCAAATCATCAAAACTGCAAATAACATGGTTGAATTGCGGAAACAATTAAATGAATTATTGGATGCTGGTTGGATTCAACCATATAAGGCTATATATGGTGATCCTATTTTGTTCCAAAATAAACAGGATGGAACGATGAGAATGTGTGTGGATTATAGGGCGATGAACAATGCAACTGTGAAGAATAAGTATTCGGTTTCGTTAGTGCAAGATTTGATAGACATGTTGAGAAAAGCATGCTGGTTCACGAAACTTGATCTTAGGGCAGGCTACTGCAGGTTAGAATAGAAGAAGGTGATGAACCTAAGACAACATGTGTAACTACATATAGTTCTTATGAATTTCTTGTAATGCCATTTGGGCTAACCAATGCCCTGTCTACCTTTTGAAACTTAATGAACAATGTGTTGTTTGACTATCTTGATGATTTTATAGTCGTCTATCGTGATGATATTGTTATCTATAGTCAAACATTGGATGAACATGTCAATCACTTAAGTATGATGTTGTCTCAGTTGAGGAAATACACACTTTATGTTAAAATGAAAAAGTGTGAATTCGCTCAACAAGAAATAAAACTTCTGGGGCATCTTGTTAGTAAAATCCTAGTTCAAATGGATCCTAAGAAAGTGCAGGCATTTGTTGACTGGCAAGCACCAAGAAATGTTAAGGATTTGCGATCGTTTCTTGGGTTGGCTAACTATTACAGAAAGTTTATTGCGGGTTATTTAAAAAGGGCAGCGACTCTGACTGACTTGTTGAAGAAAGATGCTAAATGTATATGGGTTGTACGATATGAAAAAGCTTTTAAAAATTTAAAGGAAGCTATTACATCTGAACCCATATTAAAGTTGCCTGATTTTGAATTGCCATTTGAAGTACATACTAATGCGTCTGATAAGGCTATTGAAGGCGTATTAGTACTGGAAGGTCATAATGTGACACTTCGAAAGTCAAAAACTGAATGATGCTAAGCAAAGATATTCGACACATGAGAAGAAAATGGTTGAGAAGAAAATGGTTGTTGTTGTACACTGTCTATAGGTTTGGAGAGTCTATCCCTTAGGGACTTGATTTGTTGTTAGAACTGATAATGTAGCCAGTATATTTTTCAAACACAAAATAAATTGAGTCCAAAACAAGCAAGATGGCTAGAGTTTCTGGTAGAATATGATTTCGTGTGGGAACATAAGCTGGGGGAAAAACAACCGGGTTGCTGATGCATTGAGTTGGAAAGAGTCATTTACTGCAGTATATTAAATTTCAAAACTTGAGACTGATTTCTTTGATAAATCAGATTGTGTGCTGCAAATGACTCATTATATGTTAAGTGGATGGGTCAAGTGCAAGATGGGACACTAAAACGGTATTAGATCGAGGATGATCTGCTCTATTTTAAAGGGGAAAGAATAGTCGTACCAAATCAGGGTGGACTGCGCAAAGACTTGATGAAGAAAGCACATGATTTCGCTTGGGTTGGACATCCGGGTGTTGAAAGAATGTTGGCTCTACTGTCTCGTGTTTATTTCTGGCCAAAGATGGATGATAACATAGAAGCATGCGTGAAGACTTGTCATGTCTGTCAAGTAGACAAGAATGAACGTAAAAAGGAAGTCGGTTTACCGCAACCTTTGTCTATTCTTGAAATGCCTTGATTCTTAGTAAGTATGGATTTCATTTGTGGATTTCCTAAGGTAGATGACAAAGCATCGATAATGGTGGTAGTAGATAGGTTCTTAAAATATTCTGTTATCATTGTTGCACCTGAATTGTGTTCATATCAGATTGCTGTTGATTTATTCTATAAATATGTGGTTAAATACTTTGGTGTTCCAGCCGACATTGTGAGTGATAGGGATACAAGGTTCACAAGCAGGTTTTGGACAATATTTTTCAATATGATGGAAATTGAGTTGAAATTTTCTACTGCAAATCATCCACAAACAGATGGACAGACGGAAAGGATTAATCACTTATTAGAGGAATACTTGATGCATTATGTAACAGCAAGTCAACAGAATTGGGTTGCATTGTTAGATACTACGCAGTTTTGTTATAATCTGCACAAGTCGTCTGTAACAGAAATTAGCCCTTTTGAAATCATTTTAGGCAAATAGCCTACGACGCCATTTGATGTTGCTAAGTCTAAAAATCAAGGAAAGTGTCCAGCAGCGTACAGGGTTCCAAGGGACAGACTTGAAATGTTGTCTGAAGCATATGATAGCTTGCGCAAGGCTCAGCGGCGCATGAAGAAGTAGGCTCATCAACATCGTCGCTCAATTGAGTTTAATGTGGGTGACAAAGTGTTGATGAAACTTACTCCACAAATCTGGAAACAGATTGCAAGTAAGACTAGGCATCGAGGCTTGATTCCTAAGTGTGATGGTCCATTTGAAGTGGTGAAACGAGTGGGCAAAGTTGCATATAGGTTGAACCTACCAAAAAGATTAAAGATTCATCCCACTTTTCATTTGAGTTTCTTGAAACCTTACTTTGCATATCATCTACCGGACAAGAACAAATCAAAGTGGGATCCTCTATCAGTACCTACACAGTTTGATGCTGAAATTGAGAAGATCCTTGATCATTGGGTTTTGGGCACAAGTAAAAAGAATACAAAGATAGAATTCTTGATAGATTGGAAAGGCGAGAGTGCAGCTGATACAGTTTGGGAGAAATCAAAGGACTTATGACAGTTTGATGCTTAAATTGATGACTACCATAAAACAGTCTCGATGAGAACATCGAGTTCAAGTGGTGCGGGTGGTCTGTTAGACCCGTAAACTAGTTGATCTAACTATGTGCAGGCATGACAAGGACTTGAGCATTGCTCTTGGCATTCATGGGGGTAAAATAGTGCAACAAAGGTTCAAGGTGCTCTGGTGTTGGCAAAGTAGCTTGAACATGCAAGGCTTACGTGTGTGCAAGAGACATCGGAAAGGCAGTGTTTTGGCTTGAAAAAGCAAGTTTTGAAGACTTGATGATGGCAAAACAAAGGCATTCACACGGATTACTGAAATAAAACTAAGTGTTGGAGGACAACTGAAATATTCTAAGTGTTGGAAGCAGGCTGAAATATTCTAAGTGTTGGAATGTAGGCTGAAATATTCTAAGTGTTAGAATATTGTTAATTCGTTTGGATAACGATTAATTTGAATTATATTTTATCTGTTAGAAATATAGCTATTGGAAACATTAGTTAAAATCCTGTGATGACAAGTGTTAGACAAGTGTCGTTTGTAACTGTCGTTTGTAACTGTCATGTGCAGAAAAGTTATAAAGGGTAGAAATTCTTCTATAGCAAAGAAGAGTAAATCTGGCCTTAGACGAATTTATGAAGCCTTATCCTTTATTGATTTATTATTAATAAAAGGTTGGTAAGAGTTCCCATACGTTGGCTATGTTGTTACAATTATTATTACCTTAAATAATATTAAGTAAAGAATTTTTATACTTAGTTAAATTCGTGTGAGTGTAAGGCTCAAGTTTGCAAAGAGTTGTAGACTGCATGGGAGTGGTGTTAGATAAAAAAAATCGATACTTTTAAGCTACCATCACATTCAATTGAGGGTTTACTGCAATTTCATATTTAATTGAATTTTATGAATAGGACTTTAATTAGTTAATAGCAAAAATCAATTTAAACTGTAATTAAAATCAGAAACAATGTCAAAAGAAAAGGAGGATAAAGATAAATTCAAAAGTTGGTCATAAAAAGATGTCAGATTCCCTTTTACTTGATTCCCTTTTTAAGCAGAAGGAATGTTAAAGGACGGATGAGAATTTCAAAAAGGAGTAAAGAGGGTTTAAAAAGACTTGAAACGGTGCCAGGTCTGTGATTTGACGTGTCGCTTGAGTGACAAGCAATGGGACTAACGGTCAGAATGACCGATGACTTACACGTGGCATTATCAACGGTCATAATTTTCAGTTTAAAATTAATGTACAAATGCTAACCTGGATAGCCACCAGGTACCATGAGACAGTTTTATCCTCATTCTCCAGTTGTTCTAGTCATGTCTTTGCTAGTCCAGTCCTTCCTGAAAATATACCTACAAAAGGTACAAAAATGATCTTAATCAGATATTTAATTATTAACCAAAGGATACCTGCACTGCAAATTTAGTCATCAAGGGAATTCAAGTGTTGGAAGCTATGGACATCACTTAGAGATCATCATACCCAACTTCAGCCTATTTCTCTCAAATTGATCTTTACTGAGAGCCTTGGTGAAGATGTCTGCAATTTTCTCCTCCGTTGGACAATATGTAAGCACAATATTCCCCTTTTCAACATGGTCTCTCGGAAAGTGATGTCTAACATCAATATGCTTTGTTGTCTTATGGTGAACTGGATTTTTTCCCATACTAACAGCACTAGTATTGTCGCACATAAGAGGAATAGCTTTGATGTTTATACCAAAATCCTCCAACTGTTGCTTGATCCCATAACAACTGTGAACAGCAGGCTGCTGCTGCTACATACTTAGCTTCAACAGTTGAAAGAGCCACATAATTATATTTCTTGGTTCCCCAAGAAATTAGTGAAGATCCAAGAAAATGAGCCATTCCAGAGGTACTCTTCCTGTCAACTTGATAACCAGCAAAATCAGCATCTACAAAGCCAACTAAGTCAAAGGTGTCACCTGCTGGATAGAAAAGAACCAGGTCCCCTGTTTTCTTCAAATATCTTAGAATACGTTTTGCATCCTTCAAGTGTGAGTCACGAGGACATGCTTGAAATCTGGCACACATTCCAACATTATAGACAATATCAGGCCTGCTAGCAGTCAGATAAAGCAAAGATCCAATGATTCCCCTATACATGGTTTGATTCACAAGAGGATCAGATTCCTCTACGACAAGCTTGGAATTTGTTCCCATTGGAGTATCAATAGGTTTGGAATTGAACATATTGAATTTCTTCAGCAGCTCCTTGATGTACTTCTCCTGATAGATTGAAATCTCATTTGATGATTGCTTGATTTGTAAACCAAGGAAGAATGTCAATTCACCCATCATGCTCATTTGAAATTCCTTTCCCATTAATGATGAGAATTCTTCACACAAATGTTCTAAAGTAGCTCCAAAAATTTTATCATCCACATAAACTTGAATAATAAGCAATTCTTGTTCTCTTTTTAATAAGAATAGAGAGTATTGTCTATCTTTCCTCTTTTGAAACCATTTTTCAGCAGAAACTTTGACAGTCTTTCATACCATGCTCTAGGAGCCTGTTTCAAGCCATACAGAGCCTTATTCAATCGGTACACATGATCTGGTAGCTTAGCATCTTCAAACCCAGGAGGTTGTTTGACAAATACCTCCTCTTTCAGATCTCCATTCAGAAATGCACTTTTGACATCCATTTGATACAGCTTGAATCCCATGAATACAGCAAAAGCTATTAGAATTCTAATGGCCTCCATCCTGGCAACAGGTGCAAAAGTCTCATCATAGTCTATTCCTTCTTCTTGATTGTATCCTTGAACCACCAACCTGGATTTGTTTCTAGTGATCACTCCATTTTCATCGAGCTTGTTTCTGAACACCCATATGGTTCCTATTACTGTTCTGACTGCAGGTCGAGGAACCAGGTACCATACCTTGCTTCTTTCAAACTGATGAAGTTCATCTTGCATTGAGTTGATCCAATCTGCATCACTTAATGCCTCTTTCACATTCTTGAGCTCAATAGATGATATGAATGCTGAAAATGCAACTAGATTTCTTGTTTTTGATCTACTATGAATTCCAGAGTTCGAGAAAGAGATAAGATTATCAAGAGGATGTGATAAACTATGTTTCCATCCTGGTCTTAGAGCAGACTGGTTGAGCTGATCGACATGTTCTTCTTCATCAAGGGTGTCATCATTTTCTGGGGAGTTTGATGTTCTCTGACTGGAATTAAGAGTAGTACCAGATACCTAATCACACTTTTCCACTTCATCAGCCTTTTCAGGTAGACTATGAGTTTGATCATCAAAGTCATTTTTCAACTGTTGTTCTGCATCAGTTTCACTTCCTTCAATTTTCTGTGAATTGAACAGCTTGATCACATCATCTTCATCATTTGATCCACTGCTTTTTAAGTTTCCATCTTCATCAAAAACAACATAAATGCTTTCTTTAATACACTGAGTTTTTTTGTTGAATATTTTGTATGCTTTACTCGATGAAGAATATCCAACTAACACTCCTTCATCACTTCTAGGATCAAATTTTCCCAGATCATCCTTTTCATTGTTCAGCACAAAACATCTACACCCAAATGCCCTAAGATAGCACAGCATAGGCTTTTTGTTGTTGAGCAGCTCATAGGGGGTCTTATTTAAAACAGCTCTTATCAAACACCTGTTGGTAACATGACAAGCTATGTTGACAGCTTCAGCCCAGAAACTTTGTGGAAGATTTGACTCAATGATCATGGTTCTGGTAATGTTCACCAAGGTTCTGTTTTTTCTTTCCACCACTCCATTTTGTTGAGGAGATCTTGGAGCAGAAAAGTTATGACTAGTACCATTCTCCATGCAAAATTGATCCAGTTTTGAGTTCTCAAACTCAGTTCCATGATCAGATCGAATGCCACAAATCACTTGATTAAATTTAGTTTGAATCATTTTGAGAACCACCAATTCTTCAGGTGTTTCTGCTTTTGATTTTAGGAATCTTGTCCATGTATATCTTGAGTAATCATCAACCATCACCAGAATGTATTTCTTGTCATTTCTGCTTTGAACCTTCAAAGGTCCACATAAGTCCATGTGTAACAGCTCCAGTCTTCTTGATGAGGTTACTTGCTTCTTTGGCTTAAAGGATGATCTGATTTGTTTTCCTTTGACACAAGCTTCACAAATTTTATTTTTAACAAACTTCAACTTTGGCAGACCTTGGACCAGGTCCTTAGAAATCAGTTTATTCAATAAAGATGAGCTCACATGCCCTAGCCTACGATGCCAAAGATCAGCATTTTCATTTTGAGCACTAAGACATGTCAGATCATCTCCATGAGACGTTTCTGAGTTGGCCACATACATGTTTTTACTTCTGAAAGCAGTGAGAATCACCTTCTTTGTAGTTAGACTAACCACAGTGCACTTCTTAGAAGTAAACTTGACTTCATTTCCCTTGTCACAAATTTGAGACACACTCAAAAAACTATACTTCAACCCATCAACATGATACACATTGTCAATTGAATCTTCAAGAGACTTTCCCACTTTACCAACTCCCAAAATGTACCTCTTCTTTCCATCACCAAAAGAGACACCTCCTCTCTGAAGTGTCTTGAGTGAGAGGAAATTTTTGATGTCACCAGTCATATGTTTAGAGCATCTATTGTCCATATACCAACATTGACTGCTGCTCCTCTCACTCACTTGCACCAAGAATCACTTGTTTAGCTTGGGAACTC
Organism: Solanum lycopersicum; assembly: GCF_036512215.1. Lineage (NCBI taxonomy): Eukaryota > Viridiplantae > Streptophyta > Magnoliopsida > Solanales > Solanaceae > Solanum > Solanum lycopersicum. Next base: position 53,070,790 of record NC_090807.1, read on the forward strand.
ATTTCAATTTGAGTTCCCAGAAGGCAGACAAAGGAGTGATCAGATTGTATCTAGTCCAATAGGGCAGTTTTTGAAACTTTCTAACAAAGGACATTGTAACAGTGACAGATTTTTTCTTTGAAAATCTATCAGTTGAAATAGGTTTTGGAGGACCAGGTCTCTCTTTTGATATTTTTTGCCTTTCAGCATAATTAGAGAGTCTTTCATGAGAATATCTCCAGCCAGCACACTCTCCCTTTAAGTGCCCATTTTTGCCACAATGAAGACAAAGCAGATTGTCAGACACAAATACATACTTTCTTAAGGGTTAAAATGAGGAGTGATATTCAAACTTCCTAGGCCTTTCTTATTGAAATTACTCTGATTTGTTGCATTTGACAACAACTTAGAGGATTTTGTCCACTTAAGAGATTTTTCAAGTTCTTCCTTAAGTTTGACGATATCCTTTTCTAATTTGTTGCTCTTCTCCAAAGACAATCCCAGATTTTTCTCATTGATTTTCAGTTTTTCTTCAATTTCAACTTGTAAACCATTTGACCTTCCATTTAGCTTTTCAGCTTCTTCATTTATCTGATTTAACTGTTTTTTAAGTCCAGTGTTATTAGACTCTAGAGACACCATTTTTGACATTTTCTCCTCCAGTTTAACCTTGTTTTCAGTCAAACTGTCAAGTTCAACATTCATAATGTCTCTTTCAGAGGTTAACTCAATTATTGAATAAATCATAACATTTGCTAATGTTCTCATTTATTTAAGAGAATAATTATTCAGATCATGTTTCATATCGAGAAGAGTTACCTTGTCATCCTTTTCTTCATTTTCTGTATGAGCATTTCATTGAATATGGTTTCCTCTTCATGAACCGCCACCATAGACGCATCATTTGGTTCATCAGGGTCTTCTGAGTCACTTGAAGAGTCTCTCCATGCAGCAAGAGCCTTTTTGACCACATAGTCAGCAGCAGCTTTGCGATCATTTTTATCGAGTACCAGGTCCCTTCTCTTCTCTTTGTCAATTCTTGGTTTTTGATATTCCCTGTTTTTAGTTTTGAGTAGAGGACACTCTTTAATAAAGTGTCCAGCTTTTCCACACTTGTAGCAGGTATCATTTTGAGTAGCATTTCCAGGACCATTCGTTCCTCTTCTAAAACCTTTGTTCTTTCTCACAAATTTTTGAAATCTATTGATGAGATAAGTCATATCATCATCACTGGAGTCTTCATCAGATTTGTATTTCAGCATCAAGGACTTATCCTTTTTAACTTCCTTCTTTGACAAATCATGATTTCGATTCATCTCATGAGTCTTCAGATTTCCAATGAGAGCATCCATTGTCAGCATCTTTAAATCTTTGGCTTCAGAAATGGCATCAACCTTGCTTTCCCAAGACTTTGGAAAAATTCGAAGAACTTTTCTGACTTGCTTGCTCATACTTATAGCTATAGGTTCCCCAAGACATCGTAGCGATATTGGTAATAGAGGACAATTTTGTGAACATCTCATGAATTGTTTCTCCTTCCTTCATCTTGAAGTTTTCATACAAAGAGGTGAGCATATCAATCTTTGATTCCTTGACTTTTTCAGTTCCTTCATGAGCTTTTTTTAAACAATCCCAAATTTCTTTGCCAGACTCACAAGCTGAGACACGATTGAACTCATCAGGTCCTATCCCACAGACAAGAAGAGTTTTTGCCTTGTATCCCTTTTCTATCTTCTTTCTATCAGCTTCAACATATTTTTATCTAGGCTTTGGAACATGCCTGGTTTTCTCTCCATCCTTTTATTCTATCATTGGAATAAATGGTCCATCTATTACGATATCCCATAGCTCACTATCTTCAGCCATGAGGAAATCATGTATTCTAACTTTCCACCAACTGTAGAAATGTCCATTGAAACGAGGAGGTCTTGTTGAGGACTGACCTTCTTCTAGATTAAGTGGAGCAGCCATTCTAGAACAGATATCACTTCCTTGGGGTTAACCAAATAGAGAGTACCTGCTTTGATACCATTTGATAGAATATGTGCCTTCACTTATCAGTCAATGGACCAGGTCCCTTGACACACTAATAAGTATAAACAGAAAGTTAAATGCAGTTTAAACAACAAAATGATTTTACGTGGAAACCTCCTTGCTTAAAGGAGTAAAATCATGACCTGTCTCACAGGATTTTCAATCGTTTTCACTAATCTTCACAAGCAAAAGTGAAACACGATTACAACAAATGTGAGAAAAAGTTTTTAATCTCACGTTCAAGCAATAATCTCTATTGCTTAACAAGCCTAAGAAGAAATAAATCTACCCACTAAGCTATCCCACCTAGACAACTTAGAATTTCAATACTACCCACTGATTCCTTCATAGTTTCAGCAATAGTTTACAATGTAAGACCAAGAGAATATATTCTTAAACAACTACACTAGATGCTCCAAAGATTTCTACTGTTGTTTGAATAATTCTACCGTTTGTTTGCTGATAGTCTTCGCAAGTGTTCTTGAAAAATTCTTTGTCAAGTTGCAAAAACTACCAATGATGTTTAGGAAAGTGAATTTTATATGTACAAGTCACTTTCCTTAAACTTTTTGCCATTGGTTGGAGAAGTCTGACTTTCTGATGTCGTTGGGAAGAGTGCACCTACTTTCTGTACCTTCTCCAGCTAGCAGCCAACCGGCTCGTCACATTGGGAGCCTGGTACCTTTACAAGGTCCCTGAGTTTGTTTCATCTTCAAAACTCAAGTAAGAAACCTGGTACCTTTACAAGGTCCCTGAGTTTGTCAAATCATCAAAACTGCAAATTACATGGTTGAATTGCGGAAACAATAAAATGAATTGTTGGATACTGGTCTGATTCAACCATATAAGGCTATATATGGTGCTCCTGTTTTGTTCCAAAAGAAACAGGATGGAACGATGAGAATGTGTGTGGATTACAGGGCGCTGAACAATGCAACTGTGAAGAATAAGTATTCGATTCCGTTGGTGCAAGATTTGATGGACATGTTGAGAAAAGCATGCTGGTTCACGAAACTTGATCTTAGGGCAGGCTACTGCAGGTTAGAATAGAAGAAGGTGATGAACCCAAGACAACATGTGTAACTACATATAGTTCTTATGAATTTCTTGTAATGCCATTTGGGCTAACCAATGCCCCGTCTACCTTTTGAAACTTAATGAACAATGTGTTGTTTGACTATCTTGATGATTTTGTAGTCATCTATCGTGATGATATTGTTATCTATAGTTGAACATTGGATGAACATGTCAATAACTTAAGTATGATGTTGTCGCAGTTGAGGAAATATACACTTTATGTTAAAATGGAAAAGTGTGAATTCGCTCAACAAGAAATAAAACTTCTGGGGCATATTGTTAGTAAAAACCAAGTTCAAATTGATCCTAAGAAAGTGCAGGCATTTGTTGACTGGCAAGCACTAAGAAATGTTAAGGATTTGCGATTGTTTCTTGGGTTGGCTAACTATTACAGAAAGTTCATTGTGGGTTATTCAAAAAGGGCAGCGACTCTGACTGACTTGTTGAAGAAAGATGCTAAATGGATATGGATTGTACGATATAAAGAAGCTTTTAAAAATTTAAAGGAAGCTATTACATCTGAACCCATATTAAAGTTGCCTGATTTTGAATTGCCATTTGAAGTACATACTAATGTGTCTGATAAGGCTATTGGAGGCGTGTTAGTACAGGAAGGTCATCATGTGACACTTCGAAAGTCGAAAACTGAATGATGCTGAGCAAAGATATTCGACACATGAGAAGAAAATGGTTGTTGTTGTACACTGTCTATAGGTTTGGAGAGTATCTCTTAGGGACTTGATTTGTTGTTAGAACTGATAATGTAGCCAGTATATTTTTCAAACACAAAATAAATTGAGTCCAAAACAAGAAAGATGGCAAGAGTTTTTGGCAGAATATGATTTTGTGTGGGAACATAAGCTGAGGGAAACACAACCAGGTTGCTGATGCATTGAGTTGGAAAGAGGTATTTGCTGCAGTATATTAAATTTCAAAACTTGAGACTGATTTCTTTGATAAAATCAGGTTGTGTGCTGCAAATGACTCATTATATGTTAAGTGGATGGGTCAAGTGCAAGATGGGACACTAAAACGGTATTAGATCGAGGATGATCTGCTCTATTTTAAAGGGGAAAGGATAGTCGTACCAAATTAGGGTGGACTGCACAAAGACATGATGAAGGAAGCACATAATTCCGCTTGGGTTGGACATCCGGGTGTTGAAAGAATGTTGGCTCTACTGTCTCGTGTTTATTTCTGGCCAAAGATGGATGATAACATAGAAGCATGCGTGAAGACTTGTCATGTCTGTCAAGTAGACAAGAGTGAACGTAAAAAGGAAGCTGGTTTACCGCAACCTTTGTCTATTCTTGAAATGCCTTGATTATTAGTAAGTATGGATTTCATTTCTGAATTTCCTAAGGTAGACGACAAAGCATCGATAATGGTGGTAGTAGACAGGTTCTTAAAATATTCTGTTATCATTGCTACACCTGAATTGTGTTCATATGAGATTGCTGTTGATTTATTCTATAAATATGTGGTTAAATACTTTGGTGTTCTGGCCGACATTGTGAGTGATGGGGATACAAGGTTCACAAGCAGGTTTTGGACAATATTTTTTAATATGATGGAAATTGAGTTGAAATTTTCTACTGCAAATCATCCACAAACAGATGGATAGACGGAAAGGATCAATCACTTATTAGAGGAATACTTGATGCATTATGTAACAGCAAGTCAACAGAATTGGGTTGCGTTGTTAGACACTACGCAGTTTTGTTATAATCTGCACAAGTCGTTTGTAACAGAAATTAGCCCTTTTGAAATCATTTTAGGCAAACAGGCTACGACGCCATTGGATGTTGCTAAGTCTAAAAATCAAGAAAAGTGTCCAGCAGCGCACAGGGTTGCAAGGGACATACTTGAAATGTTGTTTGAAGCACAAGATAGCTTGCGCAAGGCTCAGTGGCGCATGAAGAAGTAGGCTGATCAACATCGTCGCTCAATTGATTTAATGTGGGTGACAAAGTGTTGATGAAACTTACTCCACAAATCTGGAAACAGATTGCAAGTGATACTAGGCATCGAGGTTTGATTCCTAAGTATGATGGTCCATTTGAAGTAGTGAAACGAGTGGGCAAAGTTGCATATAGGTTGAACCTACCAAAAAGATTAAAGATTCATCCCACTTTTCATGTGAGTTTCTTGAAACCTTACTTTGTAGATCATCTACCGTACAGGAACAAATCAAAGAGGGCTCCTCCATCAGTACCTACACAGTTTGATGCTGAAATTGAGAAGATCCTGGATCATTGGATTTTGGGCACAAGTAAGAAGAATACAAAGATAAAATTGTTGATTCATTGGAAAGGCAAGAGTGCAGCTGATGCAGTTTGGGAGAAATCAAAGGACTTATGACAGTTTGATGCTTAAATTGATGACTACCATAAAACAGACTCGATGAGAACATCGAGTTCAAGTGGTGCGGGTGGTCTGTTAGACCCGTAAACTAGTTGATCTAACTATGTGCAGGCATGACAAGGACTTGAGCATTGCTCTTGGCATTCATGGGGTAAAACAGTGCAACAAAGGTTCAAGGTGCTCTGGTGTTGGCAAAGTAGCTTGAACATGCAAGGCTTACGTGTGTGCAAGAGTCATCGGAAAGGCAGTGTTTTGGCTTGAAAAAGCAAAGTTTTGAAGACTTGATGATGGCAAGACAAAGACATTCACATGGATTACTGAAATAAAACTAAGTGTTGGAGGACAACTGAATTATTCTAAGTGTTGGAAGCAGACTGAAATATTCTAAGTGTTGGAATGTAGGCTGAAATATTCTAAGTGTTAGAATATTGTTAATTCGTTTGGATAACGATTAATTTGAATTATATTTTATCTGTTAGAAATATAGCTATTGGAAACATTAGTTTAAATCCTGTGATGACAAGTGTCAGACAGGTGTCGTTTGTAACTGTCGTTTGTAACTGCCATATGCAGAAAAGTTATAAAGGGCAGAAATTCTTCTATAGCAAAGAAGAACGAATCTGGTCTTGACGAATTTATGAAGCCTGATCCTTTATTGATATATTATGAATAAAAGGTTGGTAAGAGTTTTCATACGTTGGCTATGTTGTTACAATTATTATTACCTTAAATAATACTAAGTAAAGAATTTTTATACTTAGTTAAATTCGTGTGAGTGTAAGGCTCAAGTTTGCAAAGAGTTGTAGACTGCCTGGGAGTGGTGTTAGATAAAAAATCGATACTTTTCAGCTATCATCACATTCAATTGAGGGTTTACTGCAATTTCATATTTAATTGAATTTTATGAATAGGACTTTAATTAGTTAATAGCAAAAATCAATTAAAACTGTAATTAAAATCAGAAACGATGTCAAAAGAAAAGGAGAATAAAGATAAATTTAAATGCTGGTCATAAAAAGATGTCAGATTCTATACTTAGTTTTAAGATTGGTCAACGGACCGGAACCGGTTCACCGGACCGGACCGAAACCCGTTGACCGGTATGTTGACCGGTAGCGGGATGAACCGGATCGGAATTACCGGGATGATTCATCGATTCCGTCCCGTTCCACTATATACCGGGATGGAACCGGAACGGATCGGGATGGAAGGGGACGGGATAAACGGAACGATATTTTTTGGAATTACGAAAATATAATTTTTTTTAATTTTTTTAAGTATAAATTAATAGTTTTTAAAAATTTATACTGTAATTTTTTACTTAAGTTTATTTTAAAGATATTTTATTAATTTTGTTGTTGTTGTTAAGTTTGCAAGTAAAGTCCACTAAAGTTTTTAAAATTTAAATCTTTTGAAATTTATACTTTATAAGTTATTACTTATATTCATTAATATTTATTTTATAAGTTATATTTATAAAATAATAAGTGTCAAAAAATATAAAAATAATTTATAAAAAATATAAATATAAATTATATAAAATATAAAATATAAAAAAATTAATATATATTAAATAAACCGATCCGGAACCGGAACGAAATCGGAATGAACCGGGATGAATCGGTACCGGTACACCGGTACGAAATTACGATTCCGTCCCGTTCCGTATACCGGTTCAGACTATCCCATCCCGTCCGTAGGCAACCGAAACGGGACGAACCGGAACGAACCGAAATGGTACCGGAACGATACCGATACGTCCCGTTCCGTTGACCAGTCTTACTTAGTTTATTATTAATACTAGTGAATTTTGACTATGCTTCACACAGTCATAAAAACATTAATTGAATTTATAATTAACTCTAATCAATTTAATCTAAAATGGAAGTAAATATATTAACAATCATAAGTGTGAACATAAGATTTAAAAGATCATCGACAGAAACTAATCACAATAATTTGTTGATGGAATCGTAGAAACACCTTAAGATTTTATTGCTCCTATGACAATCCTAGATACGAACAAATTAAATAAAAATTATACATTTTATAAAAATGAACTCATTATGATTGAACTATTTTAAAATACTTCACTTTCTTTTTCTTTTTATGGGAAGCACAAACTGTAAATAATTTTTTTGGTAAATCCTTCCTAATATAGACATACCTTCAAGTGTACCTTTAACGTTTAAAAAATCTATTTTCGACGATAAGTACGTTTTAATTACATTATTAAAACATAACCTATTGAAGAATAGTAATAAGATTATAAAGCTAGTATTATAACTCAAATTATATATTTTTAGAACATATCAAAATATTATTACTTAGTTGATCCGTAGAAAGTAAAAAAAAATGATATTGAATGCGTCTATGAAATGTTTGGACTATCTAACAAATATATTAAATTATTAGCAAACAATAATAATATGACACTAAATAGAAATATTCATCTCTTTCCATTTTAAATTATACCTTTCAAATATATGATGAAACTCTCAATTGCTCAAACCCTTTTGATCAACATATAAATAAAAAGATAGTAAAGAAAAATGAAGATTGTCAAGCACTAATAAAAGAAAAATGAACTCGATAAAAATAGTTTCTTGTCAAAAATAAAGAGGGTGAAGTAATTATTATAACATAAATAGTTACCGAATATTAACAAAGTGACTATTAAAATTTTGATAATTTTATATAAACTTTAAATCAGAAACACATATAATATATTTATATTTTCTTACCATGAGAATTATATATGAGAGTGACAAAAGTATTGAAAAATAAATTTATAACCAAATTAGAAGAAACTATAGCATTAATATTCACTCAAAGTCTTTTTGAAAAATGCATAACCAATTGTGCACAAATTTATATTGATACAAGAGAAAATAACATTAAGGTTAGGAATAGAAACGGACACAATCAATAATATTAATCATAATTATCAGATTTAATTAATTTAATATGACGATTTGATATATTATTCAATATTCATTTATGTACTTATTTTAAGAAAAATAAGAAATAATTTATTTTAAAAAAAATAAATAATTACAAATACCAATCATTAAAGGATGTCATATCAACTATTATAAAAAAACACAGACCCAGTTATTCTCTCACTTATTAATTACGGTAACACTTAATAAAATTAAATTGAATATATTATAAATTATTACAAATATGTTAAGATTAGTAATTAATGCTTAATTGATAGTAAATATATATAAAATATTACATTTCGAAGTTGTAATATACACTCTCAAATAAATATATTTTGTGATTTTTCCTTTCTTATTACGGAATAGAGATTTCAAGATCAGCTCTTTTGAATTTTTTCTTAAAACAAAATTAAAGTCTGTATATTTAGAAATTAAATAAAATGCAACTAATGTTTTTATTGTTTTTTTTTCTCTGTCTTTTTAACTTGCACCTGCATGATCATTCTTTTAGACACAGTGTAATAAAACATAATTCCTACAAATAGAAAAAAAGATTAAATAAAAAGGAGAAATGTCTTATCTAAAGAGCATATTAAAGTTTCACCACTCACTTGATTCAATGCCCCACCATTTTGTATTTTTCCGTGAACATAATTATATTTTATAATAATATTATTTTATAACTTTGCGTATACATGAGTTTGTTATTATAGTTAACTAGTACGGGCATGGAGGTAAATATGTTTAGTAAAGTTACACCCTATGAACCTAGGTCCCGTTTAATTATAAAATATCAAATTAAAATTATTAAATTTATGTGTGAACATATATTTTATTTTAAAAGAAATTAAGGTTATGAGCACTGAACTCGAGAAACTATCAAGCCAATAAAAATATTTGCAAATCATTTTTTAAAAAAAAAAAAAGATAGATCAAAAGAATGAATTTTAAACTAAAAAACAAACTATATAACTAAGCAAACATAGCCTAGCATGCATGAAAGAAATTAGTGACTCCAATTTGAGTAAGCTTTTGAGATAATAATTATGACTAATAAATAACAAAGTTAGATTAGATAATAGAGAAGCTAATGCATTATTATCGATATAGGTTGAGTTATTTTTTATTAAATGATATGAGATTTGACTTTTTTTTCTAATAAAAAATGATTCTTTCATTCATAGAGGAGAGAAAATTCATAACCACTAATGCACCTATAAAAAGGGTGTGCATAATATATTGAATATAGAAATGACTAGCATTACACTTATGCCAAACAAATACATTGTTATCAAATTAAAACTAAGTATTAATACTACGTAGATACAAATCGATTGTGTGATCAAAGAATTAATTTTGTCATTAATAAATCAATTAGTGTGGACACTTATGCTAAAGTTTTGTTGATTATGTATAAAAATAGTGTCCTATTAATATGCTCCCATGTTAAGCTTATTCTGATTATTATAAGACTTAAGACGAAAATTGACAAATAAGAAGCTCTCCAACTCCAAGGCTTTTTACCAAGGATTCTCCCTTAATATTTAAGTCTTCTTTTTTTCTTCCTTTTAGTTAATTTGATCAGAACTGAATATAAACAATTCTCAGTTTGGTGAAGTATATTGTTGTTGTGGCTACTGGTAGTTAATCCATAAGTAGTCCTTTAAAGTTGATATCAATTTTTAGTTTGATACTTTAATTAGGTTTTGTTCATTTTAAGCACCTTATTGGGTAATTTTGACACTTTTTATATTTTTAAAATCACATTATAAGAGCGTACATCCAGACGCCTCTTACATGGAAAAATAAATAAATTAATATCTAGTACGTGGAAATTTTATTTTATTTTTTAAAACGTCAATTTTACTTTCGTTTTTCTTTGTTTCAGATCTCAAACCCCATGCCCCGCCTCTTTTCTTCTTTCTTCTTGTGCTTCCTTCTCCTATTCATTTGTTCTTCTCTATCAACAAGGCAAGAACATAGGTTAGTTTACAAAGTAAAATACGTTGGAGGATAAAGGAAATCATATCAAATCGACAAGTTTTTGTATGACATTTAAAAGAAAATTATTTCTTGTGCTACTATGATTGAGATTTACAATGAAGGATATGTAAAGTAAATTTTTTTCATTGGAAATTGTTCTTTATTTTTTTTAATCCCTTGAAATCAATTTAATTTCGCAATTTCAATAGAGAAGGTAAGAATGTAAATCAAATTTCCATTTAAAAGAAGTTGATTTCTTTTTTTGTTTCCTTAAAATCGATTTTATTTTTGAATATAAATCAAGATGCAAATTCGATTTTCAAAGAAGATGGAAGAACCAAAGAGTGTAACCTAGTAAAGTATCGTAGAATTTTTAAAAAAGTTGTATGGTGATGGAGGACGGTAGAAGGTGAAGAAGATGAAAGGGAGAAAGCAAGGAAGAAGAAGGAGAAGAAAATATTTTTAAAAAAGTCAAAATATTTATAAAAGAACCTCTGACTCACTTAAAATTTGTGTAGCACATGTACCATGCTTAGTCAGCGAAAAGTCTCAAAATGACACAACGAGAAGCGACGTGGGGTGTCTAAAATGAATAAAGCTTAGTTGAATTGTCTAACTGAAAGTTTATGTCAAACTTTAATATATATATATATATATATATATATATATATATATATATATATATATATATATATATATATATATATATATATATATATATAAACTCAATCATACTATTTTTCATTATTCTTTTAGGGAAAAGGATATGAAATATATCTGAACTTTGACCGAAATAGTTGTTATAAACTTTGGAAAGGACCTTTAGTATATTTTAAAGGTATATGTGTGTCTACGTGGACATAAAAAATAATGCGTAATTATAAATAGAAAAATGTTCATGTGGGCACATATATACCTTTAAAATACACTATTAAATAGTTCAGGGGGTAAAAATATACTATTAAATAATTCTGGGGTAAAAGGTTCTCTGAATCTAATACAAATAATGAAGATTGATTTTTTTGTTGGTAAGAATCACATCTTCATTGTTGATATCATCTTTATCTTGAGGGATAAGATACAACATCCTTATGTATTCAAGACAAACATTCTTTCTGCCTTTGTCGAACTGCCTTGACACTGTGGCAAGTTTTGACATGTTTTTCTTCGCTTATTGAAAAGTGAATTCTTTATTACTGATTTTTTCGCGGTTGATTGCATCTCGCACTTAAAGGAGTCGGTCCTTGTGAGGAGGAGGACTCTTCTCTTGCTGTTAAAAGTGCTTGCTCATGGTCTATCGTCCATGTAACATCCCAAAAACTTCTAAGTTAAGACTCGAACAATTCTTCATTTCCTTGTAGTGTCATATCGAGTGATTCTTAAATTGCACATATGTGTAAAGGTAAATTCTTTAGTCTGAAATGATTTTGGATATCAATTAATTTTTTTTACATCCCTACTCTATTCAAATAGGGCGAAACGTTGTAGTGACTCAAAAGTAATCAATTAACTCAATAAAGAATTTAACGAATAAACGAATTTTAAAGGAGTCGCCACCTAATTTTAGAAAAACTAAGAAACCAATTAAAGTAATCTATAGTTCTAGATAAGAGGTTCAAGTGATTCCGAAGGGAAGGTATTAAGCACCCTTCGAAATCCACAAATGTGGGTTCCGACTAAATTCATTTTTTTAAATTGAGGAGGAAATAAAACTATCAATAAGTATAATAGGCATGAAATATACACAAATAATAAAATAAAACAATAATAAAAAATGACCTAAGTTTGTCTATCGCCAATAATATACATAATAATAAAAATAAAATTACAATTTAAATTTTATTTGGAATAGCTTCGATGGAAAGCAACTCGGTGTACCTGTAAAGACACTTAATAATAGAGTTAGTACTAAATAAATATAAACAGAAATAAATAACTCAAATAATAACTTAAAAATAAAAACCCGTCTTATTAACATGAAAGACGTTGAAAATCGATGATAAATTCTTCATCGGCCCAAGAAAATAATATAAACTTAACTAAATTTCCGTCTTAAAAAATGAAAAGACCTCCAAAACCGATGAAGAGATTTTCTCATTGGCCAATTTTAATTGGAATCCACTTAATGTTAACTAAGAAGTATCACAACTAGTGAAGATAACACTAGTTTGTGCATATATGACTTTGAAAATATGCACAAACTATTTTTTTTGCTTTTGAAAAAATAATATCGAACTCAAGAAGGGCTGCATACGTATCTCACTGAAATGGAAATCAAATCACAGTTCGTGCAGATATGACTTTAGAAATATGTACAAACAATTTTTTTTACTTTTAGGAAAAAGAATACAGAACCCAAGAAGAGCTGACTACATATCTCACCGAAATGAGAATCGAGTTCACGTAGTTCGTGCAGATATGACTTTGAAAATATGCAAAAACTATTTATTTTTTTTAATTTTGGGAATAATAATGCCGACCCAAAAAAATCTGCCTACTTATCTCACCGAAATGAGAATTAGGTTTGCGTAACTCGTGCAGATATGACTTTGAAAATATGCATAAACTATTTATTTTTTTTGCTTTTGGGAAAAATAATATCGAACCCAAGAAGGGCTGCCTACGTATCTCACCGAAATGAGAATCAGGTTCGCATAGTTCATTCAGATAAGACATATAATAATTTAAAGATTCAGAAAAACTCAAAGCAATTCTTTGTAGGTTTATCGCCATTGAAATTTATAGTCAGGAAGTTTTTTTTTTTTACTTTTTGTTTCACCAATATGCATTTGCATCCTTTTAAATGCCAATTTTTGTACCTTTTTGAACGTGGCCTCCGTATTCTACAATAACCACTTGTTGCATTCTTTTTTTATTATTTCTTCAAACTGCGTACTCTCAATTATTCAAAAGAACTATACATTATTATCACCATCCCCGACTGTTGTCGGGGATGGTGATAATAATGTATAGTTCTTTTGAATAATTGAGAGTACGCAGTTTGAAGAAATAATTAAAAAAAGGGATTGTTTTCCTGCAAAAATATGAGGTATATGTCAAAGCATGGCCAATATACAAAATATATAACAAAAGATAGATAGTGCGACCTCATAGTCAAAGACTCCTCCAATTTGTCTTTTCAATGGATTATTATTGTCTTCTGAAATTCAAATAATCATTTCTCGCGAATTCTCTTGCCGCTCCGGATGAGTTATAACCTTCAAGCTTTCAAAAACAACTCAAAAGGTAAAAGTGACTTGAAAATGACTTGATATATTTATCTATTAAGCTCTTAAAAAATTTTGAAATAATGGACCATCATACAACATATTCACGTAAAACAAGTATATCACACAACATAGAAACACTGAATGCATATACAATGTGCCTTGGATTTTGACTCATCTCAAGCAAATGCGCTAAATTCAAGGTTTTGGCGTCGCTCTACACTATCTGACTAAGAGTGGTTTAGAAAAGACTTGCTTACCCTAGTCGGACAAACTACGGGGTGAAATATAATAAATGATGTTGGATGACCGCAAGTCAACTATTCATTTATCACTTCAAAAGAATTCGAGGGTGATTTTCTGAAGGACAGTTGTGGAAAACCACATAACCGCTTTTGTCTTAATGCATTCTATTTACCACTTGGCCGAAATTATACTATGAAATGCAATGACGATATATATACAATTAAATGAATAATGAATAAAAAAATAAGTACAATATACAAGTAATCAACTAAATATAAAAAAAAATACAAGGCATAACACAATAAAAGAAATTTTTTCTCAATTTTTATAAAAATTAATTAATATTGGTTAGAACCTCTATATCCCCAGCGGAGTCGTCATTCTGTTTACACCCCTACTCAATCCAAATAGGGAGAAACGTCGTGGCGACTCAAAAATAATTAGTTAACTCAATTTTAAAGAATTTAATGAATAAACAAATTTTAAAAGAGTCGCCACCTAATTTTAGGAATACTAGGAAAGCAATTAAAGTAATCTACGAAAATATTAGTTCTAGGCAAGGGGTTCAAGTGATTCTGAAGGGAAGGTGTTAAGCACCCTTCGAAATCTACAAATATGGATCTCGACTGAATTCATTTTTTAAAATTGAGGAGGAAATAAAACTATAAATAAGTATTAGTCATGCAATATATACGAATATTAAAATAAAATAATAATAAAAAACGACCTAAGTTTGCCTATTGCCAATAATATATACAATAATAAATAAAATTACAATTCGAATTTTATTCGAATGGCTTGCATTTAATCATATTTGTATAGAATATAGTTTCAGTTAGTTAGCTTTCTTAGTTAATTAGTTAACTCAAAGATTCCTTTCTTAACCAATTAGTTATGTACAACTGTCACATTTTCTCTTTTGTATATATACCTTACTGATAATCAATAACAAGCATGTTTTTCATTTACACAAAATCACAGGTTCTCTCATTCTACTTTTACATTGATTAGCTATGTCTTTCGTGTTTTGTATTGGATAAATTCTTCACCGTTGATGTGAATTTAATATTTTATCAGATCTTAGGTCTCTCAATTCGATCCTTTAGTTCTTATCACTATAAATCAGTGACTGTCTGTTTCTTTTTTTCTGAATTTTTTAATTCAATTTTGTTCATCGAGATGTTTTAGAAATTAGAGATTTCTTTGTGATCTTATCTTCTTCATTTGTTGTGAGGAGTCATCTCAATTTAGAGTTCTCCCTTTTTCGATTGTTAATTTGATCAAATCAAATTCATGGTTGTTGGTGAAAGTTCATCTGAAGGAGTTAGTAATACTACCAATCGTGATATAAATAATGCCCTGTATGTGCATCCATCGGATAACCCAGGAGTGATGCTTGTTACTACTCAATTTGATGGAGCAGGTTATCGATCTTGGAGGAGGGGAGTTATACGAGCCCTATCGGTAAAGAACAAATTAGGTTTCATCGATGTAAGTTGTGTGAAATCGAATGCAAATTCATCTTAGATTTGTCAATGGCAGAGATGTGATGATATGGTCTCATCATGGATTTTAAATTCATCAAGTAAGGAGATTTCAGACTGTGTAAAATATATCAGTAACTCAGTAGAACTTTGGAAGGAATTGGAAGATAGATATGATCAAATAAATGGGGCAAAATCATATCTGATTCAGAAGGAAATCAATGATCTTACACAAGGAGTATTAGACATTATTGTCTATTACAAAAGGATGAAAAAGTTATGGGAGGAATTTAACACCCTGAATCTCAAAACTCAGTACCGTTGTGTCTGTGGTTGTGGTGCAAAGGACAGTGTGCAGAAGGCAAAACAGGACATATGATTGATTGAATTTCTTATGGGACTAAATGAGGTGTATACTGTGGTGAGAAGAAATATTATCATGATGAACCCACTCCCTTCCATGGCACAAGCCTTTTCATTATTGATCCAAGAAGAGAAACAGAGTGAGTTCAAGCCTACAGGTCGAATGCCCATGGATTCAACTTCCATAAATGCAGGTGTGTTCAATGACAAAGTTCAAATAGGAAGAACCTTCAAAACAAATTACCAGAATAACAGTTCAGGAAACAACTATTATCAAGGTAGTAATAGTGGTAGAAATGCCATAATCTGTGATTTCTGTAAGAAAGCAGGACACATCAGGGAAAAGTGCTATAAATTGCATGGGTACCCTTAACAAAACAACAATCAAGGCTACTGGCAAAATGGTGGCTACAATAGTGGAAAATGTTACCGGCAGAATAATCAAAATTTGAAGGGAAAAAGGGTGGTGGCCAATGTACATGGAAATAGTAAACATGGTGGTGCACCTAGTGACACGGGGTCAACACATAGGGAGGAACAGGTACAAAATAACAATCTCCAAAATGCTATCACAAGGGAACAATGTAGTCAACTCATGGATTTACTGCAGCAATTCCAAAATGAAAACACAGGAGAAAATCCAGGTAGCTTAATTGTCAACACTGGTTCCATGAACTTTGCAGGTATTGTAGTGTGCTCCTCATCTACTGATTTTTTGACAATCATTTATGTAAATATTTTCAATCAAATATTGATATGTGGATCATAGACTCAGGAGCATCCAACCATATAACATTTAACAGAGATTCCCCAACCAACATTAGGACCATGTCCTATCCTATATTAATTTCACTTTCTAATGGATACAAAGTCAAGGTGACAGAATTTGGTGATGTACCAATAACATCTAGTATCATTTTACATGAAGTGTTATATGTACCTTCTTTTAAATATAATCTTTTCTCAATTCATTCCTTGACCAGTTCCATGAAATGCACAGTTTTGTTCACTGATGCATGGTGTTTATTGCAGGCCCCTTCAATAAAAAGGCCTCAGGTGCTTGGTAACAATAGAGACGATCTTTATTTTTTGTGCTCAAGTTGTTTGAAGAATGACAAAAAGGTCAATGGGAACTCTATATGTTGTTGTTTTTCCTGTAGTAATAGTTTATTTTCTAATTCCAGTGGTAGTTAGACCTGCATATCCTCTGATTTTGATTTTCATCATGTGAACAAATATAGCATGTTGAGCACTACTGGTTCTCTTGCTTGTACTTCTACTTCCAATAGAAATAATAAAAATGTCTAGTTTGAAAGAATGCTTATGTGACTACAAGAAATAATGTAGATTTGTTGTGACATAATAGACTTGGTCATGTGCCTTTTCTTAAAATGAGGAATATTTCCACCATACCAGCAACCTTTTCCCCTAAACAACCATTTTTGTGCACCATATGCCCAATGGCAAGACAAGAAAGACAACCTTTTAGTCATAGCACCAGCCAAACCAAGTCCAAATTTGAAATTCTTCATGTCGATCTATGGGGACCATATCATATCCCCACTTATGACAACTAAAAGTATTTCCTTACTCTAGTATATGATTATACTAGATCCACCTGGTCTCACTTATTGAGTACCAAAAGTAATGCTTTACATGTCTTGAAAGCCTTTACAAATATGGTGAAAAATCAATTCAACACCACAATCAAGTGCATAAGGTCTGATAATGGCCTAGAGTTCACCAATTATGAGGCAAATTCATTTTTCATGACCAAAGGTATAATTCATTGGAAAAGTTGTCCATATACACCACAATAAAATGATGTGGTGGAAAGAAAACATAAATACCTATTAGAGTTAACTAAAGCTCTTTTATTTCAATCTAAACTACCTCCAAAATATTGGGGTGAATATATTTTAATAGCCACTCATATCATAAACTGACTTCCTTCATCATTACTAAAAAATAAATGTCCATATGAATTATTGTATGACAGTAAACCAAAATATTCTCAACTTAGATCATTTGGATGTCTTTGTTATCCAACTGTCCCCAAAGTATTGAGAGATAAACTTGAGCCTAGAACGACCCCTCATATTTTTGTGGGATATCCTTTTGGAACGAAAGGGTACAAGGTAATGAGTCTTGTCACAAGAAAAATACATGTTTCTAGAGATGTAGTATTTTATACGAATATTTTTCCTTTTCATATGTCCACTGAAAAATGCTGAAAAATACATTTTTCCTTCTATTCTAAAGTTTGTTGAATCTGTCTTTCCTAGTCCCAACTCTGAGTTTGTAGATCATGTTGATTCCAGGTCCTATGACACTTGTATAAATTATTACAGATGTGAAATTACTACAGACACTAACTCATCACATCTTCTAACATCTTAGCCACCATCTCCAACTTCTGTTAATCCTGTACCACTACATCCTATTGATTCACAAACTTCTCAACCTATTATTTCTTTGCCAATACAGAGAAGATCACAAAGAGAACAAAATCCCACAACACCTAAAAGACTATGTTGTATCCGTTCCCACAATCAAGAACCCTAACCCTAAATCTAACCTTTCACTGACTGCCCTATTTACTAAACATCATCACATATCTACTGATGTCCTTGCATTTAACATTCAAATACTTGTTGAGAATATTTGTCATGACAATGAGCCATCATCATATAAGGATGCATCTCTCAGTCCTTCTTGGAAAAGGGCCATGACATCAGAGTTTGAGGCTCTATATGCTAACCATACTTGGGATCTTGTTAAGTTATCAGCAGTCAAACAACCCATTGGATGTCGCTGGGTGTATAAAGTCAAGCACAAGGCAGATGGTAGCATTGAAAGATTCAAAGCTAGATTACTTGTAAAAGGATACACACAACAAACTGGAGTGTATCATACAGAGACATATTCACCTGTGGTAAAAATGGCTATTGTTAGAACATTAATAGCATCTGCTGTCAAAAGAGGGTGGACCATGTCTCAACTTGATGTTAACAATGCGTTCCTTCATGGTGATCTCCATGAAGAAGTGTACATGAAGGTCCACAGGGACTTGAAGTACATGATACAGGTCTGGTTTGCAAGCTTGCTAAGTCTCTCTATGGCCTCAAGCAGGCCAGCAGACAGTGGTATGAGAAGTTAACTGAGGCTTTGTGCTAGAGAATACGCACACTCACACTGTGACTATTCACTGTTTCATAAGAAGTCAGAGCCTCTAATAGTGTTTGTTGTTGTGTATGTAGATGATATTATATTAAAAGGAACAGATGACACTGAGATTGATCAACTCAAGTCATATTTGGACAACACATTTAAGATCAAAGATCTTGGCAGGCTACATTATTTCTTAGGATTGGATATACTTGATACAAATGGAGGGGTACTCATCTCACAAAGAAAATTTGTTCTGGATTTATTAAAGGAATATGATTGTTTTAACTATACTCCTTTATCCTCCCCGCTAGACACCACTGCCAAACTGAGAGTCAATGAAGAGATTAATATATCTGATCCAACATACTATATAAAGCTAATTGGAAAACTCAATTTTCATACAAATACCAGGTTAGACATAGCCTTCAGTGTCCAACAACTGAGCCAATTTATGCAAGATTCCAGAAGTCCTCACCTGCAGGCAGCATTTGATCTTCTTAGATACTTGAAACAAGATCCTACTTTGGGCCTACATCTATCTAATGACCCTGATTGCACTATCCATGCTTACTGTGACTCGGATTGGGCTTTTTGTCCAGATTCAAGATTATCAGTGAGTGGTTATTTGGTCTTACTTGGCAACAGCCCCATCAGTTGGAAACCAAGAAACAAGAAACCATATATTTATCATTAGTTGAGGCTGAGTATCGATCCCTAAGAAAGGTGGTAGGAGAATTGACTTTGCTTTACAGACTTCTAACTAAGTTGACTATACCTATTTCATCTCCTATTGTTGTTTATTGTGACAGTCAGTCAGCAATACACATAGCTCACAATCCAATGTTCCATGAAAGGACTAAGCACATTGAGGTCAATAGTCACTTTTCGAGGAATAAGCTTCAGGAGGGGCTCATATCCTTACACCATGTTCCTACAACTGATAAACTAGATGATATTCTCATATAATCACTTACTGGTGTTAAAAATTCATCCATTCTAGGCAAGTTGGCTATGAAAACATCACCACCAACTTGAGGAGGGGTATTGAAGATCATACAGGTTAATATGTATTTAATCAAACTTGTATAGAATATAGTTTCAGTTAGTTAGCTTTCTTAGTTAATTAGTTAACTCATAGTTGTTAGTCAGTTAGCAAAGATTCCTTTCTCAACCAATTGGTTATGTACATCTGTCACATTTTCTCTTTTGTACATATACCTTACTGATAATCAACAACAAGCATGCTTTTCATTTTACACAAAATCACAAGTTCTCTCATTCTACTTTTGCATTGATTATCTATGGCTTCCATGTTCTGTATTGGATAAATTCTTCACCATTGATGTGAATTTAATAGAAACAGTGAGGAAGAGGGAAATGTAGGCAATTTGGTTCGGAGAAAATGGAGGAAGTGGGCATTGTTGTTGTTGGCTTTTCGCCAGAAACATAGTATTGTAGGCTATTGTTTGCTGAAAAATAAAAAGAAATATGATGGGGGTTTTGGCTTAGTCCTAATATGGCGAGGGTGCTGACCGAAAAATATAAACACTAAAAAATGTCTATGATACTAAAAATTCTGAAAAATTACCCCCTCAATATTATTCACCACCATTTTGACCTAATTAATAATATAAATAGGAAAACACGAAATGGGCTTAATATTGTGGCCCAAAGTTATATGAATAGAACCCATAAATTTTTTTCATATTTGGATAAATTATGAAAAATTCATTTTAAAATAATGAAAAATTCATTTTGAGTTATTAAATAAATAAAATTTAAAAGTTACGAATTTTGAAAATGTTAGGTCAAAATTGGGTGTCAACAGTTTTGATGTAAGATTCTACATAGGTCAACTTTGGAGGACCATATCTCTTAGAATATAAAGATTTACATGGCTCATAATATATCAAATCAAAATTATTTGAATCCTCTTTCCAAACGCTACCAATTTCGTGTCAATCCAAATTTTGAGTAAAAAATTATGAACATATTATTAACGTGGTACAGTACAGTGACGAATTAGCCGATGGGAAAACATTAAAAAGGATCATTTTGTATTTGTACCTATAAAAAAATCCTAAACGATTTTCTCGACTCATTAGAGGTTCAAAACAATCAGATTTTCATCTTTTAATTCATCATTCTCTTCTCTCTCTAACCTTAGGGAAAAACCTAAGGAAAAATCAAAGTAGAAGACTTCACTCAAGATTCTTCTAAAGTTAAGTCCTCTAAGAATTTAATTCTTTCCAACTCAAATTCCTTCATACAATTATGAATCACTAATGAAAATCATAATTCTTGGTCATAGATTTTCAAGAAACTAATTCAAGAAATCTCAAGAAAGATTTTCTTGATTTTTCTTCTTCAAGCTAGGTTTCAAGACTTCTAACCAAGTTCTTCAAGATTCTTCAAGAACCTTGTTCTTAAGAATATCAAAGTGTTGGACTAGTTCGTCTTCACACCCTACATCTATGTTCAAACTAGTAAAAGAGTAATCTAGGATTCTATCTCTCGATTTGAGTATTCTTGAGATAAGTAGATTTGAGTTCTTGAGTTTTTGTTTCTTTTTGAAATTCTATTATTAATTATTGAATTGTTATATGTTATGCACTTAAATTCTTGAGTTGATTCGTTCATGTCTATATTTTAGCATGAACCCTATGAATTGAGTATTTTGATAGGAGAAACATTGTTGAGTTATGAGTTTCTTGAGTTATAAGTACTGAGTTTCCTTATTGCTATTAAGATCCTTGAGTTGAGTCGTTCATATCCATAATTCCACATGACCCCTATGATTTGGGTTATAAATTGTGAAAAGCTTTTTAAAGCCAACACTTAGTTCTTAAATTAAGTTTTTAAGAAAGTAAAGACGAATTTTGATAAGTGTTTCTAAAACATGATTAGTATGACAATCGAGTATGTCATCAATGTATGAGCAATATGGTATCTAGATATATCATCAATGTTTATGTAGTATGACTTCATTAGTCATCAATAACGATATTAAAATATGATTTTGATATGTTTTGAAAGAGTTTTGAATTATGAATTGAGTTAGAGTATAATGAGACTATGTATTCCTAGAGTTATCAATTTTTATATTGACAAAAGAGAAGGATTTTTATAAATGAGTTATGAGTTCAAAAGAATATTTCAAGAGCAGTTACCTCTTTTAAGAGGGTAGTTTAAGTAATTATCTCAAATCAGAGGAAGTTTTATGTTTTTAAACATATGAGCATGAGTATATATTATTGGGAGTAACATTGAGCACCTATATGAGGACGAGTTCAGACAACTCAAAGTTCTCATACACCATGTATGCCAACATGGGTGAAAGGTCATACTTTTTAGATGATCTCTTATTGATTTTTAATCATTGCTTAGTGAATCCACTTAATTGAGGTATTCTATACCCCGATAAGGTAAAAGACAGTTCTACAGTGTGGGTGAGACGTTGTATCATCACGTAAATTATAGTGATGGTTGTCGGTTATAGAATCTCCCAACTAGAATTAAAAGTGTATTTTTACTATATCACTTACTATGTTGAGTTTAGATGTGAGTAGATATTTTTTTAAAGCTTTAAGATTCCATTCCTTTAATCATTTACATTCAATTGAGTTTATTTTTATATATTGCAGTCATATCAGTTTAGTTATTGGTTATTCAGCTATGTTACACACTCGTGTATTCAATGTACGAATTTCATTCAAGCTACATCTTTTAATGATGTAGATACATGTTCTTAGAATCCTCAACACGAGTTTGTTGAGATCACTTCATCCGCTCGTTAGCTTTCGAGTGAGGTCTCCACGATTTCAGAGGACTTCACCTTTATGAGTTTTTGGTATAGTATCATTTTGATTAGTAGTGAGTTTTGTCCCAACACTCAGAGGCTTCATAGATAGATAATTTGGAGAGCCTTCCAGTTTTCATATATTTTGTTTAAAACTTATGTTTCATACTCAGTATATTCAGTAAAGTTTTGAGATTCACAAAGCTGTTTTTAACCGTTTCTTTCAGTTTGATGCTTATGTATGCTGAAGTTAGTTTTCAGCTTATAGTTAGCCGGGATGAGGGTTCATTTGAGGGCCAACAATGATTCTCAAGTGTTGGTAACGTCCAGGATGTAGGCTCAGATCGTGACAAAGCAATTGATGATATCATTCTGGACTAGTTTTCAAGCATATGTCAACCATACATACCACTTTCTCGTTCAAAAATTTCTTAAGATTAAGGTTCGAAAGGATCGGATGGCGATAAACTATGAATCTAAAACACTATATGAAGAGTTGCATTAAATCAATAGATCAACTAATTAGGAGATGACTTCTTAAATGTTCGCGAATCAAAAAAAGGTTAATAAGAGTTTTTAGATGTGAAACACGTATAGTTGGACCAAAATGAAGAGATAACACGATAAAGATCCAATATTAACTGTCACGATCCAATCCATCGGGTCATGCAAACACCTACTCAAATATCTAAATAGGAGAATTCGTACCCCAAAACTGGAATATGAAATGCTGAACTAATTTATAACAATGTACCACGTGCACACATATATATATAATATCCAGAAGTACATGCATTGTTTCATTATTATTTTTATTTTATAACTCGGTCACATGCTTAATAGTAATTTTAATGCATTTTTCGGTTAATACTAATTGATATATGGATATACGAGAAAAGCACATATTAAAAAATTAATATTGTAAAAAAAATTGTGCTACAAAGATAATAGATAATTGAGGAAAGGATCAAAATAGTCCCTTTTCTTTGGGTTAAGGCTCAAAGTGGTCGTTGAGTTTTCACACGGAGCACTAGCAGTCCCTCATGTTTGCAATATTGGTGCACTTTTGATCCTCCTCCAAAATTTTACCTATTTTTTTGCATTGGTTTTATCCATAACCTATGTATGGCATGTCAAATCGTCATTTTATATATTTAGTAGAAATAACAACTCCATATGAAAGAATGTGAGAAGGAAAACACTTTGTTTTGTTTAGTAGAAGTCATATTGCAGGTAACGTCGAGAGGTTTATCACGATAATTTCACGCTCAATTGTACAATTTTTCTTTTCCTGCAAAGTCATATGTTAAAATATTTTTAGTTTAGCTGCAGTGATATCTAGTGAATAGAACAAGATGTTTTTCTTATCACCTTCTCTTAGATAGAGTTATTATTATTATTATTATATATATAAAGACGATTGGACATTCCTTATATAAAATTTTGGACAAAATTAATGTTAAAAATAGGAAAAGTTTTAGGGGAGGACTGAAAGTGCACCGATATTAAAAACATGATGGACTATTAGTGCTCCATGTGAAAATTCAAGGATCACTTTGAGCCTTAACCCAAAGGTGAGGGACTATTTTGAGCCTTTCCTCTAGAGAAATAGTAAAGAGCAAAATTCTAAACATCTACCCGTAAATGCTGGGTTTTTTTTTTTTTGATAAATAAACATTTCAAAATAGACTCACAATTCAAATTTTTAATCTAGGAAAACACCAATTGGACATCAGTCCCAGTTAGATTTCAAACAACTATAACATCCTGATCATATTATAACTATACTTATAGTGGGTAAATATTGAGCCTCTGCACATATCCAGCCAGTTTAGGTGTGTAGCTAGCTCGAAGGTGGATCTCTTGAATTATCAATTTTCCTATAAATGTTAACATATACCAATGGCATCCCACTAAGTGGGTCTAAACTGTGCAGAGTATACGTAGTCATTTACAAATTACATCTTAAAATAAGCTAATATATAACTGTTTTTTTTGTTGATCTAATACACATACTGAAGATTGATTATTTTTATTTTTGGTTAAGAACCACATGTTTATTATTGATATCATCTTCGTCTTTAAGGATAAGATCCAACGAGAAGTTTATTTGAGCTTTTAGATGTAAACGCCTACAGTTAGGCCAAAATGAAGGGGAAACATGGTAAGAATTCAACATTAACTATTATGATCCAATACGCCGAGTCGTGCAGACACCTACTCTTATATCTAAATAGGATAATTCTTACCCCAAAACTGGAATATGGAATACAGAAGTAAATAAAATATAAAATAAACACATTGTTATAAATACATAACATACTTAAACTTAGTTAAAATGTAATACTTTTGTCAAGAATAAATTGGACCCTCCCAAGAAACTAATCTAAACAGGTACATGAGTTTCTAAGAGATAACAAGATTTAAAATAACAAGACAATTCACACCAAAAGGAAAGAGAGGTAGAAGTTGTCTGATCCTGCAAGCAGACTATATCAAGTGGCATAACAAGAGTACTGTCAGTACAAACGACACGTACTAATAGGCATAATAAGAGTACTGTCAAGAAATGACATTTTCATCAAGAGGAGTAAAATACGTACTTGTTACACTCTTTTCTTTCCTAATAAAGAAAGATTTTTAATGAGGTAATAAATAATATGTATTTCAAAATATGTGTTACTTGAAATTTTTTTATTGAGTTTTTCCTAGTAAGATTTTAATAAGACACATGACCTATGAACATCTAAGGAAAAGTACTGTTTAAATATTTTATGAACAAACTCATATGGGGGCCTTAAACTTGCCATAAATTTTCATTTTGACATCCTAACTATGACTTGTTCCAGGTGCACTTCAAAATCATTATAAGTATACCGTTTAAGCACAAATAGGTGATGTGGCAAAGTGCGTGCATCACACTTAGCTTTTTCTTGGAGAGTGTTACGATCCAAAAATAGACGTGATGACACTCTTATCTTTTTCCACCAAGACAAGACAGCCTCGACCCAACGAGAATAAAAGAAAAGCAAAAACAACAAAGACAAGAACAAGATAAAGTGAAAAACATATTTTTCTTGCGGAATTAAGAATTAAATACAAATATAATTCATTAATTCTCAAATAGAACAAAGTGCAAGAAAAGGAAAAAGAGGATCTTCCGAATGACAAGCAACTATCTCTTCAAGGCCTTGATGAGCCTCGAGATCAATAGAAAGAGAAATAGATCACATGGGTCTGGGCTCAAAACCTGCACAATGTGTAGAAGTAAGGATGAGTACCAATAACACGATACCCAACAAACAACCTACTAATCAAGGCAACTAGCTACAAATTGAGTACCCCATATAGTCCAATCAAACCACCTCAAACTACAACCTGCACGGAAATGAACTCAACTTAGAAATTCTACAATACACGACTTACAAACTCAATATTCACAGTTCGATTTCCACAAAACAACAATCAAACAAGTCAATCTCAATGACAAGTAGTTTAGTCGCATATAACGAGTACATCAATCACAAACCATAAATAAGTCATGCAAAAATATCAAGTGTATCAAATCACAATGATTATCACTAGCCGTAACTATTTTCCACTGGCTCTATAACACTCGCTAGTAATGATAACACTCACCGGTAAAGATCTCAGTATAATAACACTATCGACAAAGACATCGGCATAATAACACTCACCGACAAAAACATCGGCATAATTCACTCATCGACATAATAACACTCACCGATAAAGACCTTGGCATAATAACACTCACCAATAAAGACTTTGACATCATCACAGTGTTAAATGATCAAAGCACACAAGCAATATCACACTATAAAGAAAGAGATAACAATTCACACAATTGAAGTTCACAATCATGTTTTCAAGCATTTCACCGGCCAATTAATAAGGGTTACATTATGACAATTCACATAATCATATTCAACACATATACTTTTTCATTTCAACCCCTTTTTATATATTTAGATGTAACAAGTGGACAATTTAATCCTTTACCTCATCTCCATTGCTCCCAACAGAAGCACAAAGGAAGCATACAAATTCAACTAAACTATAAGGCGTAGGAAGTCATTTGCCATAAATCAATAAAGAATCATTCCAATAGTTGGATCTTCCCCTTTCAAATCACTTTCGAAGCCACACAATCTATAATAAGCAAGTATTCCCAATCACCTTTCGAAAATAACACCCCCACAATAATTTTCTTGAAAGACGGGTCATTCAACACAACACTCAATTTCAAAAATAAGGATTGAATCCAAAAAAAAATACTTGAACACATAACTCATAGCTTAAGGAACATCATTAAGAAAAATCATTTCGAAAATGGACTTAAAAAACAGTTCATAACTCACTTATACTTCAAAACTCAAGTTCATGAAGAACTCAATTTTATCAACCCAAAATCTTGATTCAAACTCATAAAGTCAACAATAATCATAACGGGAAATTGAAGATTTAGAATTAAGAAAGCTACCCAACAATTTTATCTTGAAATCTCACTTCAAATCGCTTCTACCGGGTTCTCAAAGCTTTAAAAATGAAAATGGGTAAGAATATCCAAAATTTGGGTTTACCACTGCCATGAGTCCTCTGTAAGTGTGGCAGGGGTACCGGAATCGGCAAATTCGAACCGGTAATTACCGGAACCGGTACGGAACCGGTACTGCATGTACCGGTTCAGTTCCGGAACCGGAACCGGACCGGTCCGGGAAACCGGTAAAATAACTATTGTTCCGTCTCGGTACTATAGTAAACCGGTACTAGATCGGACCGGACCGGACCGGTATCCGGGACGAACCGAATTTAAAAAAAATTTAATTGAATCTAATTTTTATTATAATTTAAATTTCAAACTTTAAAGTTATAAATTTAAATTTTCAAACTTTAAATTCAAACTAGTTTGAAAATTTTAAATTCAAATTTTAAATTTAAATTTAAATTTCAAACTTTAAAGTTATATAAACTTTAAAGTTATAAACTTTAAAGTTTTAATTTAAAATTTTCAAAATTTTAAAGTTTCAAATTTAAATTTTCAAACTTTTAAAGTTTGAAAATTTAAAATTCATATTTTAAAGTTATAAAAATTTAAATTTCAAACTCTTAAATTTTGAAATTTTTGAATTTAAACTTTAAAGTTATAAAATTTAAAATTGACTATATCAAAAATTAAATTTAATACAACAATATTAAAAAACAAATTAAGGCGAATAGCCTATATTTTTATTAATATATATTTGATATTACAATTACATTTACAAAAATATTAGTTTGAATTAATAGTTGGTGCCACCATATAAATCCCTTCGTAAATCATTCAACATTTCTTTAGTAACATGTTCGGGAATAGGTTGAATAGAAAGATCTTCCATTGCTTCAATCCCGTCGTCACTATAATCCTGCATTACTTCATCACGTCATCTTGAAATTTGGTCGGTAGTGGTTCACGACCCAAATTTCTTCTCTCGGCATTAATCCAATCTCGAAATAATACTGATATCTCCAAGTTGTCGGCTACTAGTGAATGCCTATGTTCTCCAAGTTGAAACCTTGCTGCACTAAAGACGCCTTCCGAAGCTACCGACGACGCTTGCATTGCTAATATATCTCGAACCATCGGTACTAGTTTTGGATATTCTTTGGTGCGCTCTCTCCACCATTTGAGAAGATCTTCAGTATGTTCTGTCATTTGATTAATATATGCATCAAAATCATTTCTATTATCATGAGAAAGTTCAAGATAATCCTCTAAATAATTATCAATATTATTTTCATCAAATCTAACCCTAGAGCTTTCAGGTTCATTTTCACTTGATAAATTTTTATTAGCATTATATAAATCATACAATTTTCTTGCTTCAATTTTTATGATATCTTTAACTTGGTGACAACTAGGAATTTCTTCTAATTCATCATTAATATCTAAGTTAAAATATATTTTTTCAACCATTCTTGATGAACCGAAATCTTTATACTTAGGGTGTAACAAACATGCAGTTAAATAAATTTGAGGAATAGGAATATAATATTTTTTAAATTTTATAATCATTTTTTCAATGGTTTGTTGAAATCTTGGTTTATTTTTAAATTTATATAATTTAGAAGAAATCATACAAATATCAGGCAAAACAGTACAAATTGATGGACTATAAAGTACAGAAATTCTTTTTGTAGTTAAGTAAAAAACTTTAAGGAAATCTATAAGTTCATTTATATCACGCCAATCATTATCATCTAGTCTATATGTCATATCAGAATTATGAGCATTCCAAACCATTTATAAGGGTATTCGATATTCATAAGCTACTCCAAGCATTTCAAATAAAGTATTCCATCTAGTAGACACTGTTTTTGGAATTTTTCTAGGTGGAAGATTATTTTCAAAACAACGATTTTAAAAATCTTTATGATGAGACTTAACTTGACATTTAAATATAAATGACATGCATTTTCAACTTTCGTACATCCGTTATCATACATATTTACACCATCTCTAACCATCAAATTATATATATGTGCAGTACACCTAATATGATAATTATCACCATAAAAAGGACAAAGTGTAGTTTTTAAATATTGAACAGCAGAATTATTACTTGAAGCATTATCTAATGTTATACTACTTATTTTATCACATATTCCATAACTTTGTAAAATATCAAAAATAGTTTGAGCAATATAACTACCGATTTTTTCCATTTGGCAACATTTGTAACCTAAAATTCTTTTTTGCATATAAAAATTTTCATCAATCCAATGTGCAGTAACAGTCAAATAATCGTTACCATTTACACTACGACCCATATCAGAAGTAATAGCTATTTTACAAGTATTATAATAAAATAGACAATGAAGATATTGAAAATGTTGTGCATGATAATCAAATACAGCCTTTTTATTGTATTTCTAGCAAAACCTTTAAAATTTGGATTATATACAATTTGAATATAATGTATAAAACCGGGATTTGCAGCAAAACTAAATGGCAAACCCATAACACATATCATTTTAGCTAGTTCTTCAAGATCTTTTTCTCTACTATATGAAGGTAGTAAACTAGAGCCAGAAACATTAGACGGATTTAATTGTGTTTTGTACCATTTTAGAGCCGCCTACTCCTACATTTTCAGGAAGGGGGGTACCGTTTTTTTAGCTTCCGCTACCGCTTTAGCATGCAAAAATTCATTTTTACAACAAGACATTAAATGACTACTCAAATGTCCCGTCTCGCCAGATTTGCCCACAGTTTTATGATTTAATATATGTTTACATTTATTACAAATAGCTTGTGTTTTATCTTCATTTTGTGTCATAAATTGCCAAACAACCGATTTTTTAACACGTTCTACCTTAGGCCTAGGATGTACTGGGGGAACTGGGGCAGGACAACGAAAGGGAGCGGGACTAGGAGTAGTAGTAGTCGTAGGTGGCTGAGTTTCATCATCATCATCATCAAAAATAGGCGTATCAGTATAATTATCAATATCATTATCATTATCATTATCATTATCACTAGGCAAATCCTCATCAAAATTACCAAAGCGACGTTGTAAATGTTCATGATAAGGATCTAATCCTGAATTACTATCAATATTAAATACCGTATCATTAACATGTGTATAATCATCCGTATTCATTTTTAGTATAGTAGATTTTTTAGTTTTTGATTTAGAAGAACTACCGGTTTTTGCATTATCGGAGGATGTAAAGTTACAAACATTTCTTACACGCTCTAATGCACTTTTTTTCCCCTTTCCTTTTTGAACAATATTTTTTCCGAAATCTATATTAAAAAATTAAACGTGAGAATAAATATAATAAGAAAAATATTATGCAATTATGCAAACAATAAATGACAAATAAATAAATAATTATTTAAATATAAATGAAACGTAAAATAAAAGTTAGAATGAATGTACCGAACGTCTACTTAAAAAAAAGTAGACGTTTATGACCGTCGATAGCCGAACGTGGAAAGTTGAAAATTGAATATTGAAGCGCCAAATCTAATTTTCAAAGACCAAGTAAGGCAACACCGAAATTTAAGATATTATATATTATAGAATTAGAAATTAGAGATAGAGAGTATAGAGTTGGGACTTGAGAGAGTAGAAGATGAATAGATGATATTGTGAATTGTGATTTAAAAGAATGAAATTTAGGTGTATTTATAAGTAAAAAAATGAGTTAAAGTGTAATTTTTAAAACTTTAGGGTATTGAAAAAGTTAGGGGTGGGGTAAGGGTTTTATTGGATGTATTTTTCTTCAACTAGTCGTTGGGTGGGCCCACTAGCCTTACCCAACGGCTAGTAACGACTCTATTTAAAAAAAAATTAAATCGGACCGGACCGGTAATTACCGGAACCGGTAAAAACCGGATATTCAGTAATTCCGTCCCGGTTCCTTTCCCGGAACCGGAAAACCCAAACCCTAACAGGTACTAACCGGTACCGAACCGGACCGGGAACCGGTAGGTACCGGTTCCGCTGCCACTCTTAGTCCTCTGTGAACATAAGCCCCTGCTTATAAACACACTTTTTTAATAATTGGACCTCCGCCATCGCAGTATATATCCCGCGAACACGGGGTTCTTACCCTCTCCCTTCCGCAAACACAACAAAAGTTCTGCAAACATGGAGGCTTGCACCCGAACACAGAAAAATCAGCCAACTCAAAATCATTGAAAGAACCCTCAGGATCCATTCAGAATCCTTTAAAGTCAAACCACATATACAAATCAGTTATGCTTGACATTTTGGACTCAATAGAACCGTTTAAACACGAATTCAACTTGAATCGACATTCGTAAAAACTACAAGAAATTAATTCAACACCTACAAAGTCTAAAACAAACTCAAGACCTCTCAAAAATCAATCAAGACCTTATCTAAGCCTAAAATCATCCCCCAAATCCAATAAAACTATCAAAATTTTGATTTGAGCATTCGAACCTCAAATATTGACCAAAGTCAACCCAGATGTTAAAATTTCACAACTTATGACCTCAAATCTTTAAAAAGACCAGAAAATAAAATCGACAATTCTCACAAATCATATTTCACATTTTCGGCCTCATGAAATTGACGGAATCTCATACCGATGCTCAAACTTCAAAAAACATCAAGAATTATTTTCTTAACTAGTTAGTCTT
The DNA here is from genome assembly GCF_036512215.1 of Solanum lycopersicum. Classification (NCBI taxonomy): domain Eukaryota; kingdom Viridiplantae; phylum Streptophyta; class Magnoliopsida; order Solanales; family Solanaceae; genus Solanum; species Solanum lycopersicum. The sequence continues at coordinate 53,102,637 of NC_090807.1, forward strand.
TCAAACTCAAAGCTTACTAAAAATCTCAACTTTTAACTCAAGGTTCAAAACCAACTTTTCAAACTCAATCAAAAATGATTCTAGATCGATATCGGAAGAGCAAAATGGTAATTTCTACGGTTAAACAAAAAATGGCCGACGATCATAACAACGAGTGAAAGCCAAAAAGAGGTACTTTTTTTTAAAAAAAATATGTTTTTATTTTTTATTTTATCTCTTGCCACCATCAATACCAGCACTCTTCACTCACGATATTGGATATATTGGAGTCAAAAAAGAATTCTTTTCTAATTGAATGATTTAAAATTTATCTGGGAATAACACGACAGTTTTTTAATTGGGGTCAAACACTTAAACATCTCCTCTAATTTGTCCTCAATTTTCATTTTGACACTCTATCTTAGCCTTGTTCTTTTCAACTCTATATTTATGTATCGATTAAACACACGATACTACTTTTATGATTACATTATTTTTTTATAAGATCATCAAATGAAATTTTTCATTTTAAAAATAACCATTCGGCCATTAATTTTCATAAAAAAAATTAAAATTTGACAGACGACATTGATTTTTTTTTTAAAAAATAAATATTTCTTTTTTAGAGTTTCTTTATATTTTTGTGTAAATAATAACTGAAGAAAGTGCGTCAAATTTTCTTTCTTAAAAAAATTGATAGCAATCGAACACAGCCTATCGAGTTTAAACATTTTTGTACTAGTGTTATTAGCAATGAGTAAGAGTCTTTTTTACTCTTATTGAAGATATGTTCTTTTAGCTCTATTGAATTAAATTAATAATAAAAAAGTTGATATTTGAGATAAATCCCAATAGATGGAATATGAAAGGAAAAAAAGATAATAAGTGTTATTTAATTTAAATGATTGTTTAAAAAAGAAAATCAACACAATTATTTTTCACACAAAAATGTAGTGAAATGAAAATTGATGTTCATCCGTAAATTTTGTTTTATAATATTATGAAAACTAACAGACAAACGTCGATTTTAAAAATGAAAAAGTGAAAACGAAGAACATACATAAAATAAAGAAATCGTAAAATTAGTATTTGTCTTTAAATGGTGCATAAAATAGATTTGAAAAAATAAATGGAACAGTGCTAAGATAGAGTGTCAAAATGAAAAATAAAGGCAAGTTACACGGTTGTGTATGTGTTTTTAATTGGCTTTTGTGTCATGTCATGGTGTGTAAAGTACACACATCCCACTTTATTGATTCTTTGGACAGAAGTGTCTAAATGAAACATGAAAATTGGAGTTGACGGGTTAAAATGGAACACTATTGAGTTGAAGTGTTAAAATAAAATTAGGGATAAGTTTTAAGGGTAGGAATACACATTAATCAGTTTGATTTAGAAGTTTATTGATTTGACTTATTTGTTATTATATCATTGATCGTTATTAGTTCGTTATCAGTTTAATAATTAAAATTTGACACAATAAAATCATTAAAAATTACTTAAAAACAAGGTAACAACCAAATGAACCACACACATGAGTTCATAAATTGCATCTCGCGAAAAAGCAAATATTTTTACATTATAGATAACCAAGAGTTTGAGACGTCTAGAAATAAAAGTAGGAAACTAAACTCTTAGTCAAGGACTTTATATACAAAATGGTGTGTCTATAATTATTTAAAGCTTAAGTCATCCTCGACCTCTTAAAGTTGTCCACATAACTCATTTAGACACCTGAACTAGGACTTGTACCTATTGAATACCTAAATTGTTAAAGACATGTTACTATTAAACACAAAACACTTATGTAGCAAACTAAGTGTATCTCAGTAGCTACTGAGTGCCTGAATGCCTTGTTTTTTATTTTTAAAATAAATTTGTGCCTACTTTCTTGACACTTGACATGCATTGACTAAATAAATAAAAAATTAAATTCATTAAACATTACTCTTTTAATTAAAATTACCCCACCCCACCCATGTACCAATCCTCTTCTTCTTCAACCCCCAATTTAAAAGACTTTAAATTTCTCTTACCTTTTATTTTGGCTCTTTTTTTTCTTCATTTTTTTTTTGTTATAGACAAACAGATGAACTTGCAAGAAGAAAGAAAAAAATTGACCATTGGAGTCAAAAAGTCTATCGACATTTATGCATCTCTATTTTCATAACTCTGATTGAATATTCACCACCATTCATTTAACTTATTGAAAGTGATGTACATTTTTTTTATATACTTTTGATCTCTCTTCGTTGTCGATTTTGAAATAATTTATCGACGAAAATTATTTTTACAAAAATCTCAATAATCACTTGGAGGAATAGAATATAACAAGTAACAAGAGAAGAAAAAGAAAGAGGAAAAGATTAGGTGGATGTATTTGGGATGGCGTGGGGAGTATTTTCTTTTTTGTTATCGCCGGAGGAATCTATGGTTGGATGGCTATGGCGAAATCACAGGGAAGAAGATGATGAAGAAAGGGCGATAGGTTATATGAGGTGGGGGTTGGGGGGGGGGGAGATGGAGATTTTTTTTTATCAATTTAATATTCTAGCTTATTAAAGGGTGAAAAGTATTTTATTTTTTTCAAAAATTAAAATTTTGGGCCAATGTGCCACGTGTGATAATTCTATTCGTGATTTTTTTAAAGATAATGTGTCTGAACTACATGGACACTATGTTTAAAGCTAGTTGTCATTTTATGTTCAATAGATACATATTCGTTTATATTAAGTGTATAATAGGTAAAGGTTTCAGTTGAGGTGTCTAAATGAATTATGCGAACAACTTTAAAGGGTTGTTAATGACTGAATCCATTATTTAATTTGCTATCATGTAATCGGTTAATCCGTTAAGAAAAACTTCAAATTGTTAAGAACTAATAACCCGATAACCAAAAAAATTTAAAACCGTTAGCAAAACCGCTAAGCCAATAACCTATATGACAAACCAATAACTTTTTTGGTTCGAGTTATCGATTTTAGTTTGATTTTGAACAACCCTATTTAATGGTCAATATAACTTTCACATATAGCAAACACAAAATTCATATTTGTATACTATAGCAAAGTTTGCATAATTGTGCTCCATATCAAACATAAATATGTATATTTCGCTATGCATATACAAAAAAGAACAATTGTATCATTCGCTATACATATACAAAGAAACCAATTGTATAATTCGCTATATATACCAAACAAGCAGTTGTTACAAATCAATTGCATAATTTGTGTATGTATAAAACGTGAAAGAGAGCAAGACAAAAGAAAATTGGGCAAGGGAATATTTGTATTGTATAATTATAAGTGTATAGGACGAAGATATATGTATTTGCATGTGTATATACAATTTTCTCTCGCTTTATATAAATAGAAACGAAATATATAAACTGCGTTTATGTTTGTATAACCGATAGAAGCGAGGGTGGCGAGCGAGATGTAGGAGAGTGACGAGTGAGTTCTGGGATAGGGGAGAGAGGGGAACATATATATATATATATATACACAAAAAAAAAATTTCTCGCTTTATACAAACACAAACACATTTTTATATATTTGTGTTTGTATAAAAGCGAGAGAGAGGGAGCGAGCTCGAGAAGGAGAGAGAGAGGGAGAGTTTGAGGGAGAGAGACGACTAGCAAACAGATGCTACAAGACACAATCAAATCAAAGTATAATAATTATAACATTTAATTTGATTTATTAATTTGCCATTATATATAATTTTTCCTTTTATTTATGTGATCCTTTTATTTACGTGGATATCCACTAATTGTAATCTCTCCATCTCCCCACTATCTACTACCCTTTGGTACACCTCCTATGTGACCTTAATTCTTAATGCTATGTCTATCTCCTTCTTCATTATCTTATCTTATAATTGTCATCATTTATGCATGTTATTACAATATTTTGTATGCCTTTATTAACATCTATAAATAAAAGTATTCTAACTCTTATTGCAGATATTTAAAATATAGTTGAAAAAAAAGAAGAAAATTTTATCATTGTTCTATATATCTTATCTAGTATCTTGTTGTTGTTGATCTTTTAACTTACAACTTGTTTGGTGGTCTTATTTTAATGTTTTTAAGCCCAAACAACCTTTCAACATATTTGAAGTGTTGGGGTATACAAAAACTAAGCTTATAAGTGCTTAGTTATAAGTTAAAATGGTAAAAACAAGTAAAAGTCAATTCAAACGGGTTCATAGTTTTACGATAAAATAACAGGTAAAAAAAAAAGAGAAAATTTCATTAATAGCAAAGGGATTAAAACTTAATAAGTCTTCTTAGCTATGTTTGCATAATTACGGTCAATAAATATAGTTTCGTTTGCTGAGTATTTTTATTTGTATATTTCGCTTGCCACTTTACAAATAAAGTAAATATATACAATCTTTGTATTTGTACATTCATGACTTTTTCATAAACTCCGATTGTATATTTCGCTCACCAATATACAAATAAGGTAATTTGCTAAGAATTTATCGTAACTTATAAAAATCAAATTGTATCAACAAATGGTTAGGATAAACATATACAAATTCTGAATCTTTACAATCAAAAATCGAATTATACAAATAATAAAGTATACAATTAGAAACCAAATATCAAAATTTAGATAATTATAATCGCGAAACATAAATATCCAAATTATGGCTAAATTAAAAAATATACTATAAATGTTTGTCGTTTTACATAATTTTTCCTAAAAAGAATAGTGGAAGAGGGGCAATATTCATAGTTAATTTAACTTAGAGGGACTAGCCATACAAACTCCAACCAAAAAAAGCAAAAAGAAAAGAGGCAAAGTTATCAAATCAAAAACCCTACTTCCTCCCTTGTTGTTCTTCTTCTTCTTCAAATCCGCCGTAAATCTTTCTAAAACCAAAAATCTAGAGTGATGGCAAGCACTACTGTTGAACCCAAATTGGAGAAGAAAGAAGAGGAAGTAGAAGCAGAAGTAGAAGAAAACCCAACTGGCGATGATGAAGACACTGGTGCACAAGTTGCTCCCATTGTTAGGCTACAAGAAGTTGCTGTCTCCACTGGTGAAGAAAATGAACATGTTCTTCTTGATCTGTTAGTAACTCTTTTCTCTATGTCTTCATTTTTTCCAAAATCAAGCTTTAATTTCTTCATCCAGTGCTTGATCTGGTAGTAAAGCTTTGATTTTTCTGAAAATGATTTGTAGATGTAAAGAATCTATTATCCTTATTTCAGAATGATCAATGTACTAAGTCTCAATTCCAAAGTATTTATCCCACTCGATGTGATAGCTATATGCTAAAATAGCTACTATTGTTTTTTTCCTTTGATTACAAACGACTCTGTTGGGGTCGGCTCTATGAATCTATAACTAATCATGTTATTTCATCCCGTGGTGGATCCAGGATTTTTAGTAAGGGGTTGGAAAAAATTAAAAATGTAGTTCTTGGGATTTGAACTTAGAGCCTCAAGGTAATTTTGAACCTTCTGAGCCATTGATTCGAACTCTAGTATTGTGTTGAGGGGATTTGTAGTCTATATTTGTACACTATTTTTTTTTAAAAAAACCCTTATAATGTAGTGTCATTATTTTGCGAGGGTGTTCGGATCCTCTTAGATCCGCCCCTGGCTCATTTGATTATGATTTCAAATATTGACTACTGTAAACTATAATTATATTATCTTGTATGTCCTTTTTAAGTATTTAAATCTTATTCTAAAAGTTCAAGGAAATGAAATGAATTTGTTCTTTCAAACCCCACAATTTTAATCACAAAGGGTGGAGTTATACATAAAAAAGTTGGCGAAAGATTCCTCTTGGCAGCAAAGAGAATGTTCATTGTTTCTGGTTGTAATCCCTGATGTGAATTTTTGTAGGAAATCAAAGTTATACCGATTTGACAAGGAAGGGAGTCAATGGAAAGAGAGAGGTGTTGGGACTGTGAAGCTTCTCAAGCACAAGGAAACTGGAAAGGTTAGGCTTGTGATGAGGCAATCCAAGACGCTGAAAATCTGTGCCAACCACTTGGGTCAGAATCCTTCTTTTCCAATTCTCTTGATTGTTGATTTCCCTTATTGGTTTTTCTATGTTTTGTTAATGTTTGTGGTTGTATTTATTCTGAGCTGCTGTTTGATAAAATCTTGTGTGTAGTCCTTCCTACTATGTCGATCCAAGAACATGCTGGGAATGAGAAGTCTTGTGTGTGGCATGCTGCTGACTTTGCTGATGGAGAACTGAAAGATGAGACTTTTTGCATCCGCTTTGCTTCAGTTGAGAGTGAGTAATCTGTTTATGCATCTTTTGGGTATTATTATTGTGCCTTTAGTTAAGATATGCTTTTTGAGCTATTTGTCTTCTCCTATGCGTATGTAACACTTGAAAGTCATTGTGATAGGATTTCCATATGCTATTTGAAATCTTCTATTTTCAATCAACATGTGATTTATCAATTGATAAAGATGAAAAATGAAATAAGCTCACCACTTCCACAGGGTGGATCATTAGTTAAATTACATACAATTGATGGTGTTGTTTCTAAGTAGTTTAGAGTGCCCTAATTTGTATTAGAAGAAGTGATTTAGTATTGAAATAAAATGGTCCCAAACAGAATGGAATGGATATTGAGGATTTATATTGCCAAGTCCAACCATACCAAAGAATGGTGTTTGTCATTGGTACTCAGTGCACATTTAGGTTATTGATTATGATATGTTGAATGATGGTAATTAGCTTAATTATGTGGCACACACTCCATACATCCATGAGTTATACTCTTGTTAGTGCTTCTTCAGGAGTTGTCTTAACTAATTTCCCCTGAAGATGGCTGAAATATCTTGGATGGTGGGTTATGTCATGCGATATTTGATACTCACCACTCTTTAATTGAGGTTGATGTATTGGGAATCAGAAACTAATTTCCTTGATGTATTCTTTACTTGTAAATCACAAATTATGAGCTTCTTATTACAGTGTGATTACTAATTAATGGCTTACACAAACTCCTTGAGTACATTCATGAAACTTAGTTGCATTCCTTGCATGGGCTGTAATCCTGCAAGTCATCTTAAATCAACACTGAACAACTGTTTAGGATTACTCCAGATTTGTAGAACCAAGTTGAATTAGATGTTTGGAACAATTCTTAACATTACCCCTGTTTTTCAAAACCAGATTTTTAACTTTATTTTAATCTTGTCTGTCAGATTGCAAGGCTTTCAAAGAGAAGGTTGAAGAAATTGCTGAATCTCAACAGACAAAGTCTGGACAAAGTGAAGAAGCTGGTGCTGCTGCTACTGAACTTATTGAAAAGCTTAGTGTTGAAAGCAAAGATAAAAATGACAAACCTGAAGACAAAGAGGCCCCTGCAGCTACAGAGGAAAAGGAAGATAAGAAGGAAGAGAAAGCTGAAGAAAAGAATTAAAATGTTTGTATTGTCGGTCAGTTTTTTTTTTTTGAAAGGTTAATAGCATTCGTTGTTTCTGTCTGATCCAATAGATATGATAGATATAAGCAATGTGTCTCTTGTGGTCTTATTTGTTGTTGTTGGGATGGTTTGGATTTTCATTTGGGTCTTGAGTCGAGTGCAGCTTCATGTTTTATTGTGGTCTTTGGTGTTTCCTTGTACTTATTTATTGTGTGTTTGCAAATTTTGGTTCATGGGGGTACACCACCCAGTATAAGGGATTACGTTTGTTAAAACCTTTAGCACTGTTAGTGAGATCATTTTTGAGTTACAGTTGTTGCAGGTAAGGGAATGGCAACTCGTCCCATCTGTTGAGATAAGAGCTGAAAGTTAAATTAGTCTCTTTCTTGATTGCCTTTCTTAGCTTTGTTTATAGGAGATAATTTGGATGTTGATGAAAATGAAAGAGCAATATTCTTTCACACTCTTGACTATACATCATATATATAAAAATATTGATAGTTTGACTAAATATTTTATCAAGGCATGGAGCCAATAGAATATGGAACTGTAATTTGAGAATCTTTGGAGGAAAGATCAGAACAGGAGCTGGATTCAATCAAATATAGTGATATTTCAGAAGTGAAATAATTGTTCGAACTACCTAAAACAAACATATCTAGTGGAATCTTAGAAGTGAAATAATTATTCGAAATTAACTAAAACATAATTCATAGAGTTAATTAATACCTCAATAGGTGAGGTGAGCATGTGCTATTCTTCGCACCACTTGCTGGTTAGATGGTTAAAATAAAGTAGTATTTGATGTTGAGGCGTGTGTTGATATGAAAAGTGAGAAGTTGTTAGTGAACTTGCAAAAAGTCTATATATCGAACTCCAGAAGTAAATATCTCAAGTTTGTGCCAATTTGATAAACAAACACTTGCATGAAAGAATCATCTCTCATGCAATAACAAGGTTATGACTTGGGCGATGCTATTTCCTAGCCATGTCTCAAAAAGTTTTTTTTTTTCAAAGATGTCAAATATTATAATTTATTTTTAGTCATAGTATTTGACATATCATGGTCCATATTTACTGAAAAGCCTCTATCATAACCAAAAGATAAGATACAATGGGGGTTGCAATATTTATGAACAAAGTTTTGCCCATATATTTAAAAAAGGAACCACAGCATAATTGGTCCCAGAAGTAATAAATTTCATCTGACCAGCAATTGCCACAAGAGTTAGCATTTGATTGCCAACCTGGGCAATGGACGATATTAAGCAGTCTAAGTTTCTATTGCACAAACATTACATTTCCTACAACAGTTTCCATGTCCTACGAATCAACCAAGTTTCTCAAGCATTAACTGTACACTTATATCATGGTGCCAAACACACTTGGAATGCTGATGAAGGGGTGAACAACCTGATCAAATACAACAGGTGTATGCTACCACCACCTTTGCTAGTTTCTTTTTCAATATAAAGCTCTGGCGATATCATGGAGATATTGCACAACCGGTTGACGTTATCATATCTGTGTCTATTTCTCCACTTGTTCCCTTTGTTGAAGGATAGTCCTTAGAATTATCTGCAGTCATATTAATTAGACTAGTAGGATAAGAAGTTCGATATTTAAACCATTTACAAGGTCACAACACTTACTGAATATGGAATCAATTGACGGCCGCCTAGGTGATGTGTCCCTTGTAGGATCTGGAAAAAATTGAAATGAGAATGAAATCACTCTGTGCGCACTTATATGTAGACAGATAAGATGAACATTTAACATCACATAAAGCAAATAGAAACATGACAGATACTACTCATTAGTTCAGTAACAGAGATTAGGTTCAAAATAGCAGAAGGTCCATGCGGTCTTTTGAAGATCTATTTGTTTCCGATTTCGGATGAAGTGCCATTGGATGTTAAACAAGAAGGTACATAGTCTAATGCCTGGTATGCCTTCTGAAATAGTTTAAACATTCATTTTGGTTCTTGATAATATAATTTCCACAAAACTTCTTGCAGGTTAGCATCACTAGTTTATTATTATTTTATAATTCCAGACCAATAATTATAAACCATGTGCAATCGAGAAATGCATCCTTAAAATATCAGAGAGCTTGGGAAAGGAAGCAAAGTAGTTGTACCAAAACCTTCAAATTCAGCCTAGAAGCCAGATAAACAAACAAAAAGATTTACAACACCATCATCATGAATAGTAACAATAACAATAATAAGTATTAGAAATATCAATCTTGTGAACTCTGAACTGGTTTCATTTTCAGATAAGAACTTGCAGAAACTCCCCCCAAAGTTAGAGGAAAACCTACAATGCTTCTTTGGAGAGTGCAGTTACAGTAGTTCCGAGGAGATTTCTAGATAGGTGTCAGAGGTCCACTTTTATGAAAGATAAGCACACGCAAACATCTAACTAAAGTATAATTACACAATTGTAGAAGGCATTGAAAGGGGAACAAATGACTCACCGGAAGAGTTGCGCAGTGCCTTGACAGCATCAAAGTTTTTGTATGTATAGCCCACAAAACTTAAATCTTTGGGAGTTAATGACATCTATAAACATGAAACTTGAAGTTAGATAACTAACTTAGAATTCTGAGGCTGCAAACACATATTAGCAGGTTATTATTATGCATCAAATATTTCACTTGAAGTTTGGCTTCACATAGGGTACGTAGAAGAATACCAGGATGAAACTATTGCGAGAAATTTCTAGATGTACCACAAATCATGCAGGCTGCAGAACAAACACTGGAAGAACTTTATAATCCTTCCAGAATCTTGCACAGTTGGGTTCAAATCCATCTTTCTATAACTTATGCCCAAACACTTTATAACCACTTGTAAATTGCAGCTAAGCTTTCTTTCTCAATAAAAAAAAATTGCAGCTAAGCTTTGTTTCATTATTTATGCATGTAAGGACACATATCCAAAGGAATGGACATGATTTCTAAGTGCAAAATGTCATGACTTCTAGGAGGTTGATGTACAAGAAACAAAACAAGAAGATCGAAGTAAAAGAACAGCTTTCCTTTTTTTTCTGTTTTGGTAGTTAAAGATATCGACGATAAAGTACTTGATTAAAGTAAACCATCTACTTTACTAGCGATTCATAAAGCTTGTTATACACATGACCATTCAGTTAGGTTTTATTCAAAAGTATGTATGCAATAATGTGGTGTCAATTGGATCTAGGGCTATATATCTGTTACTAGAAAAGAAAAGATATAGAAAATATATCAAAAATCTACAAGCCTCTGAAATATATATATACACACATAAGAAATACTCGCTGGATGTGATGAGGAAATAGGATTTGGCGAAAGATGGATTAGGTAAATTTAAGTTTTGCATAAGCAGTGTCAAATTTTCAGTACTAATAAATGGTACCCTGTCTGGTTTTTTTCCTTCCCAGAGAGGCTTAAGGTAAGGAGATCCTCTCTCTCTTTTTTCTTTTCAGTTTTCATCATAGCCATGGAAGGACTGAATGGTTTGGTGAAAAGTGCACAGGAAAATAATTGGTTCAGGGGTTCAAAGTTAGCACAAGAGCTGACTGAAGTATGGCAATTTCTCACCTTCAGTATGCTGATGATTTTCTTGTATTTTGTGAAGTTGACAGAGAACAGTCGATGATGATGAGGGTGATTTTTTCATTCTGTTTGAAGATATCTCAGGCTTACATATTAGCTGGAACAAGAGATATTGTATATCGAGTTAATGATGTAATGATATCCTAAGTTTGGCTAATATTTGTACAGAAAAGTTGGGGAACTGCCAACTGTATGCTTGGGGATTCCTCTGGGAAGCAAATCAAATAGGATATGGAATGGAGTAATAGAAAAATGTGAGAAGAAACTGGCTCATAGGAAATGCCAGTACCTTTCATTTGGGTGCCGCTTACTCTAATAAACTCAGTTCTGGATGCTATGCCAACATACATGATGTCTCTATTCCCTATTCTAGTGAATGTTGGCTGTTGCCGAGAGAACTGATTCTTTAAGAAGAAATTTTCTATGGGATTGAAACAGTGAAAAGAAAAAAATTGACCTTGTCAAATGGGATTCACTGGTAATCAGCATAAGGATGGGGGTTTGGGGAAAAAAGCTTAAAAGGTACAGAACTGAAGCTTGATGATGAGATGGCCATGGAAGTTTCTTCAAATAAGTATTTATTGTGGAAGGAGGTGATTAGGAGAGATACAGTACAGAACAGTAGACCACCAACAAGGTAAATGAGCCTTCCTTATGGAGTCGATCTATGGAGGCCCATAAGGAATCCTTGGCCAGGATTCAGCACCAAAACCACTCTTAGAATTGGTAATGGTATAAAGATTTATTTTTGGAACGGCAATTGGTTGCCAAGTGATGCTTTGGTAAATCACTTCCTGATATTCACAGGATCAATCAACAACAAGAAGCTAAAGGTGGAGAGGATTGGAGTCCTCAAGGCTGGAACCTTACCTTCAGAAGATTCCTTTTGATTGGGAGATGGACAGAGTGGTTGAATTATATAAAATGCTGGAGCAGTTCAGGAACTGCAGATTACTAGGATCAGTTGATATGGCAAGGACATAAAACAGGGAACTTCTCTGTTAGTTCAGCTCAAGGAAATTCAACACATCTAATTATTGTTTTGGAAAGTTTGGTCATGGAAAATGATATGGAAGGTTAAAATTCCATATGAAGTTGCATTATTTACTTGGTTACTGGCCAGAGGAGCAGTTCTTACACAGGAAAATCTTGCCAGGAGAGGATAATACCCTTGTTACATATGTGGAGAAGAGGCAAAGCCAGATATTCATCTTTTTTTACATTGTAAGGGAACTTCACAGCTATGGAGGATGTTTTTAAACTTGAGGGGTATACAATAGGTAACGCCAAGAAGTATCTCGTAATTTCTCAATTGCTGGAACAGTGAAGGCCACCCAACTGGCAACAAAAAGACATGGAGGATTGTCCCAGCTAGCATTTGGTGGACAATCTGGGAAAGAAAACAAAGATGTTTTGCAGAGAAGACTAGCAACTCCCAGAAGTAGAAAATGAAGTGTAATCTTTTTTTACTTTTGGTGTAAAGGGATAAGCTGAGAAGATCACGGTCCAAATTTCGATGTTCTAATTCCTTATAAAGAAGATATAGGATGGCAGAGATATTTTGCATGGCATTTTGTAATCATGGGGGACTCACACAATTGTGAAGTGGGAGGTCCAACTTTATATCTATATACAAATATGTTACCTTCTCAAAAGAAAAAAAAAGGAACTAGAAATATATAGAGAGCTACTGATTTGCAATCCAACATAACTAGCATTAAAAAAAAAGAAACTAGAAATATTTAGAGAGCTACTGATTTGCAATATCCAACATAGCTTGCATTTATATTTTTGGATAAGAGTGGATGGAAACAGATTTAAGTAGTTTTTATGTTTGATTGGAGCCAAAACACGTTTCGACAGTAAGTTCTGTGTTAACCCTTCTAGCTTCCGGCTTTTGCTTAGTACTACAGAATTTTAGGCAAGTGGCAGTAATAAGGATGCAGATACTTTATCAGTTCATTGGCCATAAAATACTATCATATACAAAAGGTATTGAAACACAGACAGAAAAGAACCAGTGGTTACAAACCTTCCGAGAAGGTCCTGAACCAGATCTTGCTGATGTTGGAGTATCCATCTATGAAGAAGTCCAGAAGGAAAGAAAACAGTTACTTACAAGGAGAAACAGACTACATTTGAACTAGATGATAAAGGTGACAAACTATAGATCCACCAAGTATAGTTTCAGAAGGCTAACATGTGAATCAAGCATATTCTTGCCAATAGGAAATTGAAAAAGTGAGGACTACTAGTTTGAAATCACAAAGCAAAATCCTCGGCATGAATCGTCAATAAAAGATGCCAGAACTAAAGACCATGCACAATATTGTGACTAAGTCTGACAAGAAACAGAGATTAAGGAGAAAGCTTGACTTACCTAATACAAGCGTAGCAGCACAGATAAAATTTAGATCTTGACTTAAAGTTAGCTAGTCAAAAAAGCACCATACTCATGGAGTAATAGAAAGCAACTGCTTTTAGAAAGTGAGACACTGAGATTACAGGCAGGATACAAATTGCATTGCAAGAAACTCTACCAGTTTCTTGTCTTAACTTATTTGTGAAAAGAGAATGGAAGAGAGAAAACTCTTTTGAAAATGGTCATTAGGGGACATATCACAGATTACAGCCTCTAACAATTTAACTTGAAAAACGAGGTGATTCACACACTTCAACACTGTACAAAAGCAAATATACATCCTAGGTTGAGTCTGAATGTTGCCCATCAACAAAACTTTGTACATGCTTGGCGCAAGAAAAAAAGAAGCAAGCCTGGAAAAACAGCATTTCATTTCCTTTTTATAGGTTGCTTATCTAAGCATACAAGTCGAACAATAGATATGATTGCAAGCTTTTGCAATGTCAGTTTTTTGAAGAGCATTATTTCACTTAAAAATAGTAAAAGGCTCAGGACAGTTATCGTTACACTCAATACAGTGTGCCTCCTGAACTGTGCTCTTCATTTACACTGGGGGTGAGTGGACAGTACTCAAGGTAGTTGATGAGTTGTGACGTTCAAACTACAGAACTGAGGAATCAGATGAATTTTGATTGAAAAAATGGCCAAAAGAAAGTTAAAAGAAAAAAGAGGCGTGTATATATATATATATATATATATATATATATATATATATATATAGAGAGAGAGAGAGAGAGAGAGAGAGAGAGTACCAACTAGTTTTTGAGTAAAGAATAATATGTAGAACGTAAATGTGCCTTTTTTTGTTAAATGAAAAAATTACAAGAAAGTAGGAGCGATTGACTCTAAGAAATTATTCTTGGTAGCAAAGGACCTTTCTTTCTGACACATTTATTGGAGAATTCTGGAGAACCTTTATCTAGAATCAAGACTAATTCTTCAGCATCAATCTCTCTTATTGTTTTCCTAACTCCTTCATTTCTGCAGAATATGTGCGCGCACACACACATACATATACACATACATTTTTTTCTTTTCTAAACCTAAAAAATAGTCAGCTAAAACACACACACAATTACCCCCTCTCCGATCTCAAACCTAACTTTACTCCATGCTCATAGCAATCGAGTTTGAACTTAAGCAACTCATCGACAACTTCCAAGACCAATATATATATTCAACCCAAAACAAATGCACAATTGAGGAACACATGCTGTTGAATGCGAGAATAACCATCATGGGATTTTTGTTATTTGTTTGAGAAAGAATAGTGCTTTAAGAGGCTGCTATTTTGGAAGGTTGTGTGAATGCCTACTATCTGACTTATATCTTCTAAAGGGAAACATACAAACAGTATAAAACTCTTAGATGAGTAGGTCCACGCGCTTCACATGGTCCCACATGCAAGAAGGTGTGCTGTGGATCTAAAAACAAATAATAGAAATCTACCCTCTACTAAACCTTTCGGATGAGGCATTCCTCACAGTTCACCAATATTGTAAACAGATAGTGAAAAGAAGACACATGTTGCAGTCCATTTTGTAAGTAAATAGAGATGGTGGGACAGTAATGTATAAATAAAATAAGGAAAATTCTAGGTGTTACAGATGGACATTGACTGTGCATTAGATATTTAAAAGTATCAAAAGGGTGTATGTCACTGGCTATAAAAGTCATTAACTTTCTCCAATAAAATACAAGACTCATTCAATTTCATGAAATACCTCATCATACTTCATGAAATTCTGGGTGTCCAGCTCTCCATTAACTTCTGGTTTGAAGGCTGCTTCCATTTCATACAGCCTATCCCATTCAATATCCTTGAACCAAGGATGAGCCTGATAAACCACTTCAAATAAATTAACAGAAGAAACATGAAGGTTCTAGTGAAAGTGATTGGATGAGTGCTTCAAATATTACCTTTATTTGGTTTGCACCTCCAGTTCCCAGTCTATGCTCAACATCACATAGTAACCTGCAAATAAGATCCTTTGCCTCATGTGAGAGTTTAGTATCTTCAGGAAATCTTAGGTGATTTCTCCAGTGAACTATCTGGCAATCACACACATGGAGTTAGAATCGGATAAATTTGGAAGTAGCAGGAGAACCAGAAAAGAAGGTTTACTTCAACACGAAGGCAATCAGTACGTTTTAGTTGGTATAATACAGAGATAGTCACTAATACACCACGTTCACATAGTAAACATTGATTGTAGCACTGGCAAGCGTATCACTATGAATGCAATACATCTTAGACTTGTAGTGCAAAAGGTAGAAGACTTAGACCCGGATTAACCAAACGAAAGAGACTAATCTAAGGGGTTAAGCATCACGTGAAAAGGTCCAGACATCAGCTGTCCAAGCTATCAGTTCTCCGGCATCAGCAAAGAGAGGTGGTTCATACTCGGATGAGATTGCATACAAAGCATTCTTGTTCTTTGTATGTGGTCATTTTGCAACAAATTCTTAGCATCAAACTTTTCTACCATTCTCTTGATTTTTACAGTGAAAGAAGAAGGCACTTTCTGTTATCTCAGAAGCAGTAGATATCCTTATCATAAAAAAAACGGAAAGCATACAGCATATTTTAAGAACACAGAAAGTAAAGATGCTACCTTTCTGCAAGTAGTTATCGGATCATCGGCATAGAATGGAGGGTAACCAATGAGCATTTCGTACATAATTGCACCAAGGGACCACCTGCATGTAGTGTATAGTAGAAAAAGATGAGAAATACATAAAGCACAACATGGTTCATTGTACTTTAGCAAATAACTAGAAATTATACAACGGGTTAGAAAACAAAAGCATTTTCCTGCAGTCCTCATCAAACTAAAGTGAAAACATAGGTCTGTGGATATGGTCAAGCTTCCAGTGAAGTTCCACGAAATCCCAAAATACAATTTGCCTCATCCACTAGAGATTGTTGTGCAGATGAGGCACTAGATCTTGTAGCATCAGATATATCATATCCCCAGAATGGTGAAGGCTTGAAGGGGGGGGGGGGGGGGGGGAGGTTAAGCACTTAATTTACAGCTCTCCACTTGGTCATAAACGGAGGCAGGTGGAACCCCTCACAGATATATCCTACTTCTTTCTTCCTAACCTTTCCATGGACTAAAGTCAAGAAACTCTTACTCCATTCACCTTCAAATTAACATGTTTTGTCGCCCCAGGGAGAAATTCTTCTCTAGCCCCCTCTTCCAACTGCTCCAAAATCTTTCTTTGTCCCCCATCCCACTACCTCATGCAGTATCCTCCCATGCTAACACTGATGTCCTCACTCCTCCCTACTTCTCCTTTGCCTTCCCAACACAAGCAGGCAGCAGGCAGCCCAACTAAAAACACCAGATAACCTTAGTCTGCTTTCTCAACCTCCATTTGTATCTAACTTTGCTTTCTTTTCTGTTATTAGTGGTTACTTGACCATTCCATTCCTTGTCTAGTAGGGTTCTTTTTTGTTTTTTGTTTGCCACTAATAGGTATTGCTAGATTGAATTTACTTAAGATGAACATAGAGGTGCCACAAATTTTGACTCCTCTACTTCATTTTATTATGGATAAGGAGTTTAAGAAAAGAAAGGTTTTACATCAGGCAGAATATGACGCACCAAAAGTACCCTTAATATCTAATTGCCTTAAACATGACATTGTCAATTAGGATAAAATCAGAATGTTCAAACTAAAGAATTTCCAAATATAGAAATATGTCGAACTTTTCTGAGCAGACTGAAAAGAAAGTATATCTTCACCAAAAAGAATAGAATATCTTATAAAATAAAGGCCAAACCCATCGGTGGCCACCTAAAGTTGGCACTAATTTTCACTTAGACACCTTAACTAAGCTCCATTCATTTTATGTCCCGCTGTGTTAATTCGAGACTTTCTGCTGAGATGGCATAGCAAGTGTGATATACTCACTGGACGCGCGTGAGAGCCTCATTTTATCAAATTTAACTTTTTTTTCTTCTTCTTCTTCCCCATTTTTTGGCTACCATTTTCAAAGCTTAAACTCTTTCCATGGTGAAATAAATTTGACAATGCCACAAACAAAAAGTGAATTCTAGTGCCCATAAATTTTAAGCTTATTGGGGGAAAAGCTTCACTATCCTATCAATAGTGTGCTTAATACAGAAGGTTTGACCAGAACACTAGGAGGCAAGGTTGAGGAGCTTCCAACTGCTTACCTAGGTATGCCTTTGGGAGCTAAAAAAGCAAGTCCAAAGGCATATGGAATGGGGTACTGGAGAAATGTGAAAAGAGACTCACTAGCTAGAAGAGTTTGTACTTGTCCTTGGGAGGAAGATTGACTTTAATTAACAGTGTGATGGATGCATTACCCTCTTATATGATGTCAGTCTTCCCTATGCCTGCCAGTGTATCTAATAGCATTGATGCTCTTAGAAGAAATTTCTTATGGCAAGGCAGTGAAGATAAGAAGAAGTTTCATCTTGTTAAATGGAAAGAACTGATGGTGAGTAAAAACACAGGAGGCCTAGGTATAAGAAATCTGAGGAAACAAAACCAGAGCCTAATGATGAAGTGGTTGTGGAAGTTGGCAAATGAAGATAACATGCTCTGGTAAGAGGTCATCATAGCAAAATATGGCATGGAAGATAAGCGGATGACTAAAATGATAAGTACTCCATAAAATGCACCGTATGGAGGGGAATCAGAAATCTATGGCCAGTGCTATATCACAGAACCAAGGTAGAAGTGGGAGATGGGTCAAAGACATCCTTCTGGGAGGATAAGTGGAATGGGTCCTGTCCCTATGAAACAGTTGCATCCTGAATTGTTCACTTTATGCCAACATTAACAGGCCACTGTGGCTACAATGTGGACTGGACAAGGATGGAATTTGTTCTCAAGGAGGAACCTACAGGATAGAGAGATTGACAAAGTGGCAGATTCAGTAGGCTCTTTCAGCAACCTCACTGAAAAAGAAGGACTTATTAGTTTGGCAGAATGATACCAAAGGTCAATTCTCAGTAAATTCAGTGTATAAGGAACTCAACAAGAATGCTGGACAGGAGATGGAATGGCCATGGAAGATCACCTGGAAACCAAAAGTACCCTACAGAGTAAACTGCTTCATGTGGGCTATCAACAAAAGAAGCAGTTTTGACTCATTAAAATCTAAAGAAAAGAGGCTATCAGTTGGCTTCGAGATGTACTTTATGTGGAGAACATGCTGAGACAATTAACCATCTTTTTTTGCATTGTACATGGACAAAACAATTATGGAGAATGTTCATCTGTCTAAAGGGGATAAGATGGGTGAAACCAGGAAGCACTAAAGGAATCCTGAGCAGCTGGAATAGAGATGGCAATGCTTCTGACTAGGAGAAGAGATGGAAACTTATCCCGGCATGTATTTGGTGGACAATCTGGAAAGAGAGAAACAGCAGGAGTTTTGAAAATTGGCAGAATAGTTTACAGAAGATCAAGATGGACTGCTTAGCTCTTTTCTATTGTTGGTGTGAACAAGATATATTAACTAGGACAGAAGATATCTTTGATGTGCTATTTACAGGTAGCAGTTTAGACTAAGACTATTTTATTCTGTAAGTTGTAAAACTTTTAAAGGGGAACTTTTTGTTGTAGTAAACCTGTGGATATATAGACTAAAGTTAACAGTTTAAAAAAAAACAAATTTAAGCTTAAATACTTTAACTTATTTTGTTGTCCTTCTTCCTCCTCAAAATAATTTGAGAAAAACCAACACAAATCTCAAGAAGAAAAAAAAAACACTCAGAAATGGAAGGAAATCATATTTTCAATTATTAAATCCTACCTTAACCATAAACAATTTTAGTTCCAATCCATTTGTATGTCTTCTTACATCATAATCAAGGAAAAGTTCAAATTAAATAGATAAGCTATATAATTTTTAGTAGAAAAAATGGGACTCCATATTTATGTACTAAAACAACAATTTTTGACTTGCATTAATTATTTGGTTAAAGACATGTCAATGAGTCATTGGTAGTTTTTTTCCTACTCAAAATTCATCGTTTAATAATTAATTTTATGCCACATGTCTTTATTTAATTCGTCATTTTGACATGTCATTAGTGAATGTGTTACACACACCTAACAAATTTGGCAGATTGTCGAAAAAGTGTCAAAATGACATAGTTGTGCATGCCATGAAGTGTCTAAAATGAACAAAAACTTGTTGAAGTGTCTAAGTGAAAATTCATGCCAAGTTTAGGTGGCCACTGATGAGTTCTCCCTAAAATAAAACACAGAGAATACAGTTTTTTAATTATCATTATCAGTAAAAGGTACCACCACATATGTTAGCAATCGAACTAATCAAAAGAGAAGTATCCAAGGTAAATATTGGGAGGGAAATCCATCAATTAGTTCAACAAATTTATTTACCAACTTGAAGAAGGTATCGCTATTGACATTTAGACATTTGTCACATTGATTCATGCATGAGCAGAGAATCCCAGAACTCCTGGTGATCTATGCAAAAAAGCTAATTCTACTTTCGGAATGAACACTAACCAATCACATTCCATTCCATATCCTTTCTTCAATAGTACCTCAGGAGCAATATAGTCTGGTGTACCGACAGTTGAAAAGGCCTTTTAGATGAAGAAGACAAAAATTAGCTTTAAATACATAGAAAATTCAATACTTGCTAAATAACACAGATCTAAATTTAGTGTCTACAAAAGTGAATATTAAGATTTTATATCAGAGTTATTGACATATTGCAAAAAAGCATTCTTCATTGACTGAAATAAAAGCCAATACAATTTGTCATTCCTGCAATAATCTGGTATTACATAAGCGCAAGTGTTTGGAACAAGATAAATTCATTCAACTATAACACGTGATTTTGTATCTTATATTAGCTTTCTGCTGTTTTGAGATATCCTTTTCATTTATTTAGGGGTTCCTATAAAGATGTTTCTTATACTATGCTTTGGGTTGTATTATTGGTTCACCTAGCAGGTAGTGGCTTGTTGGGTTCCATGTTGCAACACGTGAATTTTGTTTCCATGACATTCTGTAAATCCTCACACAATGCAAAGAAGAAACAACATATATCAGTAATATTGCATACCAATTTCCTTCTGTTTATCTGCCAATGATGAAGCTTTTCGCGGGGGGTTTTCCACTTATTTCCATCATTGGTATCTGGGAAGCTGCTATCTATATCCATAGGATCCTTTATATTCTCATCATCCATAGCTTCATTTTCTTTTAATGTGGATAACGTTCTACAATCAAGAGGCTTACAGAGACCAAAATCAGAGAGCTTCATGTGACCATTTTTGTCCAAAAGAAGGTTGTCAGGTTTGATATCTCTGTAAAAAAAGAAATCAAAATATAAACACCAAAACAGTCACAACATGGCAAGAACTATACCTCAAGAAAGTGATTACATATTCACATTCAAATTATGCACATAAATTACCTTAAGTCTTAATTATTTCATAACAGTAGCTTTCACAAATAAGAAGTTGATGCAAACATACCTGTGAATGTAATGATGCTTGTGAATAGACTCTATAGCTAGGACACTCTGACCAATATAAAATTTAGCTACACTTTCAGACAATGTATCTTCTCTCATCAGCAGAGTCATCATGTCACCGCCAGGAAGATACTCCATGACAAGGTAGAGATATTCAGCATCTTGGAATGAGTAGTATAATTTTACAATACAATGGCTGGCCACTTCTGCCAATAAATTTCTTTCAGCTCTCACATGCTCCACCTGCGAAAATCAATTTTTTCAATAGGGATTACAAAGTTGGCGGATATACCCCATGTAAACAGGATACAGACCCCACCCTCCCAACTTCCTATTAAATAAAGAATGCACGAGCAGCTTCATGAGTTCCAATCATTCATACAGCGGACACTGAAAAATTACTTCAATATGACACTCAATCATTTCATTTCATGCGGGGAACAATCAACCTTGGTGTATTACTTGGATCATTTCTGTTTCTCGAAGGCAATAAAGTTTTCTTAATTTAAGAAATCAATGCTGAACCTACATGAGAAGGGGGCTCCAGAAGAAGATTAAGTTACAAAAGAAAAGCTGTCCAGTAAAACGAGGAGAAGGACCACAGGGACCCCTTTGAACGTACAAATAAAATATAGCCCTAGAAAACATGTCATGAAAGTTTCCAGAGAGTACTTTCATACGATAAGATTAAAAAGAAAAAATTTTGAACAGGAGATCTGTAACTATTCTAGTGCTACACTTCATATCAGTTGTCTGGGATGCTAGCAAACACCTCAATTAATGCAACAACATATCCAGTCCAAGAGCACTAATCCTAATTGTTGGCTGATAGATGGTATTTTTCATATCAATATTTGATCCTCTAAGATCTTAAAGATAATTGTTGTAATCTAGAATATCTTTTTCTCCTTTTTATGGCAAAATATATGATTTTATAGAATTCCAGATTTCATGGGATCTAGGTCATTCTGTTCCAAAATCTCTCATGAATATAAAGCCATGTATATGAGATAGAAAGATATGAATGAAACTATTCAACTACCTTATTCCATATGGTATCAGAGTTTTAGGCTTATTCTTTAATGGTTTTATTCATCTTGTCCAGAAAATGTGATTGCCGCAACTATTCCAGCCTCTGGAAATGTTTCTGCAACTGTAGCGAATAACTCTACAGTTTAATCGGGTGATTTGCAAATCATTCAAGCCTCTTATCGGTTGAATGGAAAAAAATTACCTAAAATGGGCTCAACCGGTTCATACCTTTTTAAAGGGTAAAGGGAAAATACGACACCTTCTTGGTACAGGACCATCTAAAGAAGACACCACATTTGATGTATGGGATGAACATGATGCAATGGTGATGTCTTGGTTATGGAACTCTATGCTTCCAGAAATCAGCGATAGCACTATGTTCCTGAGCACCCCTAAGGAAATTTGGGATGCAGTGAAGGAGACAACTCTAAAGTACATGATGCTGCCAGGACCTATGAAATAAAAACAAATTCTGCAGAACCCAATTTAGATCTATAGCTATGGGAGTTTATGAGTTGTTATGGTTAAAGATAATCCTTGATTATTTGAAGATAAGATGGGAAGGACCTACGAGACTATTGTGACAATAAATCAGCAATAAGTATAGCTCATAATCATGTACAACATGATCGCACAAAGCATACTGAGGTAGATAGACATTTCATTAAGGAGAAATTAGATAGGGGACACATTTGTACATCATTTGTATCTAAAAAAGAACAGGTGGCCGATGTTTTAACAAAAGGACTACCAAATAATGCGTTTCAAGATCCAATACGCAAGCTAGGAATGGAAGATATCCATTCACCCGCTAGAGGGGAGTGTTGACTGATAGAGGATATACTCCATATCAAAACTTGATCCTCTAAGACCTTAAAGATAATTGTTGTAATTTAGAATATCTTTTTCTCCTTTTTTTTTGAAAAATATATGATTTTATAGAATCCCAGATTTCATGGGATCTAGGTGATTCTGTTCCACAACCTCTCATGTATATAAATCCATGTATATGACATAGAAAGATATGAATTAAACTATTCAACTATCTTATTCCACTAACCACCAAAATTGGCACAAATGCGGTGATAGCATCTAGCATCGCAGGTTATATAGAGAAAGTGAATAAATATAAAACCTAAATAAACAAACCTTGTTTCTCATATAAAGAAGAGAGGGTATTAGAAAACAACTATTATTGACCGAAAAATCTTTATCTTTAAATGACAAAGAAACCAATGAGGGAAATTCTAATTCTGAAGATTCCTATCTTTTTTCCTAAATTCAAAATCTTGGTCCGAGTTGATGGGATGATGTCACTATGAAATGTACTGACTACTATATAATGACAGACATTATATCTGGCAAACGATCAGTGCAGAAATACATGAAAGTATGGTTACACAAGAGCCCAAGAGATCACACACGATGCAAAATAGAAACTAGTTGGCACATGCATTTTGGAGATGCTCAAACTGGTCTTTTTGCATGTTCAGAGATGAAACATGAATCAGACAAGAGTATGAAAACCTGACGCTCCAGGAGGTATTAGGAATCCTCTTTACTCGCTTTTACTGTTTTACAAGTATTGGATGTTAAAGGGTTCAAGAGAACACTGCATGGGAGTTCCAATAACTATGTATCAATCCCAAACTAGTTGAGGTTGGGCAGTAATCCATTATATAATCCGCTCTGTTCTCATTCATATCCCTCCAATATTAGTAACCAATTTGTCTTTTTAGTCAAAAACACAGATTTTCCCAAAACTAGAAGTTCTGAATCTCATACTTAACCATTTCAAGACCTACTGCAAGTGTAACAACAATAACCTCTTAATCTGAACTAGTTAGTATTGCCTATATGATCCTTGTTCTCTTTCTTTAATCTATTCTTAGTTAAATCCACATACTAATATTCCTAGAGATTGTAGCTTAGATGGGAGTTTGTCCGAAGAAGTATTAGTAGTAGTACTAAAGTCTGCTCATAAATTTGTTGTTAGCACATCTTAATTCTTAGCATAATATAAACTCCGCATATAAGACATAAGTGGTGCTTTAAAGATGAAACAGGACAGTAACTGAATTAGTAGATTTCTGCAGGATACCCCCAGGTGCAAAAGCTTTTAATCTGTCTGAAAAGTGAATGAGATTCAGATGCAAAGGTTGAACTGTGTAAATCTTGCGCTGATTTTGGATATCAAATACTCCACCCTAAGGAAATTTTTTTAGTATGGTAACAGTATTTTAAATCAGCACAGAAGCAGTGCTGCAGACATATGTACAATTAAAAAGGCCACAATTGTATCCTGTATTATCTTACTAAGAATCTAACATGTCAACTAAGGATTCTGAATCATCTACAACATTTTCTTTACACCAAAAGTCAAACAAAAGAATACAGTTACATTCTTCAAAACATCTAGCATTTCTATCTTTCCCAATTGTCAATCATATACATGTAGACATAGTTCTCCACCATAACTTCTGATTTACACAGTCAAAATCATAGTGCGAGCAACAGGATATAGGCTGAATTAGGCTAAACAGCTTGGCAGTATATCACCATAACCAGTAGTATGTCAATGTGTACAAGCAGCCAATTTCCAAATCTGAGGTATCTTAGCATCATAATTACATACTCTACCAGAGAGTAGAAGCAACATTGATAAAAGTAGGCATATAATGAAAACCAAATAGAAAAAAAATAATGAAGGCAATTGCTCTTCTCACCTGTCCTCTGATGAGCATTTCAGATTTCTTTAACTTCTTCATGGCATAAATGTTACCCGATTTCTTCTCCCTGCATAATCTTACCTGCAGAGCACATTCACGTATTAGAATTGGGAGTGTTCTGTAAAAAGATAAGTTCAATAGCAGCACAATCCATGTACACAGAAGAAGAAGATATTGGTGAATATAGTGATTTTGATTTTATTGAGAAGGTAACATTTATTATATATTATCAAAACAGCAGTAAGATTGCTCGAACCATATTTTAAAGTGAAAAAAGAAGAGAACTGCTCCGGAGACCTTAACAAAACACTATGGTGTCCATCATTGAAGCGATATCTTCTATGTAACTCTTGTTAGACCAAAAACATAAAAGTCTAAAGCAATTCAACTTAATCCTCTGAAGTGAACTGCTAACATCTTCAAAACATCTGGACTTTCTCTCTTTCCAGATTGTCCCCCAAACACAAGCAGGAACCATCCTCCATCTACCTCTGTGTATCAATCCTACACCTGTTTCTTCCCAGCTAAGCAAGACCTCAGTAATCTTCCTTGGTGTTGTCCAAATAAAACCTCTGAGGTTAGTCATTTCGATTTTCTCCCCAAGGACATTTGAATACTGACTCCAACATCAACCATGAAAGCCAGCAATAAGCATTAATGCTAACATAGATATCGAATCATATAGAGAATAAGATACTCATTGTCCCAAGAGGTGCAAAGCCATAATAGTCCCCACTCGCCCGCAAATAGAATAGGTAGTTATTTATGGGACATGAGGTGCAACTTCATTCATTGAAAGCCTTGTTCTTGTGTAGTCATGGTCCCAAGCGATGCTAGCAATTATAGTCCCACTTCTCCCTAAAATAGAACGATAGTTTTTTCTGGGAGAGGAAATGTAACTTTATTCACTGAAAGTTTCATTGTTATGTAGTTTGTTTTGGTAGAACTTGTCATTTAAAAAAGAAGACCAATTTTTTTGGAAATTTCTGCAATCATTCTTCAAGTTAGACTTTAGACTGAATATGTCTGTGTGTTGTTGTTTGACATCTAACATGGTAGGCGTTCATAAAATGGACCTTGGGCCTAGATCCCAAAAGTTAGCTCATGAGATGAGGGTTCTCCAACATAATAACATAAGGACACAAAAAGAGAAAATGCCCACCAGATCGCGAGCACTCAAATAGCATGTACTTTCTACTTCCCCATATATTTTATTGGACGAGATTTGACTGTATACGGAATTTAAAATAATTATTGACTTTTGTGTAATGTCAATTGAGATGGAAAAATAATATTGTACTGGCTGAAAAGTTTTTTTTATAGAGAAACCTTTCTAGATTGAATTAAAACATCAAATGAATTTGAAATTTCCTTAACCTGATGTACCTAAAAGAACAATTTGTGGAAATTGCAATTTTATGAATAGAAATGTCAACCTTCTGGAATTTACCAAAATATTAGGTGTCATATAGATGTTAGAAGTATATTACTTTTTTATATTATCAGTTTCTTTATATCCAAGCATTTGTATGAATATAATTCAAATACAGTAGAAATGGAAACGGAAGATCATGAAAGGAAACCATTTACTTGCAACGTGAACAAACAAAACTCAGACCTTAAAGGAATAATACTGACCTCACCGTAGGCTCCTCTGCCAATAATTGTTAGAAGTTCAAAATCATCCACACATATTTTGTGCCTCTTCAGTCTCATAAACTCCGTCTCCTTTTGCTCTAGATCTTTGATCAGATGCATTTGCTCTTCTTTAGGCACATCAGAAGATGCTAACTTTCTTTCTAGAATCCAACGCCTATTTTTAGACAATGTTGTAACAAATATAAGACAAGGAAGATATTTAGGGCCCGTTTGGATGGCTTAATAAAAGCAGCTTTAAAAAAGTATTTTTGAAAGTGCTGAAACTTATTTTTAAAATAAACAGTTTTGCGTTTGGATAAAAGTGCTGAAATTGCTATGTCAAACGTGAAAAGGGAAAAATGGAAGAAAGAGATGTTAGGGTTATGTGGGTAATTTGGAGATTGTATAAAAATATTAAGGGCAAAAAGATAAAAATGTGGTCAACTTAAAACAGCTTATAAGCTAAAAAAAAAAAAAGCACCCCTACCCCATCTTTTAACTTTTGACTTAAAATAAGTTTTTTTGAACCTAAAATAAGTTATTTTGAGTATTGTAAAACAGCTAAATAAGTCAAAACCAGCTTTTAAGTCAGTTTGATCAGCTTTTAAGCTGAGCCAAACAGGCTCTTAGAGAAGTGTACCTTAGTTATACTCTCAAGCTATTGTGGGTTTAAATAGTGATGTACACATTCTAAAATAGGAACGATTATCAAGATTATAGATCCTACAGGAAATTAACATGGTGATAGTTATAGATCCTAAATGCATGCATATATATATATATATATATATATATATATATATATTAACAATCATGCCTGTACACATAGCATGCTAAGCTTCTTCTTTTACTTTCTTTTTCCTTCTTTTTTTTTTTTTTTGGGGGGGGGGGGGGTGGGGGGGGGGAGGAGGGGGAGGAGGAGGTGGGTTTAGTCTTAGTGAAATATAGTCAAAGAAATGTCAAGATTAACAAGTGAACTCTAGAAAAGATCAACTTTGTTTTTTTGCTTAAAAGTTTAAATTGCTATTTCTTTTTTTATTGATGAAGCAATGGTGATGGAGAAAAATCCTTGAATACAAGATGTAACAAAAGCATCGTTGAATACAAGAATGTAACAAAAGCAATTAACATCGTAGGAAACATGCTTTTCTACAATAGCACCTAATCTTTTGTAACAGGCATCTCATACGTGTTCCTACTGTATACTACCATATAAGTACAATACCTCAAAACAAAATGTTGATCAGCTTTTATATCCTTAGGAAATTACATTAAAGTACACATTCCATTTAGATAAAATTGTAATTACTCTACAGGCCCTCAATTTATGATTTATACTGTAATAAATTTCTTGATTCTATTACACAACTTCCATACCCATGAGTTAAGAAAGCATAAAACTGCTCAGCCTGATCTCCCTAATAGAGTCCCAATTTGGCATTTGCATTTGTCACTCTGACCTAGTAAAATCTGGACCTTTAAAACTGATCATCCATAAACAACCAGCTAAAAGTAGGGATTTCGATATATAAGACGTCAAAGTCAAATGCTCATCCCGGATGACATACTATGATCATCATAGAGTAAGCAGCTTAAGAGTTCATGTCAAGTGATACATTTAGACGCAATACATCAACAACAACCCCTCCCCCCCCCCCCCCGGGCCTTAGTCCTAGTTGGCTTGGCTGTATGACTCCTCAATATTCATTCCTCTTCAATTGGGCCTGTTTCATTCCACTACTCACAATGTAGCCAAATTGAAACAGTATACTCGTAATGCATCATTAGCTCTAAGTCAAGTCACCACCGAAATGTTCCGATTATGTACCACAATTATATCTCCTTGTTCAAGTAGTGGATCCAATTTCGGTGTAACTAAATTAAGTCAAATTATTCCAAATAAGAATAGCAGTGTTGCCTAGCCATTTTGCTTTCCAAAAAACAATGTGTTCCACTACCTACTTTGAAAGAGGAGTTCAAGGAAGATTCAACCCAAAGTTTGCTAATGAACTTCCAAATATCAGTACGATGAGGGCATAATGTACCAATGATTTTGCTCTTCATATTTGTGTTTAACAGTTTTGACTTCTTGTTCCCACATACCTTATTCCTCTAAGTTGTATTTCCACAACCATTTCATCAACAAACACTTGATGTGCGCTGCTAGATCTTTTATACCCAAAGTGCCTTGTAATTTTGGTTGAATAACTTTGGATCACTTTGTTATCATAACCCAGACCGTTCCCTTCCCACAAAAAAAGATCTTTCGAATCTAGCAAGCTGCTTTTATAGCTTGATTAGAATAAGGAAAAAGAGACATAAAATTAACGGGGATGCTGTTTAAAAAGCTACTTATGAGTGTTTATTTTCTACCAATAGAGGGATAATACTTTTGCCAGGAAGCCAACCTTTCCTGTAGCTTCTCTAATCACCCAATTCCAGATCCCAGAGGATTTAAATCTAGCAACCAGAGTAAACCCCAAATAAGTAGTGGTGAATGTACTTATACTGCAACATATAATTAAATTAGGGGCTTCATTGACTGATAATAATGCTTTTGAGCATGTTAATATGTGCCCCTGACAGCTTCAAATATCAGCAATGTAAGTTTGAGATGGATGCTTTGGACCTTTCTGCACCACCAAAAAATAGTGTATTATCGGCATACAACCAGTGGGATACTGAGACTGAATCCGCAAAATTGCTGAATCTACTGTGAATGCTTGGCTTTCTTTAGCATTTTGCTAAGATACTCCATTTCTGGAATAAAAAGAAAAAGGAAAAGGAGGTCTCCCTGCCTGAAACCTTTTTATGGGGAGAAAAGCCATCAGGGACCCTGATTAATCAAAACTGGGTACTTCACTATAGTAATAGTGATTTATCCACCTTTCACTGAATCCCTTTTTCTTTAGAATTGGGAGAAGTTAAGATCAATTATTGGTCAAAAGGCCTTCTCTATTTCAAGCTTGAAAAAAGGCCAGATCTCATTGCTTTCCAACAATGTCAAAGAACAGTACTTGTCCTAGAGCATGATATGGTGACTATCAGAGATTAAGCAGCTTAACTGAGAATTCATGATGGCAGGTGATACATTCAAACTTAGTACTACTACAACAGCTATATCTCCACCTCAAACTAGTTTGGCATTGGCTTTATGAAACTTCCATATCCATTCTGTTGCATTTGGGCCAGTTTAATTGCAATACTGATAATGTAACAACATCAAAAAAAGGATACTTGTGATTTAGTGCACCAACTACCTGATGCCAAAATGCCCCAAATCGTTATCACAAAGATATTCCCTTAGTTCAACCAGCTGATCCAACTGAGCATAACTAAATCAAGTCAAACTATTCCAAACATGAAAAAGAAAATCATGAATCCCAAAAACCTGCAACCCTTTTTGTCTACTTCCAGCTATTAACACATAAAAAGCTAGTGCTAACAACAGATCTTTGAAGAAGAAAAAACAAGCAGAAATAAACATAAACCATCAAACTAATTTGACCCCACATAAAATAAACAAGAAATGTTTTTTTGTTTGAAGAAATTACCTTTCTTTGCGTTCCTGAATACTCTTCATCTGGGTCTTGTAGTGATTCTCAATAAATTGCTTAGCAGCAGCAACTTTCTCCATTGTCAAGCTTGAACCAAGCACTTCCTCTTCGCACTGTCCTTCCTCCATGTTTTCCCCTCTTTTGAGCAAAACCAAAACAACCCTCTTCTTCTTCTCTCTACTCTTTCTCTCTCTATATGTATGTATGTATGTATAGGTTGAAAAAATAGAGTGAAACCTGAAATGTACAGTTAGGTTGGGAGTACTGTTTGCCTCATCAGCACTGAGACTTCACCAGTATTCGCTGGCAATTCTTTGCGTCTTGTTTGGACGATTCATAATACACTGTGTAATTTCGACACTAAAATATCACTAAATTAATATTGATTGAATTATAAAATATTACTATTTTATAAATATGTTATTTAATAATAAATAAATTTTTATTAATTTAAAAAGTATTTTTGAAATTCAATAAAAGTTAGTTTTGATTACGTTAAAATTATTGTATCTTACTAATTTATATAGTATCATATTTACTTAATTCATATAAATACAAAATTTATTAACATAAAGTAGATGACTACTTCAAAATCATTACTCTTACTAAATTGTGTATCATATTTATTGAATTCATATAAATATAAATTCATTATACATAAAGTACAATATATATGTATGAATTGTAATATATACTTTTGTTAAATTAATTTATTGTAAAATAAATTCAAGAATTTAATGTTTCATTACTAGAATAAATTATTAAATATAATAATATTCACAGTTTCTTAACAAAATATTATTCATTGTAGCTTTACTAAAATATTCAATGCAAGATAGTGAGGAAATAAATTAGGCTGAACCCATCAGTGTCCTCCTTCTCCCCCAAAGTTGCCACCAATTTTTATTTAAACACCTCAATTAAGCTTTGTTCATTTTAGAAATCTCATGTCGTGTCTTGCTGTGTTATTTAGATATTGTTGACAATCAATCAAATATATAAGGTTTGTGTCACACACTCAATGATGACATGGCAAATTAAATAAAAACATGTGGCATATATATAAAAATAATATTTAAATAGTGATATTTTAGTAGAAAGAAGAAGTGGTCAACGACTAAATGATACTTGGAATTTTTTTTAACTCAAAAAATTTAAAAAAAAAAACTCGACCGCACCTAGATCATCTTCTCTGCCCCCACCCACCCAAACCCCTCTCCACCAACTCAAATTGGCTTCTCCGCTCTTCCCCTCCCACCCAACGGCTTCTCCACCTCTACCCCACCCTAACACATCTCTTCCTCACCCACATCGTCTTCTCTGCTCCTCACCTACCCCACCAATCGTCTTCTTCAAAGTTTGTGTTTGAAGAGGAAAAAGTGTTAAACAAGTTCTAGAAGTGACCAATCACCGAGTTCGACTTAGTTTGACGAACTCAAATAGAATAGCAAACACACACGTACTACTATTCAAAACTAAGTTTAGATTATTTATGAATCTATGATTTTTCGCTGTCTTTCTTCTTTACCGCAACACAAATTGTGAGTCTTCTAATGGGTTGAAATTCATTTTTTAAAAAAATATCTTCGTGTTTAAATTCATTATTTTATCAATAGCATTATCAAACTTATTTCTCCATGGAAGAAGTTCAAGTTATGCGAGATGGTGGCATACCTGTTTCTCCATGGTGGTTGAAAAATGAGAAAGAAAATGAAAAATAAAATAAAAATAATTAAATGAGTCTTTCAAGCGCTAGTACTAAGTATATTACACTCATTATGCCATGTCAGTAAAAAGTGTCAAAGTGACAAAGTGAAACATGACATCAGGTGTCTAAAATGAACAAAGCTTAGTAGAGGTATCTAAGTGAAAATTGATGTCAACTGTAAGGGCCATCGATGGATTCAGCCAGAAAATTATATAAGCAACATAGGAAATTTCTAAATCATATCCAAAAATGGCTTATCAAAAGACACTACAACAAATATGATATATAGCTACAAAATTATTAGCTACGATATCAAATTCGTCACTAATTATTCGCTTTTAGTGACAAAATTTATTTTTCATGCTTAAATAGATGAGACACATATTTTTAGTGATGAAACATAAGAATTCGTAGCAAAGTTTTGTCAACTAAAGTTTCCCATCAAAATATTATTTGGCGCAATTTTGTTAAGTAGTGTTAGTCACGAATTTAAAGTTATCAGTGACACATTATTTTGTTACTAATAGTGTATGTAATTCATGACATACTACGACATCAGATTCGTCACTAAATATTCACCTTTAGTGACAAAATTTACTTTTCGTGCTTAAATATATGAGACACATACTTTTAGTGACGAAACATAAAATCCATAACAAAGTTTTGTCCACTAAAATTTCCCATCAAAAATTAATTGACGTCATTTGTTAAGTAGTGTTCGTCACGAATTTAAAGTTATTAGTGACACATTATTCCGTCACTAATAATGTAGCTAATTCATGACAAAATATTTTTTGTCTTATAATTTATTAAATTTGGACACAAAAAATTTTATCTAAAAAAATATGTTGTTACAATATCGACAAATTAGAGTTCATAGTCAAATATTATAAATTTTAGCTATGAAAATTTATATTTAATTATGAAATTTATTTCCTCACTAACAATATAAATAATAGGTGTCAAATATTATATTGTGTCTAATCAATCTATAATTTAGTTACAGCAAAAAAATTGTCACAAAATATGTCAGGTGTTAAATAGCGACGACTTAAAATTTGTAGTGAATAGTTAAATTATTTGCTACAAAAAAAATCATAACTAAATACAATTTTTTTTCTACAATTTTTCATAATTACAAGTGACGACTTATAAAAAGAATAATACAAGTGCTTCATAAAAAGTAGGCAGAATCCATTCATTAATTGGCAAGTAAAAATATTAAAACCAATCAATTCGGTCGATTTTATAAAAATGAAAAAGTTCACATCAATTTTCTTAAATTACGCAATTATAAAATGCATCATTTGAAAAGTACAATCCGGGTTATAGGTATTGTGAGTGTGCACGGTTCTACTACTAGATCACTAATATTTTGCATTTTTTTTATTTGATACACTTTCATTGATAAGCACGATAAAAAAAATTGTCAAGTCTTTGTGCTAAGTTTTGTGCATATCTATCGATTTGTGATTGGTAAACTACATAGTGTAAGTCGATCTATTTGCTTTTGTCTATAAATATGTACATATTTAATATTAATTTCACATACATACGTAGAGTAACTATACAGAGATAACGTCGACTTACAAACTAAGACTTTGCAAAGGTGCAATATATTTCATAACTTTCTATTAACTTTTTCCATCAGTGTTAAAATTGAAATAAACTAAAAAATGAAATCACAAATAAAGAAATGAACTAATGAGAATTTCAAATATATTATGATGAAGTACTATAGTTATTGGTATCGATGTTCAACTTGA
Source organism: Solanum lycopersicum (assembly GCF_036512215.1). Taxonomy (NCBI): domain Eukaryota; kingdom Viridiplantae; phylum Streptophyta; class Magnoliopsida; order Solanales; family Solanaceae; genus Solanum; species Solanum lycopersicum. The sequence goes on from NC_090807.1 coordinate 53,135,983, forward strand.
ACCGATTATTCATTTTTTTAATAAAACCAAAAGTTTAATTTTAAATAAATTTATTATTGTACTGAATAATTTTTAAAATTTACAGAAAAAAATAAATAAAATGACAAAATCATACTGAATATATTTAAAGATATTTAAAAAATTACACAATTTAATTGAAATATAATCTACATTTGAATGAATTGTGGGTGGTAAATTTCATGCATTTGTGTATAAGTATAAATAATCATATAATATATTGTTTCTACAAAAGCTAAATTTGAAAGAAGTGAATGAGGTATAAAATAAAACAAAAATGAGCGACAAGAGAGAGTTGGTTTGATGGTAAACTGTAACGACCGACAAGCACCCCCTAGAAGTTAGGGAGAACCCTTGGGTCATGACAGGACGTACTTGACCCTTTGGGGGTCTTGTATAAGCCCTTTAACTATCGTTCATTACATAAGACATGAAAAGTAGTGCGGAATTAAAACTTTTCACGAATATTTTAATAAAAGAAAATTTTTCATAAAATATCAAGGAAGTCTCACCGTCACAAGCCAATCTTAAAGACACTACATAATATCTTAGGGACACGGCTACTTTGCATTGAAAGAAAATACATAATAAGTCTTAATAACAAAACTAAGAAACATAGACTATGTCCTCGAATATATGAGGACATACGAAATCTTGAAAGAGAAGATTTCCCAAGCTTTGCCTACTAGATTTCTTCTTGCTTCCAAACTTATACTTATAGAGTATAGAAAAGTATATCATTAGTACAAATAATGTACTAAGTATGAAAAACATGCAAAACTGGACATTTTAGTATAAATACAATTTTATGCCAATTAAACAAAACATTCAAGAATATAGAAGTAAAACAACATAATAATCATCATTAACACTTAGAGAAGAATTTCCATAACTTTAACAACAAGAAGCAATTTACAGTAAGCTTTCCAAAATATTACAGTAAACTCCTTTTGGACATTACAGTGAACTACTTCACTTTTTTGACTTTACAGTGGACTATCCCTATTCCAAAATAGTGAACTTCCAAGGCCAAGCAAAGAGGAAGTGAACTCATTTCCGTAAGAGTTTCCCTAACTAAGGTTATCCTAAGACTCACCAAGGTAAGACATGAAGGAAACTCACATATACCTCCTTCAATACACACCAAAGTGACCCTCAAGACTACCTCTTTTTTGGCTTACTCACCTCGGGAGAACAAGCACCCACACAATGACAAAACATTAGAAGAACACTCAAGCAACACCAAAAGACTTCTTCGGAATGCCTACTTAGTGCAATGAGTAGATGGTGTCTCATTCCACCACCTACCCTAAGTAGTACACTCTTTTAGAAGGCTTAGCACCAAAACTCCCCTTTCGGAAGGTCTACTTAGAGCAATGGATAGATAGGGCCCATTCCACCACCTACCCTAAGTAGTACGTTCTTTTAGGAGACTTAGTTCATTCAATTCATATAAGACTCACCAACACTCCCCTTTCGGAATGCCTACCTAGTGCAATGGATAAATAGCGTCTCATTCCACTACCTACCCTAAGTGGTACACTCTTTTAGAAGACTTAGCATTTTCATTACTTTTGTAGGGGTTAGCTTAATCGACTTAGACCATGAGAGCTAGACATGGAATCCTGATATTAACCCTATCGGATGAGGGATCCTCACTTGCCTAGAGTAAGGTCATTCTCTTAGCTTTTACATGGCTTTCCTAATAGCTACACCTATGCGGGGGCATAGTTAAGGGATAAGGAAATTGCTGGTAAGTAACTCATTCTCTACTAACGAGGAGTACTCATCTCAAGAGGTACATTGGAATACAACATCTCAAATGTAACCACCCCTTATTCATATCCTCTCAGTGCTAGGCATAACTCCCCACTGATTCTAAACATAATATACTATAGGTTAAGGATAACTAGTGAACATCACATCTCAACTCACGAAGGGCATTCATCCTCCGATCTATCTTAGAAAGCTCTTAGGATGTAGTAAGGTACTAAACACTTCATCTCAACTCACGAAGAGTGTTCACCCTAAAACTTCCCTTTTGACTTAACTTAGCTTCATTCATTCATTCAAGTGTGAGTGTTTGTACATATGAGCACACCTTGCGCATAAACATCATTTCATTTACATCTAACTTCTATACATGCTTAGACCTTCATTCATTTCATCACACACTTTACATGTTTTACATAATCATATAATTCATTTAAGCATACTATCTAGCCTACTTCACATAATAGCTTCAAAGAGCACATTTAACAAGAATAACATCATTATCATCTTACATCATATAACACGCCTTCATGGCCTCATACACAATAAACAAGTAACTTCACATTCATACAATTCAAGTAAACACCGCCACCAAGAAGGTGGACCATACCATTCAAGAGCATTTCGAAATTAAAGCTAAACAACATAACCAACTTACCTTTTTATTCAAGCTTCCATCACCTATAACATTTTACTCAAAATTTCATCATAATATAGATATTAGGGCAGTAGCTAAACAACAATATAAACCATAAGAAACCAAAGCTCAAAGACTACCAATTCATACTCATTTAACCCATTCGTTAAGCCAAAACTTTGATAAAAAGCTTTAACATGTTTTCGTTGAAGTTTTAGCATTAAAATCATCAACTAACATTAGAAACATCATTTTTAAATCATTCAAAACATTTTCATGCAAGACTCATAGTTAGAGTTGAAGATAGAGGAAACTACGGTTGAAAACCCTTTTTGAAAATCCATTAGAAGGGACTCCTTGAATGGAAGAGAGTTCAAGGATGGATACCATACCTTAAATAGGATAAACCCCAATGATTTTTTATGAAGAAACGTCCACCAACAACCCTCCTAGCTCTTTCTTGACTTCTAGCTTCTATGGAGTTTGAGAGAGAGTTTTAAGAGAGAGGGATTTTGGATTTTAGGAAATGAGGTCTAAAATTAGGTCTTAGGGTTCGAAACTCTTTAATATACCTAAATAACCCTGAAAATGACTTCCTAGGTTAATAAAAGACTTGGGGAGAATTTACAAAACACCCCAAGCCAAGACAGTCTTTTAATAATTTTCCACAATAGCACCCATTATTCCTTAACGACGGACAGACCGTCTGTCAACAAAGGCCCTGTCGATGGGGGTTCGTTGGTTGGGTCTGCAACTCTCCAAACCTGCAGGTCCAATCGACGGACCAACTCGAAGAGTCGTCGATTGGTCAACTGGCCGTCGACTGGTTCCGTTGGTGGACTGTCCTGCAGTTTCGTACCTAAGTCTTGGGCCATTCTCTAGGGCCCCTTGTGGGTCCTAGTGGGGTTGTACCGGGACGAAAAACCCCCAAACATAGTCGTCTAGGTCTTAGGAACATCGCACACCAATTTCAAGAAAAACGAACACGTAAAACTCAATCAAACACATCAAGACACACGAACACTTTCTAAGGCATATCTTTCGAACGTCATGGACGTCTTACCTCCAAACTTAACCAAACTTCGCACACTGCCTAAGGACACTAATATAACTCATTTTATCACAAAATTAACTCAAGAAACAATCACGAAGCTCTAGTTCATCTTGGTTCATTTTAGGGTGTTACATAAACAATCTTCACTTCCAACCTTAAGGTTATGAGTTCGATTTCCCAAGACAACATAATGTGCAAGTTTCTAACCAGGGTTGAAAAATATAGAGGTAGGAGATATTCATTATATATATATATAACCATTTTCATAATGATAAATTTTATTACATATATACATTTATGAAAAATAATTTGTATATATGAAATAGTCATTAGTGATGAAATTAGATTTGTTTAACTACGAAATACATAGAACTTTAGAGACAATTGATTTCGTCACTGGTTGAAGTAAAATAATTAGCGACATTATAATTTTATCGGTAGTAATAACCTTTTTAGTGACAAAACATACTATCAACTACAAAAAATATACTTTTTACAACAAATAAATTTGTCACAAATGGTTAAGAATTTGGGGACGATTTTACTTTTTGTAGTTAATATAATACTTTTAGAGATGAAGCACTAAATCGTCTTTGTATACTTTTAAAGACACATTTAGTGACGACTAAATGACAAATTATTTTTTGTCACACAAGATTTTTAGTGACAAAATATGATTTATTAATGACGAAATTATTTATCCCTGATAATCAAATTTGTTGTAGTGAGGTGTCACAAAATCACGAATGACAAATCAGATATGTAAAGCATTATGTGAGTACAAAAAAAATCATTCTAATGCACTAAAGAGGATTTGTTTTCATGGCTTAATGAAAAAAATCATTTAAAAATTAGTCAAGGTATGATATCAAATACACTCAAACAGTCAACTGGATTTTATGGTGCAATCGGAAAAGACTTTAAAACTTGCAATAAGAAAAATTATAGATAAACTTCTAACTAGATTCAAATTTTAAAGAAAACAAACACAATAGAATCATATTTCACTAAATTGTATTAGATCTATTTGTACTTTTAAGAAAATATTAATTTATTTATAATATTAATAGACTATATTTTTCATATAGGGGTTTTCTGAAAATATATCACCTTATCTTATCTAGATGAGTATTTTTTTCTTTGGCCCGAATTGAAATCGAAGAAAATATTATTTTAGAAAGACTATTATTTAATCGGATATTGAATCAAATTTCTATTACTATAAGTTTGTGCAATTTCTATATTGAATCAAATGGTACTATTTTTTTATTTTAAAAAATAAACATTCAATGCTTTTCTAGTTTTTTAGTATTTAGTATACTCGAAAATGCTACAATTGAATTTGTGAAAATGATTTAAAAGCACGTGAACTAAAAGATTTTATGAATGAGATAGTAATGAAATAAATTACAACATCAATAAGATATAGTGAATATGAAGTAAGAAAATAGTTAAGTCGTGTGTGTAATATTGATAACATAGTCTTGATGATGTAAATATAATGTGTCCAAAATAACTCATGAATTTAAGAACTTTCATGTGCGGAGAGAGAGAGAGCATAAATAAGTGTGTGAGTCAAAAATCAAGAGCCCTTAACGTAGATGCCTAGATTGTTAATAGGTTCTCACCTCTCACAATCTTTCACTTGAGCACTTATATTCGCTTGTATACTCGTTGGCGAGAATATCAGACTCTTCTAAAAAGTTTAGTTGACCAACTTATTTTATTTCTATCATTAATTATTTTCTTCATGTTCAGATCCTATCTTTTTGAAGCTATATAGGTTATATTAGTGAGATATCAACTTTGATGATGTACAAATATCAAGATTTTTCTAAGTTATTATTTTTAAGTTCGTTCCTTTAAGGGATCAATTGTATTTTTCTTTAATTTCATATTCAAAAATTTTAAAGTAGAGTGAATTAAAGTATATTATGAAACTTTTTTGCTAGGGTATTCAAAAGGGATTCAATGTATAAAATAACCTAAATAAGCCCAATATAATTTGAAGTCGAACCACTTCTGCCATCAAAAGTCAGATAGACTTTGAAAGAACAAGATTTATCCTTCTATTTTCATCGATTTCTTCAGAACATGAAAAAATAAGATATAAATTCTATATCAGTGGCACAAAATTTAATTTATTGTCGAAGTTAAAGACAAATTCTGAGAAGTCATGATGAAAAATGCAATTACAAAAATTTATAATTGAGTTTAAGTAAATCAGTGAAGTACGTTTGAAACTTTTAGTCTATTTTTCTTAATAAGTTTAGTCTTTTTTTTAAAAAAAATTTCTTTCATTTTTCAGCTCTCTAATTCAATGTGGAAGTTTGAATCAACGATTTGTTGTCATTAAGAGAAATTAAATGAAATTGAGAAGAAAAAAATAAAATACAATATTTTGATCAAAACTATCATCTAGATAAGAATTGCGAAAGGTCCCTTTCACTTGGTCATGATCAGTGGCTGACCTATATTATATACTTTGGGTACTTAAGCACCCATTGCCTTTTGTAACAAATACTATTATTTATGTATAATACATTACATCATTGAAGAATATTAACTGAGCACCCACTCTATGTACGTATTTTCAAAATTAAAACAGTTACCCATGATATAGAATTTGTAGATACACCATTGGTCATGATATTTATACTTATTCTTTTCTTCAATAACTTAAACCTTAGAGGTTGATGCAATGATTGAATCAAAATTAAAGGATGAATAAACAATTAGATAATTATTGAGGAAAGAAAGTGAGTGTTACTAGTGAGTTTGTAGGTAGACAAAGGTTTTAAAAGATATAGTTATTACGAATAGAAAATAAATCATAATTTTTTAGGCTTAAATCATTGACATCTCCTTAAAGTTTTCGAATAATTCACTTAGACAACTTAACTTGAATTTGTACCTAGCAAATACTTAAATTGTTCAAAATATATACCTACTAAATATAAAATACTGGCAAAGTAAGTGTAGCTCATTGTTGTTGGGCGTGTGAGTAGTGTTTTTTAAAGATAAATTTGTAATTGTTTTGTCACCTAACAAACATTAACCGAATAACTAAACAAAATCAATAATAATCTTAATTTAAAAAAGAATCACCTCACACTCCTTTACCTGTCATTTTCTGCACTCCATTTTACAAAATCGCTAGTTCTTTATTTTGGTTTCATTATTGTTTCTTCTTTATTTTTTGTGTAAAGAACAAATTGAGTCTTAAAAAAATATATCAGGATAGAGTATGTTGTTAGTGTCAACATCATTGTCAAAAAAACATATAAATTAAACAAATGACTGGCCAAAACAAAAAAGAGTTTATTTATGAAGATGGTCATTGAAGTTGTAAAAGAGTATTTCCCAATATCTCAGAGACACACTTATACAATACTAAAGTCCTATTACCTCTTCCCCTCCCGAACATATTTTATAAATAATTTTTTACCCATTTTTAGCCTACGTGGCACTAATTTGAGAAATAAGGTCAACACGATGGGTATAGAAGTTAGTGCCACGTAGGCTGAAAAAAGGTAGATTTTTTTTTTTATAAAAATAAGTTCAGGAGACAGTAGGACCTTAGTATAGTATAAGTGTGTATCTGAGATTTTAGGCATAGGCTGGGGAATTATTATGCATTTTCCCTCAAAAAAAATAAAAATTAAATTGCGTCAAAAATAATTCTGATGAAAATAAGTTTTTAACTAACACGAATTTGTAGATTATTTTTTAAAAAATTGGTAAGAAAATTAAACCTCGAAGAACTCAAATTTGAATTGAGTTTGATGGGCATGGGGTGGTTGCGTGGGTGGGTAGGGTATTCTGTAAAAGAAGAAATTTGAGAAGGAAAGTTATTTCTTTTCCCTTTTTTAAGCTAAAAGCATAATTTTTATTTTATTTTATTTTTAGTTATTTTTGAATTGTTATTATGGGCTCAATGCCACATATTTTCTTTTTTTAATTGGTTCCTATCTAATATCTTTCGCAAATGTATGACATAAATTCTATAATTTTAGTCGATTATCAGAAAAATGTTTAAATTATATATTTTCTAACTAATAAAGATGTTCAATTGGAACAAGCCTAAGATAAGGCGTGTAAGTGAATTATGCGGACAATTTTAAGGGACAACAAGACTTGAGCCTCTCTTTCTTTTTTTCTTTTTCTTTTTAAAAAAAGAAATTGTTGCCTTATGGATACCGTAATTTCTCAGCAGATATGATAATGTTCTTAAATCGTTGAAATTATTTTGTCAGGATATAAAGCAATATTTTTTTCTATAAATACATCTAGATGAATTATGTAATGGAATTATTATCTTGTACTGACTTATACAAAGGATTGAGGTGTGTCAACAGTCAGTGGAGTCAGAATTTTTGCTTAGGGGGTTCAAAGTATAAAGAAGAAGTTTAGGTGGTAATGCAAGTGCATGGTGAGCGTAGTAGACCCTCGACCTGCTTTTTGTACAAGAACTATAAATATTTCATTGGTTCATAAAAGTAAAGACTAAGTCAATCAAAGATGTCGAGAACAAAGATACAATCATTAGAATTTTAGTAGATCGACTGTATTACATAAGTTAATTCTTAAAACACATGAAAATTAAATGATGAAAAAGGGAGCAAGGCAGGGAAAAAAGATATTTATCTTAGCATGCTGAATTTTACTTATTTTATCATACTGTATTAAGCATTTCTTTCCACTTTTATCATGTTCCATCGAGCATTCTTCAAATTTATTGTGTTTTTATACTTTTATTTTGTAATTTTTTATTTTATTTTTAACTTTAAAAAAAAATTAAATAAACATCCATTCAATCACATATTACTACAAAAATAGTCAAGATTCTCAAAAAGTGTGTACGAATAGAGTTAATAATATTATAATGCATATTCAAAAGATAAATGAATCGCATCGCCGAATTTTTTTAGTTCATATAATTTAATTTACCAGGTTAGTTATAATTTGTAGAAAAGACAAATAACGAATAAATCAAATATATTTAGTTTTTATATCTCTAAAATAGAATTAAAAACATAAAAGAAATTCCATAAATGCTACAATTTAATATTTTAAAAGGGTGTTGGCCATATTTAAGATTCTTTATTCAATTACATCTAATTTACCCTTTTTCTTAAAAAATAAATTATATTTCTATCCCAATTTAAAGTTAAATATAATTTTTCAGTTTTAAGAAGGTTATTCAAGTTAGTATACGAAAAAAGAGTTACGTAGAAAGAAAATAAATAATGAATATAAAAAAAATTAAAAAAAAGAAGAAGAAAGAAAGTATCTAATAAATTGAAAGAAAAATAAATTAAAAAGAAGAAATGAAACAAAAGGAAAAAAGAATGAAAATGAAGAAGAAAGTCTAAGCCCAAAAGTTCCATTTTTCAAAGCATTAAAAAAGAGAAAAAATGCTGTCCATAAGGATTTGAACCAAAGACCTAGGAGCATTTATTGAACCACTTACCCATTGAACCAAGCCTCTACCTTGTTTTCAAGGGAGTCATTTTAATATATTTAACTATTTAATCAGAATTGGACGTTATATATACAGTGTAATTTTTGGACGAGGAGGTTCGAATGTACCCCTTAGGTCCACGCCCCCGTCGACAGTAAAAATTTCAATAACAAAAGTATTTTTTTTAAATAATATAAATATATCGTGACAGATTGTTATAAGGACTTTGATATTTTGATATCTTGTGGATGATATATGTTCTTGAAGCTTAATAAAGTAGTGTCTACAGAGGATTTTATTATGTACTGTCACGACCTAAAATTGATGTGATGGAACTCGTCTTATCCTACCAAGACAAGTCAGCCTAAAACTCAACTACTACAATAATATGCGAAAAATTTACAATCAACTTAAAAATACTCTTAAAATGTGGTTGTCACGTGTACAAGTCTCTAATATGTTATAACAAAATTGAAAGAAAAATACAAGTCTCCAATAACCTTGTTTCTAGAATAGAACAAAATCATTAATAAGGAGAAAAAAGGTCTGCTAAGATGATAAGCAACTATCTTACAAATCTCCAAGAAGACTCGAAAAAGAAGAGAACATATCACAAAGTTCCGGGCTAATAACCTACAAAAAATTGTAGAAGCAAGGAATGAGTACCAAACCACACGGTACTCATCAAGTAAACCTCTAAACACAAGCTAAGGGGGGTGACATAGGGGTACTCCTACTACCCCAACCGAACCTCCACGACTACAACCTACACAAAAGAATCAGCCCAACCTAACAACTCACAGTTTACATAGCACATATTATCCACAACAACACTTAGACAATTATATATTCTCCACAACAACACTTTGACAAATTACATATCCTCAACAAAAACACTTCAACAAATTATATATCCTCAACAACAAGCTCAGTATTCATCAATCACAAGTTTCGCAGAAATGCATTCACAAGATCAGCAAAACATAATATCAATTTCACTAATGATAAGTATGTGCAATGCAATGGAATACGATGTCAAGTATAATGATGCATGTCTGACCTAGTGATACACACCCGCTGTCTCTCAGTTTGGGACCCATGGGGGACATATCTGTCAATGCATCTATCGCTGCGTGCGATAGGTCCCTCAAAATATAGTTCCATCGCGGCGCGTATGCATCAGTTAATGCTCATATGCTTTGGTATTATCATTTTAAAATATATCATACTCGTAACAATGCCTGTCACACCATTGGTGCGAGACCTCCGTCTTTCACCCTTACCCATTATTCAATTTATTTTTAATCTTTAATTAGAAAACGTCCCTTAACGAAGTCTAGGAAGTCTTAACATACCTCGAATATTGAACACATCACTAATCCTCAAGATCTTGCATTTCCCTTTCACAAATCTTCGAGTTTTTCCAATCTATCAAATATACACTATTTGTAAGTAAGCAAATCTGTTGACACTCTTATTACTATATGCCTATTCAAAACTAAAAATTCACCCTAGTTTAAAATCAAGCTCCTAATTTTGGTGTCAATTAATAAGACAAGTCTCATATTTGCTAAATTTCACGCTTACGACAAATCTTTATTTCTCCTAATCTCATAAATCTAATAATATTTATATAATGTAATACACCTAATATTCAATTTCCTATATCAATAAATTCAAACTTGAATCATAGGGTGATAATTATTGGAAGAATCTGAAAATATACTACGCCGAACTTAACGTGAAACCATATGCAAGCCTTCCAATCACTTATCAATTGATTACATGCACCCAATTTGTAGAAATAGAAGTTATAGCACGATATTCTTAAGAGATAATCCCCCACATAAAATTAAACTACAAAAATTATATCAATAAATGTAGGAATGCTACACCGCAATCCCTTATATGACTTTTTTTTCTTAATAAATTAGTCATCATTATGCCATAAAGGACCATTTTTTTCTTATCCCCCAGATTTACAGAACCACAAAAAAACAGAAACACGTTGCATCAGCAACATATGGTTTCAACATTGTCAAATTTTCAATAAATCCATTTAATATAATAGTAAATATTATTGATTTCTATCTATTCACTATATTATATTAGCTATAGAAAATATGAAATATCAACTAGTTATTATTTGCTTACCTGAACATGAGGCACAAAGCGTCTTCCATTCCCCCGTCTGAGGATATTAGCCCTAATAGGTTTATTTTATAATTTAATTAAAAACTACCTTCTTTTAACTTGTTTTCAGTAAATGGGTAAAATGGTATAGGTATTAAATGAATTATGGACGTGGCCCATTTACCACCAAAAAGTTTTTTTTCCATTTAAATAACCATAGTTAAACGAATAGTTCAAAATTTCTAAATTTAAATTTTACGGGAAGAGTCAAACAATTTTAGTAATCAAAACGATCTAGCGGGTTGTCACATCATCTACCACTAAAATAAACGTTCGTCCTCGAACAGTAAAAGAATAGAATGTCAATGGTCTCCCAAAAATTTAGAGAGTTGTACTTCTTAGTAGCCTCATCATCCATATAATACTTTTTCAATATCAAATCATTAAACACAATGAAAACGCTGATAAGTCAGGTGGCAAGCCAATTAGTAAGCTAATCTCACTATTACGCTAAAAAAATCCAATATAACTCAGGTTCAACTTTCCTTTCTTTTTTGAATTTCATCACACCCTTCATGAGTGAAACCTTCAACAAAACATGTTCTCCAATCACGAACTCTAAATCATGAACTTTTTAATTTGTATAACTCTTTACCTATTTTAAACGATGAGAAACCTATCTTGAAAGATTGACCTCATATAAGAACTCTCTCAAGCGATCAGTGTCCCACAGCCTAATCAACTCAATGCATCAAGTTAGACAATTGGATATCAATATCCTACCATGTACTATCTCAAATGATGTTATCTCACTATTCGAATGATAATTGTTGTTCTATGTAAACTCCACTAAAAGCAAAAACTTGTCCCAATGACCACCAAAGTTGCTCACACACGCCTGCAACATGTCCTCTAAGTTCTAAATAGTTTATCAACATACCATTAAGCTGAAGGTGGAAGCTTGTAATAAGATCCAACCTAGTACCTAACTCCTTCTACATAGACTCAGACATGAGATGTCAATTATGTACCTCAAGGAAATAAAAAAAATGGGCATCTTATACAAGTAACTATCTCATGAACGTAGATCTAGGCTAAGTTATCCAAACTAATATAAAATATGTACACTTGGTCAATTGGTCCATTATAACCCATATAACGTCAAACTTGCACAAAATACGTGGCAACCTTACCAAAAATTTCATAAAAATATATTTCCACTCTAACTCTAGTATAAAAGCATCATTTAATTCCTACTTTCATGCTTTTGGTGCTCATAATTTACTTGATAACATTTCAAACACGAGATACAAATTCAATCCCTTCATACGATACTATCGATAATATTGCTTCAAGATAAAATATACTCCAATTGCCTCTAGATGAAATAAAAATTTGAACTATCACACTCTTTCATGATTAATCTAGTCAGCTCACATATTGGAAGAACATAATAAAATCTATAATACTTAAAACTCATTCACCACCAAGAATTTCTTCCTTGACTTCTCCTTGTAACACCTTATCATAAGTCGTACACAAATTTCCATCACCAAACTATCGAACAAGAATAAGCATCTCACCTCATGTAACAAAGGTAGACTACCCATACTCACTGTATTTCGCCCTAAGTAATCTACTAGCACATTCGTGTTGTCCATACGATAAACATTAATCATTCCATAATCCTTGAGAAACTTCCATAACCATTGTATTAAATTTATATTTCTCTTATTAAATATTATACTAAACACCTCGCAATACACACTATAAATAAATGTCTCTACAATTTTAATGCAAGCACCATAACCACCAAGTTTAAGCTATAACTAAGACAGTTCTTGTCTTGAACTTTCAACTATATATAAGCATAAGCTATTACTTACCTTTCTACATTAATACCCAATCAAAAGATAAATATAAAGAAAGACCATCCAAAACACAGCTGTTTTTCGGGCCTAAAACAGTATCTTACTAACCTCTGAATTCGATCTCCACCGTTCAAATCAACCATCAACATGTCACGAATACTCAATCCAAATTTCAGCTTGATCCAACGGTTAATTAATCAGGAAATACAATCTGAAGTTTGCTAGTCGAAGAAAAAAAATGTAGCAAAACAAACCTTTTTCTTCTCTCTTCTCTCTTCTCTTGTTAAAAGCTCTCTTAAAAAAACTCTCTTATGTCCTAAAGTCTTTCAAAAGAAATACTAGTGAGTAATTGAGTTACTCCCTCATGACCATCCTCTATTTATAGAGTTGTATTTTTCCTTACAAGTCAAAACCAACTGGAAATAGAATTACAATTCCAATCCTTTTCCTAATAGAATTGGAACCAAATAAAGAGAATAAATCCAATCCATTTTCAAGTAGGATTAGATCATGAGCCCCTTTGGGTTGAAACATGGGCAATAGCCCAACATTGAGCTTTAGAAAACTCACCTCACACACATCAAACCATTGAAAAGCCGATTACTTCTCGGTTAATCTAGTTAATGCATGTGTAATGAATGCGAGCACCATCGATACTAACCAACTAGGCCTAAGAACTCCAAATATCATAGCTAAAATAGGTCAGTCCCAATTTCAAACTGCCTCAATTCTCTTGGGATTCCTCCTAATACATTTCTTGGTCACTACACATTTCAACCATGCCACCAAACTAATCTAAACCCACACTAAAAAAAGGATGAACAAAGCTTAATTTTCTTCAGAGTCTAGAGAACCATCCTCAAATAATGCTCGTCCTTCCTACTATGGTAGTATACCCATATATCCTAGAAGAAACTAATAACAAAGGAATCTCAATATGATAGAAACACCCAATAAAAGTGTACTTGATCCAACAAAATTTCTTACTCAACAAGTCTTGTTATCGTTCTTTCAAATTCACCAAGGTATTCCAATAATAAATAATAAAATAGCCCAAGTGTTTAACTATAAGTCAATACTAATTTTTATATCAAACTCACATGGAATGCCCTTAAAAAAACTCTTGCACCATTGGAATGAGCTCTAAAGGAGACATATTATCACTAGTATCACAACTTAAGAAGAATAGGTGAAGCAACCCTTGTTCCTCACATTGAAACTTTAGAGACAACGAAGCCTTTCTTAAATGGGTAATGAGACTATCTCGCCACTTAAAATTACACATATTTGAAGTTAGTGTCTTACACTTATAGTCATAAATTTCATGACAATGAGAAATTCAATCCACATCCAAATGATGTTTAAATCTTCCTTATATAAAATAACTATGGTTTTCACGTGTCATATACTATTAAGTCAATATAAGATCGATGTAATCGATCTACCACTAAGAACCATCTACAGGTGTAGGAATATGTATAGACAAAATAGAAAGGTCAAAAAGCATACCCATATCCAAAATAAGGTACATACTTACGTAAAATTAAGTAGATCCACTTTCGAAATAAAATTATAGTCAATCGAGAGCATACCGAACAATACTTTAGACAACCCAAGTTACTCAAATACAGTTATTTATTTGCGGAGGTAATATATCCAATCGTCACTGTATTGTTCTATGATTTGCGTATTGATTCATAACTATTTTGTACCCGTCTCTACAAGTGTTCTCATATAGCTTCATACAAGTATCCTTTCCAACATCCTTTGACTAAAGAATTTCATTTTCTCCCCTCTCAATTTCAACAATATTACTAACCTTAATTCAATATATAAAAAGCTCCCCGCAATATGAATTTATCACTATTTATAATTAATTATTCATTTAAATATCCTTTCTAGTCGATATCAGTATAGCCTTTTATAATCTCTTGATGTATTTAACTTAACTCACCTTGTGGATTTTATCAAATGAATATCAATATGGTCATCGTGCCATTCAACTTGAACTATTCAATTTATCTTCAATATACCTCCACTCTAAAGGATAAAAAGGGAAATATGTCATACAAATCTTATAACAAATCTTAGTCTCTTAACATCATGAGAAGTGATCACATTTTATATCTCTACTAAACTTTTTCTCATAGTCTTACCATAATGGCTAAACTCTTATTTGATCAATTGAATCTTCCTAATCTTATCATTATCTTCAAGACATCATCATATACCATTTCATTATTAAATTATTCACATATCATAAACACATGTTATAAAATTGTCCCTAGTAAATTCAAATGAAGTCAAGTATCATTGTCTAAATCACACCTTGAGAAAGTTGTTCTTACTATTTCAAACCTCGTCAATTTCATTATTAAAAATTCGAAATGCTCAATACTAAGTTATTTCTCTAACCACACAACTTATGTACTAAACCACATAATATCATCCCCTACCACAGATGTCAAATTTGAAAATGTCTCCTCACCGTTGATGAGAGAATGGAACAAGAAATTTTGACCTTAAACCAAACCATACACGCACAATTAGGAATGAAAGAAGAAAGTTTCCTAAAGTCCTGTAGCCTCTCGAAGATAAGTAACGGACGTCTCCGTACCGATCCGCAAGACTCTACTAGACTCAGTTCTTGTACTCGTGAGACCGATGAACCTAGGGCTCTGATACCAATTTGTCACGACCCAAAAATCACGAGTCGTGATGGTACCTATGTTCCCAACCGATAGGTAAGCCAACCCAACAAGTATCACCAATTCCACTTAAACGTGAAAAGATAAGTATCAAACTAATATCCCACATACTAAGTATTCAAAATAAATGCGGAATATAAATAAAACTACCCCAAGATTTAGTGTCATAAGTACAAGAGCTTCTACAATAGGATACAATTCCAAACTAATATAAAAATCTAAACGTAAGAAATATCCTATCAGAATAACAAAATAACATAATAAATAGAGGTAGATTGAAGGTGTGAGCCGCAAAATATCCCAAGTAGCACACCACTACTCCAAGATAATTCAAACTCATATCCAATCTCAAAGAATGTGCCCAATTTGAAAGTCAATCTGCACCACAAAAGAGTGCAGCAAGTGTAGTATGAGTACGAAACCACGTGTACCCAGTATATCTCATTGACCGACAACGAAGAAGTATTGACAGGAGTTTATGTAAGAAAATCAGTTCTTTGTGTATACAAGTCTATATTATATTTACTAGCCAAGTTCCATCAAATAGAAGAAGTCAAATATCACATACTTTTCCACCACCAATAAAACCCATAATCAACAAAAAATGAAGGATGTATTGAGATGCAATGCAATGGGACACCATGAAATGATATGCCTCAGATTTCAAGTACTCTCTCAACCGTATATACATGATACTCCTCGGAAATACATCAAGAGTTCACGACCCATGGGGGACTCGCGAGGTGCATATACCGACACGGACGATCTCCACGTGTCTGTGCGGACGATCTCAACGCACTATCATAAAATCAAATAATCCCCAGCACGGATGATATCCACGTGCCCAACTTATAATCATAATCGACCACTCGCATGGACGATCTCCACGTGCCCAAATTATAATCATAACTCAATATCAACACGGACGATCTCCACGTGTTAGACATTCACTTATACTCAATCTCATGTCAATGCATGTGCACAATATGATATCAAACCAAGGGGATGATGCAACATCTTAATGATTCAAGTGTTGCTGTGACATATAATCACCTCAATTATCACAATTATACGGTTTCAATAAAGAAATCCAGCCACACACAAGAAATCAAGTCACTAATACATTAGTTAATGCTCATATGCTTTGGCATTATCATTTTACAATATATCATACTCGTAACAATGTCTGACACACCATTGGTACGAGACCTCCGTCTTTCACCCTTACCCATTATTCAATTTATTTTTAATCTTTAATTAGAAAACGTCCCTCAACGAAGTCTAGAAAGTCTTAACATACCTCGAATATTGAACACATCACGAATCCTCAAGATCTTGCATTTCCCTTTCACAAATCTTCGAGTTTTTCCAATCTATCAAATATACACTATTTGTAACTAAGCAAATCTGTTGACACTCTTATTACTATATGCCTATTCAAAACTAAAAATTCACCCTAGTTTAAAATCAAGCTCTTAATTTTGGTGTCAATTAATAAGACAAGTCTCATATTTTCTAAATTTCACGCTTAGGACAAATCTTTATTTCTCCTAATCTCGTAAATATAATAATATTTATATAATGTAATACACCTAATATTCAATTTCCTATATCAATAAATTCAAACTTGAATCATAGGGTGATAATTATTGGAAGAATCTGAAAATATACTACGCCGAACTTAACGTGAAACCATATGCAAGCCTTCCAATCACTTATCAATTAATTACATGCAACTAATTTGTAGAAATACAAGTTATAGCACGATATTCTTAAGAGATAATCCCCCACATAAAATTAAACTACGAAATCGCAATCGCTTATATGACTTTTTCTTTCTTAATAAATTAGTCATCATTATGCCATAAACGACCATTTTTTTCTTATCCCCCAGATTTACAGAACCACAAAAAAACAAAAACAAAAAAAACAGAAACACGTTGCATCAGCAACATATGGTTTCAATATTGTCAAATTTTCAATAAGATCCATTTAATATAATAGTAAATATTATTGATTTCTATCTATTCACTATATTATATTATCTATAGAAAATATGAAATACCAACTAGTGATTATTTGCTTACCTGAACGTGAGGCATAAAGCGTCTTCCATTCCCTCGTCTGAGGATGTTAGCCCTAATAGGTTTATTTTATAATTTAATTAAAAATTACCTTCTTTTAACTTGTTTCAGTAAATGGGTCAAATGGTATAGGTATTAAATAGGGAAAATTGTATATAATAGCAAACTAATAACCTAAATTAAATGGAATAGCTAGGGTTTGATTTAATTGTGCTCCATAGCAAACATTAGCTAAAATTTGCCAGCGTCTCTCTCCCAAAAATCTCGCTTGCCACTCTTCATTCTCGCTCGTCTCTCTCGCTTTATACACACCTTTGTATAATTCTTTTTCTGTTTTGTATAAAGCGAGAGAAAATTATATATACACATGCAAAAATGTATATCTTCGTGTTATACACTTAGTTATCATCAAAATCATCACATCCTTTAATGATTGGCTAATCATTAGCCTTTACTGCCTAATCATTGGTTCCAAACTAAATTGGAACAACTCACTTTGAAAGATTCCATGCATTCACTTCTTAGTTTATATTAAAATAATAAATCCTCTAATAAATATTCAAATTCATAATTGACATATGTATTCAAAAGTCAAGAATTTGAGATTTACCTGGATGTGCAGGTTTTCTAGTTGACGTCGTGGGTAACTTTTTGCCCAATCTTTTTATGTTTTTCGTTCTTTCTCAATTGTAATAGGTACTAAAAGTGACAGCTTCTTCTAACTTATTTTATTAAATATGGACCAAATAATATAGGGTGTTAATTGAAATTATTGATTCGGCCCATCGGGCCCATGAACCACTGATTAAATAAATTAATTATTTAACAAAAACTCATTAATTAACTATTGAGATGGGTAAAAAATTATAATTTTATTATAAATTTCTAAAATGACTTTCTGGTTCATTACATTATCCACCAAAATCATATTCGTCCTCAAACATAAGGAAGAAGAAGGAAGAATAATGTGTATACTAAAAGCTTAAGCTATGACTCACCAGTTTGCTGTTAATCTCTCGAAGTGAGTTCCTCCTTTAGACTATTCCATCAAAATCTTATCTTTAGACATTGGGTGCTCAGCAAGGAAGGATCAAACTTATCTAACCCAAAGAAGACCAAGATCAAGTAAACACCCAACAATTGGTACACTCAGGTATACAAAACTTCTAACAATACCTATCGAAAAGGCTAGATCAGTAGTTGTGATTGTAGACAACCTTTAAGAACAATAAAACTAGATCCAATGATCCATACATAGATGGAACGTGATCTCAACAACTAGATGAATACTAAAACTATCTACAATTGCAAATACCCATGATAGCTTTTTTTTTTATAAATTCTCATAAATAAGGTGGTACATATAGAACATTGGATTACTTTAATTCCCCAAGACAACACCAGATATGTCATATCTAAGACGATCAAGTCTTTCCAAGCATCATATCCTACCAAGAGGACATTGCAGGACCGGTACACCCGATCCACCACTAGGAATTCACCCATAGATGTAAAAACATGAGTAGCATATGAAATAAATCATATTGTCCAAAACGAAGAGGGTGATCACATAATAAAATACGAAACCAAGGTCAAATAACACAAGATACTCTCTCCATAGTGCCTATTTCAAATATTTTTATTCATCGAACTCCATCTCTTTGATTGTTAGTCACCCACATTCAACTAGTATAGCCCCCATTACAATATTAAAATTACTTGATTCATCAAACCCCACATACTCCTCATAGTACTCCGTTGAAGCTAACATTCTTAATACCAACAAACATCATAACTACACAACCGATTTACCTTACTCTCAAACTGTGACTAGTATCAAAGTCTTCTAAGCAAACACATTGTATCTCAATATTTATTTTTATTTTTTTTCAAAATATGGCTCCCTCTCTTTCCATTTAAGCATTACATGACATATATGAGTCACACTCAAGACTGATAACACTAATTTCAATTCTAAAAATACTTTTTCATCGAGGTAAACTAATTAAGTCACATCCAATGTCAACTTTACGCAATTTATCAGATACCAAATTTACCATCACATACCACATACCAACACTATAAAAAATTCTTGATCACTCCAATAATTCGGTATACTATAAGCTTATAAGATCTACCTACGATCAAATATCGATGTAACACATCATAACAATTTGTATAGTCCCATTGACAAAGTAGTGTTAGTCCCCTTGAATCCTCATTAATCATGTAAGACTGTAGGCTCACATCTTAAAACATCAATAAGTTACATATCATAATTTGAACAATTTAACTCGACAAAGCCACATAGAATCTCCCACACCTAGTTGCTTGTCACTTAACCAAAAACTCAATCTTTAGATAAGTAGATTATAACTTTCTAGTAAGTTTATACTGAACTAGTTTACATCTCACAGTAAAAAATCAATAAATTCTTCAACTACAAAACAAAGGATTATACGAGAGGTCTTATTCCTCCACTTTTCTTAATTCTTCTCATGACACAAAATTCTAAATATCTTGAACCCTTTAATACACCAGACTTTTATTCCCTTTGTTGACTTGCTTACCACTCTTATTCTTTGGCCAACAACTCTTGACATTTTTACCTTATCCTTTATATAAAAAAAACTTTAAATGAAACTCTTCCTCAGATCCTTTGAAAATCAAAATTATAACACACTTAATGACTCAAAACATATACAAGTCCTTTCAAATGCTCACTATTCAATGCGATCGAACATTTCTTACCTTACCAATCTGCATATTGTCAAAACATACCACCACAAACATAAACTCACCATGAAAAACTTAAATTTTTTTCTATCCCAACCATGTACCACAATCTCATTATCTATCAATATTATCTTATACCTTGAAAATCTTTATGAATTTACGGATCTTAGTTTATCGTTGATTCCCTCTCCATCGACCTTGTCATATCTTTCGCTAAAAGTTCAACTGATTATCAAACTCAAAATCTCAAAAAAAAAATTATCATCACACTAGAGTTGAATGTCAGTAACTCCTTTCTCAAATTTTATCCAATAATATTAACCAATTTGATTAACCCATAACACTAAAAAACATATGAAATCATGTGTCTCTGAATTTAATTTCTCCATTCTCTGGCCCTTACAATATGAATAAATATCCTTGTTCTTGCCTCTTACCGAAGGCTAAACTACATCTCCCTAATTCTTTTCATTTGTGACTCTAGTTCATTTCATTTCTATTTGAGCAGTGTCTCAACACTTTCTAGAACTTTCCATGCAACCATGCTACTCATCAAAAAACATCAAACCACAGACTTAGATACTCGCTAGTCATCATTACAATATTGAATCCATTTAATCAGAAAAAAATCATTAACATATGCCCACATCCTTGACATAATCCATCATGAACTTTTATTACCATTATACTTGGTAGTCATTTGTCATTATCTCGATTTCAACCTTATCACTGACATGAAACCTTAAACCAAGTTATGCCATTCAAATTCAAAAGACTAACTCAATTTTATACGCACTTTCTCACTAAAATTTTCAATTATCTTCACACAGATATACTCTTTAAGACTTCATTTACCTATAAGCTTGTCATTCAGGTATTTATCTGTTCACTTGGACCTGGAGATGAAATCATTGGTCCTCATTTAGAATCACCGAGATATACTTCACAACCTAAACACATCATACCGTACCAATAATTCACCACTAAAATTTTCCGTACAATATAATCCTAACTCATTCGTTTTTATTAGCAAGGTAGTTGGTTTCTCAAATATGAATGTGACATCAAACCTTATTATACGAGCATGAGCTACAACTGATAACTCTTTATGTAGTTAGCATTCACGCTTAACAATCAACATATCTGTTTTTATATACCACTAGTACCACATCATAAAAGTCCGTTACAGGAGATGTTTTTTATTTGCATTCACGCCTTTTGGAAAGAGCCGCTAAATTAAGTTCGAGTTTAGGTGAAGGAAGTATGACTGCCTTACCAATAGTTGAAACTCAATCCGGAGATGTTTCGGCTTATATTCCTACTAATGTAATTTCCATTACTGATGGACAAATCTACCAAGAAGATCATATCCAAATAGGTCACACATTTCTGCCCATCAAATAGCTGTAAAATATTACCTAATTAGTTCTGTATCTAGCCTAAGCTATATGTATTCTTTCGTAGGTCAGGTCAATATAAAAAGTAACACACTCCATCTCTAATCAACTAACTATTGATACTATTATAGTAGAAATTCTAACCTTAATTGGTGCATCATTATTCCCATTACTTTTAAGCAACCCATTCATGTTATGATAACTTTACTAATTGTAGTTCTCAAAGCTACATGTCCATTATCTTGTCATGCCTTTAATCATTTAACTTTCAATTGTTAAAGCACTCTAATTATCGTATATACCACACAAGTACTATACATTTTAGTAGGGTAACTAACCTTACACAACCCCTTCAAACTGTTGAACATTTAAATCTAACCACATATCTTTTCCGTAAGTATATTACTTCCATCTTAATATTACATATAACATTAAAATAATACACGACATCAACTAATCACATGAGTAACCATGCACGAGCCATCAATTAATACAGATAGAGAATGGAGTGAAGCAATGATAGTCAAAATCGAAACAAGCACACACGATAGAGATTCAAGAAGTGAAATTTTTTCTTAAAAGTCAATAAAGCCTCTCGAAGATAAGTATAGACGTCTCTGTACCAACTCCTCAAGACTCTACTTAGACTCGACTTGTACATACGTGAGACCTGTGAACCAGGGGCTCTGATACCATTTTGTCACGATCTAAAGATGGACGTGATTACAATCATCTTATCCTACCAAGAAAAGTCAGCCTAAAACTAAACTATTACAGCAATATGCAGAAAATTTACAATTGACTTAAAAATACCTCCAAAACCTGGTTGTCATGTGTACAAGTCTCTAATGTGTTATAATAAAATTGAAAGAAAAATACTAGTCTCCAATAACCTTGTTTCTAGAATAGAACAAAATCATAAATAAGGAGAAGAAGGTCTGCTGAGATGATAAGCAGCTACCTTACAAATCTTCAAGAAGCCTCGAAAAAGAAGATATCACAGAGTTCCGGGCTAGTAACCTACAAAAAATTGTAGAAGCAATGAGTGATTACCAAACCACACGGTACTCAGCAAGTAAACCTCTACACACAAGTTAAGGGAATGAAATACGGGTACTCCTACCACCACAACCGAACCTCCACGATTACAGCCTGCACAAAAAAATCAGTCCAACCTAACAGCTCACAGTTTACATATAACATAGCTCAATGCCACAATAATACTTTGACAAATTACATATCCTCAACAACAACACTTCAAAAAATTACATATACTCAACAACAACACTTCAACAAATTATAAATCCTCAACAACAAGCTCAGTATTCATCAATCACAAGTTCCGCAAAAAGGCATTTACAAGATCAGCAAAACACAATATCAAGTTCACTAATGATAAGTATGTGCAATGCAATAGAATGCAATGTCAAGTATAATGATGAATGTCTGACCTAGTGATATGCACCAATTATCTTTCAGTTCGGGACTCATGGGGGACATATCTGTCCATGCATCCATCGCGGCGTGCGATACGACCCTCGATAATAGTAACCATCGCGGTGCGTGATACGTCCCTCGAAATATAGTATACATCGTGGCGCGCGATACGTCCCTTAAAATGGTACATCCTCTTTAATTTCTTATTCTTTCTCATATCACATAACACTTGTCACAACCATGTCTCAGAACAATGCAAATGATATGTTCACACAAATAATGAGGAGATGACTATTTTTATAACATTTCACAATTCACAACAATATCACACAATGATTTAACAAGCCTTTCAAACCATTCTCCATTATCAACACATCACACACAAGCAACTAATCACGTTTCCTTTTATTACCTTTTTTTCATCATTAGAATTAATCAATGTGGACAATTCAAGCCATCACCAAGTCTCATTACTCCAAAACATATACCACAATGAAAGACACACTTAACAAAGTTTTATAAACCACTTGCCTCAGTCAGTCAAGAATTCACTTTGACACTTGAGTCTTCCTCTTTCGTTGAACTTTGAACTCAAAACAATCTATTCAAATAAATGACCACCATAAGATTCAAGACTAAAAACATCCACATTACTATGTTTGTAGTCTAGACTCAAAAACTCACCGAAGTTTATAATCAATTTTCTAAACTTCAAACATAGGGTTAAATCTTAACTTCTCCAAACACTGCACCCCTAATTTCTTTCATGTACTATAATACACCCGATATTTAATTACATACCTCAATATATCAAATTTGGATCTTAATATGAAAACTATAAGAAAGAATCAACAAAATCAATTACATAAAAGTTATAAAACCCTAGAATTAAGACAAACCCATCTTTTCGCGTTATCCGCCATGTATTCACTAAACCCATAATCAATCCATAAAAATTCTTGTGAGAATAACATTAGTTATCATCAAAATCATCACATCCTATAATGATTAGCTAATAATTCGCCTTTACTGCCTAATCATTGATTCCAACCTAAATTGAAACAACTCACTTTGAAAGATTCCATGCATTTACTTCTTAGTTTATATTAAAATAATACATCCTCTAATAAACATTCAATATCATAATTGACTTATGCATTCAAAAGTTAAGAAATTTGAGATTTACCTGGATGTGCAGGTTTCTAGTTGATGTCGTGGGTAACTTTTCGCCCAATCACTCATACTATACTAAGGTCCTATTACCCCTAAACTTATTTTGTTAATAATTTTCTACCCCTTTTCGGCCTACATGACAGTATCTTGTGGGCCCAACGCTGGTTTACTTTTTTCTTCAAGCTAGTGCCACATAAGCCGAAAAGGGGTAGAAAATTACTTATAAAATAAGTTCAGGGGAGTAATAGGACCTTAGTATAGTATAAGTGTGTCTCTGAAATTTCGGACATAGATTGAGGGGGTACTTGTACATTTTTCCGTGACAAATTCTTCAAACTTATTTTATTGAATATGAACCAAATAATATAGGGTGTTAATTTAAATTATGGATCTGGACCATTAAACAGTGATTAAATAAATAAATTATTTAACAAAAACTCATTAACTAACTATCGAGATGGGTAAAATGATAATTTTATTAAAAATTTCTAAATTAACTTTTCGGGTCATTATAGATACATACTATGTTACTTTTTTAGAAATTAACAAAAAAAAGTTGAATTCAATCAAATTTGAAAAATAAAAGTAATAGAGTCATCACTACATTTACGAAAAATCAAGAAAATCGTTTGAACTTTTAAAAAGAAAATCTATTAATTAATCAGAATTCAAGTAAAAATTCAAATAGTTTTTGGGATAATGCACAAGTACCCTCTCAACCTATGCCCGAAAACTCAGAGACACGCTTATAATATACTAAGGTCCTATTACCTCCCGAACTTATTTTATTAATAATTTTCTAGCCCTTTTCGGCATACGTGGCACTATTTTGTGGGCCCAACGTTGGTTGACTTTTTTTCCAAGATAGTGCCATGTAAGCCGAAAAGGGGCAGAAAATTACTTATAAAATAAGTCCAAGGGGTAATAGGACCTTATTATAGTATAAGTGTGTCTCTGAGATTTCAGGTATAGGTTGAGAGGGTACTTGTGTATTTTTCAATAATTCTTTAAAGAAGATTTTACTCAACTTAAAGTATCCACTAATGGGGTTTATGGAGAAATTAAACATATTTTGCTAATAATAATTTTAAAAAATGAGTTATTTATGAAAAATATATGGTTAAATACTTACACATTTATATTAGGGAAAATGCACAAGTACCCCCTAAACTATGACTGAAATTCCAGAGACACACCTTAACTAAACTAAGGTCTTATTACCCACTGAACTTAATTTTTTTTATAATTTTGTGCACCTTTTTGGCTTAAGTGGAATTCAAATATCTCCCTCGCACCTCAATTGCGTGGAGTAACGGAGTGTGTCACGTAATACAAAAGGTGCATAAAATTACAAAAAGAATAAGTTCAACGGGGTAATAGGACCTTAGTTCAGTTAAGATGTGTCTCTGGAATTTCGGTTATAGTTTAGAGAGTACTTGTGCATTTTTTCTTTATATTATTACAATAACATTTCAGATGTTAAAATCAAAATAATTATTACTTAATGATCTATTACAATCAAGATTTTAGATTAAATTATTATCCAAATTCATAAACATGTATTCAAAATTTTTCAAATAAATATGAAAGACTATAAAAGTTTTTTTTAGTTACTGTATAAGCTTAAGTTGGACTCACTTCAATGAGTTTTTGACAAGTAAGAAAGTAACCAAAGATATTATTGAAGGTTTTCAATAACATAATTAAATAATACTGAAAACTCATATGAGTATAAATTTATGTTACATTGAATGTCAAAAGAATTAGCAACAATCATCATGAATTCGCAATATAAAAATAATTAAGTGTAAATAGAATTAAGCAATTTTAATTTTTTAATTATTTGGGACCGATGTTGTGTTGCTTTGTTCTCAAGCTTTTAGCATATTTCTTCATCACTTTTTTATTATACATATTCGCTATAAATCTCATATTGACTCGAAAAAGAAAATGTGATGGACTTGATGCAACATTCAATATACGAGGCTAAAGTTCATAGAAATTCGATAAGGTATCGAATAAAGTCGATTTTGATAATACATAATAGAACAAATTCAACTTAACTTCAAATCAATCAAAATCAATTTTTATGTAACTATACAACTAAATCAGTATTACTAGTGGTAAGTTAGTCAGAGAATTTAAATTGATGCATAATAATGGTAACAAACAAGATGGTGAAAAAAAAGGTTGCATATACAAATCTCTTGAGAACTTAATCCTAAATTTTGATATACTTGTTCAAATCAGACATTAATATTCTGATTGTATGTAAAAAGAAAAATTATTATCCAACTCATTAGATCAGTCAAATAAATATAAATTTTTATTAATCAACTCAGAACTCATAGAAATTAGTGTGAATTCACTTCATTTTAGACTTAATCACTCAAAGTTAGAATACCAAGTTAGATTGTTAGATTTCAACGAGATCAAGTATTAGCACGAAGAAAATAAAGAATTGAGTTTTTCTTAATGTCATATAGCCTTTCAAAGAGTATACTATTTTGCAAGACTCTACATGACATGTCTTTATATGATAAGAACGACAATTTTAAAATTCTAAAATTAACTTTGTCATGATCCAAATTATTGTGATTGATACCCACACTAACCTTTTCGATGGTTGAACCATCTCTTACCTACTAACATGCTACAACTAATATATGAAAATTCAAATATAAGCATCAAGGTATGAAATAAAGTTTAAAGTATAACTATGAAAAAAATGTAAAACTTAACTATTATATTCTCAAAATCTAGAAATCACTCTAACTACAAAAACTAACAATAGTGAAAACTCAACAAATAAAATATCAATGTCTAAAGAAAATAGCCGTCGTCTATTAAAAAAATTCGTAGCAGATTACCTTAATTGTAAATCGAAAGTACTATTAATTACGACGTGTGTGGGATCATGTGAAAGACTCTAGATTACAATATAACCTCAAAGAAAAGTACAAAAGTAGAATCAATACATACACTATATACTAGGGGGCATCATATGCCAACTAATTAGACTTGTAAAAAGTATATAGAGATAAGTCATAATATAGGTAGACAGATACAACAACACATAATTGATCAATTTCACGATTCAAGAGTTAACGTCGGTCAAATAGATGATCGCATTCCTCATCTTTGAATGTTGCATAATTATTAAACTCACCCACAGATATACAATGATCATCAACAAAACTCTGCAATCAATAAGAAGTTACACACAATCGCGGAATTATATATATCCATAATGATCTCAACCCTTTGTATCTTACAAGTATCATCTGTCACTCATATAACACTTATTTGTTTATGAATGCTAAGAAATTTAATATTATCCACCTAGCCATAACCTGCAAGGTAGCATGGGTGTTTGTGTAGAGTAATTGTGTGACACTCGATCTATTACATACTATCATTCATCCATAGTTGTACACTGGACTAGAGGCACTCATTATTAGAATAGTGTATATACTCTTATCATCTCAATTTATATTTGCACTTCTATGTTCAATTATCTTTCAAACAATAACAAGTAAAATGAATATCACAATTGCACAAGAAATCACAGGTCATTTAAGGACAAGCTCTAATAATTTACATCGTAAACATGTAAGTATTGCTAAACCAACAATTAAAAACTGCAGATAATATCTAAAGATCAATCAACATGTTTTATGGACACAAATCTTATACAAAAAACTAATCAAAGTCTAACTCCATACAAATCATAACCTACCTCAAGTAAAGAACTTGAATTAACCAAACTACTTCATGTGAACCTTTCCTTTCCTAAATACCTCGAAATGTTCAAATTCTAACACAAGCAAAAACTACGAGTATTCAATTGACTATTCTTCAAACAACTTTGGAAATTCAAATCTCCTCTTTCTCTTAGTATAATCTATTATGCAAGGATCATTTCACCAAACAATATTTTCTCTATGGTTACAATAGTTGAACTCGTGAAGTTTCTAGTCAATTCATCCCCTATGAGCATGCCTAAGAAGTCATTTTCATTAGATCTCTAAAATTTTCAATCATCATAAGCAAGAATTAATTAAAACATCAATTCCTTCCAAAAAAGTATAGATTAATAACTTTTAATCAAATAACGACTAATTACATCAACTCATAAACCTTGCATTAAGATCACACATTTTGATTCTAAAATTACTAGATAGGATGATTGACGGCGAGGAATTACCTCAAAAAAAGAAACCTTGCTAAATATTGGAAAATCATCTCTTAGATTTCTAGTTTGAGTTATTCAAGATATGATCATCAAAGACTTAATAAGACTAAGTCAAAACATATATTATTCTTTGTGTCGTCCACGATAGTCATCCCCTGTCCTGCTATAGTAAAGTAAGTTTCAATTTAGTTCTAGCCTATATTGCTACGACGAATCCAAGCCCCCTACAACAATAACGAAGATCCCCTTTTATTATAACTTAGGAAACTGAAAAGTAATTCTTATTTCACAATACAAATTTCAACCATAAGACATCATGACATAGAATGATTGTGGAATTCATTACAAGTACGTGATACACGCCCATTAATGATCTCATAATCTTTCACCAAGGTCTAGATTCCTAAGTCGCCTCTTAACAAAATACAACACAACTCTTTAAAATTCAACAAAAATATTAATGTTAAAATATGCCCATCTTCTTGAGTATTAGCTCATTTCACAATAGGGATTTTAACATGAATACTATTGCTCTAACATTTCATAACGACTACATATATCGTTTACACTATATTTGTGACATATAATTATATTCCACTATATGATAAAAGACAATAACCATATATATACCACGTCGCCATGTTTGTCTTATCAAAAAGAACATTTTGAGATCATCACATGTAGTCCAATTTTTTACAACATTGTTCTGTCGTTTCGTTTTATCTTCTCAACTTCAGTATCCATTTCTCTTGGAATTGTTTGCCTTGTCGCTTATTCTTTGTGCTACTTTCATAGTTTTTCTTACCCACAAACTTTACTGCTGAGGCAAATTGCTTCTCTTTGCTTCTGTATTATTGAATTTTACTGGTGAGTGCAAATTGCTTCTCTTTGCTTCTGTATTATTGTGGATACTCTGCTTTCTCTTTATGATCTGTCGTTCATTAAATTTTTTGTTTAGTTTTTATGTTGATTGTTACCTGTATATAAGTTTTTACTCTCTACGTGTTTGTGAAAATTCCTTATTTAATTTTAAATGTACTTTTTGCAGAGCTTAAGAATTTTTTTATGAAGTACGATATTGATTTACCATATTCATATAATAAAAAGCAATAGATCTTGCAGTTTGTTGTTCATCCCTCTTTGTCTAGCGATAATGAAAACAAATGCTTCAAGCAGATTAGGGGGAAAAACCATATAATATGAGACCCTTGCATAATAGAGTTCAAGGTATTCTATGCAGCTGAGAGAATAAGATTGATGAGAACAGTTCCTGGTAAGACAAATCAGAATGGAATTGCTGAGAGGATGAACAGAACATTGAATGAGCGTGCAAGAAATATGAGGATACACTGTGGGCTACCCAAAACATTTTGCGCGGATGCTGTGAGCACAGCTGCATACTTGATCAACAGGGGACCATCAGTTTCATTTAGGGTTTGAGATTCCAGAGGAGGTGTGGACAGAAAAAGAACTCAAGTACTCCCACTTGAGGACTTTTGGTTGCACTGCTTATGTTCATGTTGATCCAGAAAAAAGAGACAAGCTTGATGCCAAGGCTGTGAAGTGTTACTTCATAGACTATGGTTCTGATTTGTTTGGTTACAGATTTTGGGATGAAAAGAATAGAAAGATCTTGAGACATTGTGACGTGACATTTGATGAGTCTGTCCTGTACAAGGACAGATAGCAGAAGATTCTAAAGATTACAAAGCCAGTGGGAGTTGAGGTTGAGTTGGAGAAGAGTAACCCTAGAGATGTCGAAGCAGATACTCAACCAACTCCTACGGAAGAATCAAAAGTGGAGCAAGTTACACCTGAGCAGGTGTTAAGGATATCATCCAGAACCATCAGGGCACCAGATAGGTATTCACCTTCATTACACTATCTATTGCTGACTGATGAGGGGGAACCAGAGTCTTTTGATGAGGCCCTACAGGTGGAGGATTCGATCAAGTGGGAGCAAGCCATGGATGATGAGATGAGGTCACTTGAGAAGAACGACACATGGGTGTTGACTAAGTTACCTGTAGGGAAGAGAGCTTTGCTGAACAAGTGGGTGTTCAAAATCAAGACTGAACCAGATGGCAAAAGAAAGTTCAAGGCTCATTTAGTGGTTAAAGGATATTCACAAAGGAAAAGTACTGATTATACTAAAATATTTTTTCCTGTTGTGAAGTTAACATCTATTCGAATTCTGTTGAGTATTGTTGCATCAGAGAATTTTCATCTAGAGCAAATGGATGTAAAAACAGTGTTTTTACATGGAGATCTGGATAAAGAGATCTATATGCAGTAACCGGAAGGATTTGTGGTTCCAGGCAAGGAACAAGGAACACATGGTGTGAAAGCTCACCAGGATCTTGTATGGACTAAAACAAACACCAAGGTGGTGGTACAAGAAGTTTGACTCCTTCGTGACCAAGAGTGGATTCTGCAAAGCTGAAAAGGATCCTTGTTGTTACATCTAGAAATACACTGATTCATATGTATTTCTACTCTTGTAAGTGAATGATATATTGATTCCAGGATCTAGTATAAGGGATATTAACAATCTGAAGACAAGGTTGTCTGCAACGTTTGGGATGAAAAATTCGGGTCCAGCGAAGCAGATTTTGGGAATGAAGATTTCTCGGGATAGATCTGCTGGCATTTTAAATCTATCTCATGAGTTGTACATTGAGAAGGTGTTGAGAAGATTTAGGGTTAATGATGCTAAACCCAGGACTACTCCATTGGCAAATAACTTTAAACTGTCAAAGGAGCAGTCACCCAAGACAGCCGAGGAGCGTGAGCATATGACACTTATTCCATATGCTTCAGCGGTTGGGAGTTTGATATATTCTATGATTTGCACTAGACCTGATATAGCACATGCAGTGGGAGTTGTTAGCAGGTACATGACGAACCCGAGGAAAGAGCATTGGGAAGCTGTGAAGTGGCTTCTGAGATATATGAGAGGTACATCCAATACTTCACTTTTGTTTTGGCAAAGGCAACGTGACTCTACAGGGTTTTGTGGATGCTGATCTTGGTGGGGATGTGGACTCGAGCAAGAGCACATCCGGTTACATTTACAGCATAGGTGGAACAGAAGTGAGTTGGATGTCCAGGCTTCAGAAGTGTGTTTCTCTTTCATTTACTGAAGTTGAGTATGTGGCAATAGCTCAAGCTGGGAAAGAGATGATATGGCTGGTAGATTATCTAGAGGAATTGGGCAAGAAGCAGAGCGAAAAGATTCTTTACTCAGATAGCCAGAATGTCAGACAGATGGTGAAAAATCCAGTCTATCATTCGAAGACAAAGCACATCAGAAGGCGGTACCATTTCACTCGCAAGGCAGTGGAGGATGGTGATATGTGCTTGGAGAAGATAGATGGTGCAAAGAACCCCACAGACATGTTGACGAAATGTGTTGATGTTGCGAAACTGAGGTTATGCAAAACCTCGGTTGGTTTTTTGTAGTTGTTGCTACAGATGTTGCGGTGCAGTAAAGATGTTGATGATGAAGAGATTTTTTTTGAGAATGTATTTTTTGGATGACTGAATCAGTCTCCAAGTGGGAGAATTGTTAGGTTGTGGATCCTGATTTATGTTTGATGTACTGTCATATATTAATGTTCACGCGGTTTAACCTCCGCGGTGAGGTTGCCAGTGGGTTATGGAGGGAGGGAGCCCCCCATCCGAAAGAGGGGTTCGGCTGCAATATTTATTCTCCATTTATTCTCTGTAACCTGAAATACTCTGAATTATTAATATATTTATACCCACCGCCGTGGAAGTTTACTCACAGGGTGTTACCACGAATATTGGTTTGTCCCTTTCTCTCTATAGATCTCTCATCTCTTTCTCTTGAAAGCTCTTGTGTTCTTTATTCATCAAGTGTGTGTGTGGATTCGATCCTAACATTAAATCCTTTTTAGGTTAGTCTAACTTAATGTAGCTTAATCTAGATTAGTGATGAGTGAATTTTCATTGTGATTTAGGACTTCTTTACTTTGTTTTTACTTAAGATTGCTTATCTGAGGATTTTAATTTGAGTTGTTTCTTTTCGAATTCAAGTTTCTCTTCTTCTTGGTTGATTGTTTATTCAATTAGTCTTTCTATCTCTTGTTTCTAATCTATCTTACTTTTGTGTTGTTTAATTTCGCATTTGATTTCAATTGGTTTCATCCCCAATTGGAATTCTTATCATTAGTTGTTAGAGCCTAGGTTTCTTTGTTCCTACAATCTAGTATTGGTTTGCAAAAAAAAAGTACAAAAATTGTCCAAAAAAATTTGAATTTCTTTTTTGTTTTGATTTGTTGTTTTTGACACTAGATAATTCTTTCCTAGTGTTTTTTGAAACTAAGTTCCAAATTTCGTTCAATTACGAGTTGTAGAAGTGAAATTGTCATTGAAGGGTTTCAAGCTTTTCAAACTTTGAAAGTGGGTCTTTTGATTGAAGAGAAATTGGAGGTTAATAATTATTGAGATTCGGTCTCTAAGTTGAAGGGAAGAAAAACATAAATTTTGAATCAACTTCGAGTTGATCTGAGTGTATTTGGATTTAATGTGTGTTTTTGGTGTTCTAGGTGTTGAAATCAATTAGGAGGTGAGAATTTTAGTTCATTGTTGCCCATAATTTCAATAGCTTGATTAATCCATATATCATTTATTTCTTTTTTTTCCTTTCGTTGTCTGATCTTTTATCATTTGGCATCAGATGGCTAAGTAAGGAAAAAATTTGAAAAGGTCCAAACTTCATGACTTTTTTTTTCTTATCAACCTTTTCATCCACAATAACTTGTTTAATATAGTTGAAGAATTTCTTCTATTAATATGAATGAAACCTTACTTCAACTGCATCGAACAATAAAATAAAGTTAAATTTATGTTGCGGATTTGCAAACATGTATTTTCAAATTTATAGCAATAAATTCTTTTTCTCTTCAACTTGAATTACGCTAGTGATGTGTTTTTATAAATACATATGCAGTGTGTCTTTTCTCTCCTGCCTATGTTCAGTCGCCTCAGTATTACAAGTTAAGTTATGTTACAAGTGTACCTTTTTCCATGGTCCCTGAAAACTTTTGGTAGTTTAAAAACACAAATGCCTACCAATGGTCATTCTTATAACTCCAAAATAAAGCAATTTAATATGTTAAAATGCTAATAACCTAACAATCCCCCACTCATTTTAATATTTAGATAAGATAGTATATCAGTTGAAGGAGGACTACTATGCATAATGAAGGTGTGCTCTGCATTGAACCTCCACTTAGTGAAACACTAACTTTTACTCCAGAGTCGTAGTGGTCTCAGACTTGAACTATGACTGCTTAAGGGAACTAAAATATCACTACTCACACATAATAATCAAGGTTTTTGCATGAGCTTTAACAGCCAGCACGTTATGGCCATGTGCTATCCCGGTTTCATGAGTGCATTTGAGAATAAGCTTCATTCTCATAGGAAGCGACCTACTTCCACACCTCACATAGGTGAAATCTGTCGGGAGTACTCCTGTAAGATTAACACCACCCATAAAGGATACAGATATTCATCAAGAGTTTTATCAACTCAACCTTCAAAAACTACAGGAAACAATGCAATCACATCATAGGGAGGGGGGAAAATAGTGCATTTTTCACAACAAGTCATCATATGATTAGTTTTTCCCTTTGAACCTGGTTATAGGATCTCTAGTCCCTAGGTTGGGTTTCCTCATATATGACTCAAGGATTTGTAGGCTTCAATCCCATCCCCGCGATGTGCTCCATACCTTTTCTCTTGTTAAGGCCTTCGTAAGAGGATCTGCAAGATTATCACAAGATTTGATATAATCAACATTAATTGTACCATTTATCAAATACGATCTTACATTACTGTGTTTCCTCCTTATAGGTCTAGATATACCGTTGTAATAATGGTTTTGAACTCTACCAATTGCAGCGGTGCTATCACAATGAATTAAAATAGGAGGAATTGGTTTTTCAAAATAAGAAATTTGAAACAATAAATCTCTTAACCAATTCGCTTCCTCACTAGCTGAAGTTAAAACAATTAGTTCAGCCTCCATGGTAGAGTTAGCAATTATAGTTTGCTTTTTCTATCTCTAACAAACAGCACCACCACCTAAAGTAAAGACATAACCAGTGGTAGAACAAGAATCACCTGACAAAGTGTTCTAATCTGCATCACAAAAGCCTTCAAGTACAGCAAGATCTTTTTTTTATAAAACAAGCCACAATTTTTTGTTCTAATTAAATATCTCATAACTCTTGTTATAGCATGTCAATGTTCATTACCTGGCTTGCTTGTAAACCTGCCATGTACTCCTACTGCATATGCAATATCAGGCCTAGTGCAATCAGTCACATATCTCAAACTTCCGATTATACTAGCATATTCCTTTTGATTTATTACATCATTTTCACTTTCAACAGGAAATAAGTGAACACTTGAATCAAAAGGAGTAGCAACATGCTTGCAATCATGAAAGTTATATTTTACCAAATCTCAACATAATGTGACTGGTCAAGGAAAATCCTCTCACATGTTCTTGTTATTTTTATTCCAAGAATAAAATTTGTCTCACCAAGATCTTTCATATCAAAATGGCTTCTAAGAACATTTTTAGCTTCATTAATAACATTCATGTTAGAGCCAAAGATCAACAAATCATCAACATATAAGCAAATGATCACATGTGAATTATTCCAAGACTTATGATAGATGCACTTATCACACTCATTTGTTTTAAAACAATTTTCAATCATGCAAGATTCAAACTTTTCATGTCATTGCTTTGGTGCCTGTTTCAAGCCATATAGGGATTTAGTAAGTTTACATACTTTGCTTTCTAGGCCTGCTTCAACAAAACACTCAGGTTGGTCCATATAAATTTCTTCATTTAGGTCTCCATTTAGAAAAGCAGTTTTTACATCCATTTGATGAATTTGCAAATCAAAAATTGCAGCCGTTGCAACTAAAAGTCTAATGGATGCAATTCTTGTTACCGGAGAAAAAGTATCAAAAAATTCTAGGCCTTATAGTTGTTTAAAACCTTTTGCAACTAGCCTAGCCTTGTATTTATCAATAGAACCATCTGGTTTTAACTTTTCCCTTAAGACCCATTTGCAACCAATTGTTTTACAACCCGGTGGTAAATCAACTAACTTTCAAGTTTTATTAGAAATTATAGATTCTATTTCATCATTTACAATCTCTTTCCAAAAAATAGAATCATGTGAAGATAAGGCTTCTTTCAAAGTTAGAGGGTCATTTTCAACAGTAAACACATAAAAATCAGGACCAAAATCTTTTTCTAGTCTAGCTCTTTTACTTCTTCTTAACTCAAAATCACCAACTTCTTTATTTTTCAAAGTTGAAGTAGAAGAACTAGGTAGTGACAAAATATTTTGTTCAATCCTTTGACCCCCACTATTTTTAGTATCAAAAGGAAATTTATTTTCCTGAAAAATAGCATCACCAGATTCTGTAAGATTAAAAAAATCTATAGACTGTACAATTTGAAGCATAACTAAGAAAAGCACAAGTAGTAACTTTCTTACCCAACTATATAATCTTTGGATCCATTAGCCTCACAAAGGCTAGACAACCGCAAACTCTTAGATATCCCAAACTTGGCTTGTAACCTTTTCACAATTCAAAAGGTGTCAATTTAGACTTTTTATGAGGAACACGATTCAACACATAACAAGCAGTTAAGATAGCTTCACCCCAAAAATTTAAAGGTGCATGTGACTCAATTAGCATGTCATTAGTCAATTCAACCAAAGTTCTATTTTTCCTTTCTGCTACTCCATTAGACGAAGGAGAGTAAGGAGGATTTGTTTCATAAATTATCCTCAATGATCTAACAAAAGAATTAAACTCATTTGATTCATATTCACGGCCTCTATCACTTCTAATTCTTTTTATTTTTCTTCCAAACTGATTTTCAACCTAATTGAGATAAGTTTTGAAATTTTCAAAAGCATCACTTTTATTTTTCATCAAGTAAACATATGTAAACTTAGAAAAATCATCAATGAAAGTGATAAAATATCTATTCCTCCACGAGTTAGAATTTCACCAAGTTCACAAATATCAGTATGAATTAATTCTAACAAATTAGTTTTTCTTTCAACTTGAAAATAAGGCCTTTTAGTGATTTTGACTTTACTACAAGCCTCACACTTTTTGAAATTCTTTTAACTATTGGGATTAATCCTAAAATACTCATGATTCCAACATAACGATCATTAATATGACACAAACGAGCATGCCAAAAATTAGTAGAAGAAAGCATATAAACAGAAGTAGAAGTTTTATTCATTTCAACATTCAACGGAAACATCCCATCACATGCATACCCCTTCCTCACAAAAATACCTTTCTTCACTATTACATATTGATCAGATTCAATAATCTGTTTAAAGCTTGCTTTATTAAGAAGAAAATTAGACATCAAATTTTTTCTCATAGAAGGAGTATAAAGTACATCTTTAAATGTTAATATCCTTCCAAAAGTAAAACACAATTCAACATCTCCCTTTCCAAGCACTTGAGTAGTGTGAGCATCACCAAGCATGATGGTTTTGGGCTCCTCGAAATGAGTATATTTATTAAACTAGTCTTTGTCATAACAGACATGACGGTTTGCACCAGATTTAGCCAACCATCCATCAACATTCTCAATCATGTTTATGTCGGTAATCATCGCCACAAAAGGTTCTTCGGTAACGTTTGCCTGAGGGTTAGGACCACGTTTCTGGAATCTGCAAATCGAGCAATGTGTCCACTCTTGCAACAAACAAAGCATGGTCCCTTTTCTTGAACTTGTTGATTTTGTGCTCGGTGATTTTCACCATTATGTTTCTTGAATTTTTTCTTCTTAGACTTTAAAGAAATATTTTTTTGAGTTTCAGGAGTAGCATTATTCGAAGTAATTAAATTTACATTCGATATGATGTTGTTCTCTTCTGTTTGTAAAAGTGCATCTTGGCCCCTTGCTTCTTCTTCCATGCGAATTTTCATTATTAAGGTTTCAAGAGAGGTTTCCTTTTGTTTGTGACGCATAATTTTTTGAAATTAAGAGGGTGGAAGTTTATCCACTATGCCATAAACAATAAGGTTATCTCCAATTTTAACTTCTTCAGACCTAAGCTCTCCAACAATCATGATGAAGTCTTGAGCTTGATCTACCACTGATTTGTTGTCCACCATTTGAAAACGAAAAAATCTACTAGCTGCATATTTTTCGCTCCAGCCTCTTCGGTATCATACTTACTCTGCGATATCTTTCAAATTTTCGTTGCACTAGAGTAAGTTCTATCATAATAATCATAAAAATTATCAGATAGACAATTAAGAAGATAATACTGACACTTATAGGAATCACCATCGTACTTTTCCACTTTCTCTAGATGAGAAATAGTTTCATCATCATTCATAGTGGTGATGTCTTCTTTATTTGGATTCTTCTCGGTTAATACTTAAGAAACATTGAGAAGACTTAAGTAGAAAAGTACTTTACCCTTCCATCTCTTGAAATGGTTACCATTGAACCGAAATGACTTGTTAAGATCTCTCATCTTGACATCCGCGACTTTTTTAATTGTAGCCATTTTGAATATCCTTAAAATTGTTAGTGAAAAAACTTACAAGATAATAAAATTACAAGATTACAATTGAAAATAAAATGAAGAAATTAATCTCTTCAGGTTGAGGCGCGGATATCTCGCTCTCTTTAAGGAGGTTCAAGCCCACTGCAGCAAATGTTTTCACCGGTCCAGCAGTAGTCCTCTTTGACTTGTCCCCTCCAGGATACAACAACCTTCACAAAGTATAACTCAACAACTCTGGACAAGATTTGAGTCCAAAGCTCCACAAAAAAGAACACATCCCTTCAACTAATAAGAACTCTCTTTTAGACTAACTCTTCACTCTTTGTTTTCTCTTGTGTTTTTTCTGTGTACCAAATCAAATGAAGACCACCACTATTTATACTAAAAGAAGTCTTCCAAGCAATGAATAGGATGATAATGGAGGTAGTAAATAAAGAAGATAATGGCCTTAGGAGTTTCATAGGTTACATAGGTTCCAATAGGAGTTACATATATTACAAAGAGTAATGGAAGAATTAAGAATGAAATAAAGTGATGGATAATCAATGTTAATGGATGATGTAGAAGTTATCCATTCCAATGTTTATTGAATGTTTTTATCTCACAATGAATACATGGCTACCAAGTCAAAGATGAATAGCATGATTAAATTGATAGTTTAAAAACACAAAAGCCTACCAATGGTCATTCTTATAACTCCAAAATAAAGTAATTTAATATGTTAAAATGCTAATAACCTAACATAAACTTTCCATATTTTGTGTGTACATGTGTGTTGTGTGTGCGCGTGCGTGTGTATTATATATATATATATATCCTTTTATATATTGTTTGTATATTTTTTTTGGTGTATCTTAATTGATATTAGTACTCTACATTAAAAATATTTTAGTTTATTTAATTTCATGAAAAATGAAAGTTGAGAATCGAAACTTGAAAGTTTGAAATAGATTGATAAGCAAGAACTAAAAAGAAAATATAGATAAAGTGAGAGGTCGGTTGTGTAAAATATGAAAAGGAATGTGTAGTGGTAATTATAGATTGAAAACGTTGAAAATTTAAAAATTGACTTTTGGGTTTTAATTTTGAAAATTCAAAGTTAAAATTCACAAAGGTTACAAGTAATTCAAACTTAATTTGATAATGCTACACTACATCATTATAATTTAAAGTTCAAATTTACAACGATAATAATTATGTTAAAATTAAAATAAACAATAATATGCTACATGATTTAAACTCAACTTTCAAATTTCATTTGAGTTGGAGTAGTTAACTTTTAAAAAAATATAAAAATTTTAGGAATTCCATAGTGTAAGGAGCAAATTACATTCTACTACTATTTTTTTAACATATAAAAATTTTCTCCAAAATAGTGTCATTCAGATACATAGCAAAGAAGCTGGATACATTCCATCATATACATAAGTTGAATTTTCTATTACGCTTACAAAGGAAAAGAACAAAAAACATGAATCATGGAATCACGTTGTAAGCATAAGAATCAATCTCTGAAAAAAACATAACAAATTGACCCAATTCAAAATTGAATTTCTTCTCCCAATTCTTTCAAGAACCTCTTAATTTTAAATCAAAAGCTTGAAAAATTGAACAGATACAACAATGAATATGTCGATCTTATCAAAACATTTGAGAAGATACATCATAAATATCTTTGTTAGGATTTGAAGAAGTGAAAATTTTATAATTAATATATATATAGATCTAATAATTATAAGTTATGACATTATTCTTTGACAATAAAAAATTTCAAAGTTTAACATTTTAGAAAAATAAAAAAATGATTTAAAATAACGGTAAAATTTAATTAGTGTGAAAAATAACTAAGGTAAAAACAGATATATTAGTAGCAAATAGTTTGACTTCATTAATAATAATTAGTATGTGTCATAAAAATAGGAGATCCATAAAAAATAAATATTTGTTTTCCCTATTTAACTCAAAGCAGTTAAAATTCATTCAAAACATATATTTTATTCTTCTTTTTTTTCCAATTTTTTCACTCTCTTCTTATTTTTTTTCTCTAGTTAGTCGTCACTCTCATCTAATTTTATTCGGTTTTATTGAATAATCTTCATTTTCTTGTAATAGACGACTTATCATCAGTATTAATAAAGTAGTGGTGGTAGATGTGATCTTTCAGGCTATTGTTTTTACGATATTTTATATATATTGCTATACTAATCAAATGTAAATAATAATAATAATTAAGAACAGTAATACTGAAAAAATTATTCATATTTTATTTGTGTATTATATTAATCATGACGCTTTTTGGAAATTACATGAAATTTGTTTGAAATGGTATAGATTTTCATATGAACATTCATTTTTTTTTGTATGTTTCTGATAAAAAAGTTACATAAAATTTATTTGAAATTGGTGCTAGTTATACCTTGTTGGTACGATTCTAACATTATATTAGAATGAATTTCGTGTATTCATTATCTAATAAATGACAATTAATAGTTAGAAGTAGTATTAATTTGGTATTATATTGGGATGATTCTTCCATGAGAATGACAACTTATGTGATAAAATAACTATAATTTTAGCATGAAATGTGTATGAAAATTGTGCATAAAAAATATGAAATTTGTATAATGATTCCATTTTTTTTTGTGTATACAATAATTTTATTTATGGCGTATTTTTTTAAATGTATACTGTTATATTTTGATATGAACATTGAATTTTTTCATTATTTGTCTGATTCTTTCTTTTATTTAATGTGTCACAGTAAAAAATATAAACATGTATCAAGGTAAAATCTCTAAAAGTGGATAAGAGATAAATTATGATTGATTCTTTATTCATATCATCTATATAAAAAATATAATTAAAATAATTTTAATTATTTAATAAAGTGAAATTAAATTAATTTATAAATAAAAAGTGATTTGTTATAACATGCAAATTAAATGTTATAAGTAATAATATTTTAAAAGTTGATTCTAAAAAAATGATATTACCTCTTAAATATATATATGTGGGGTGTTTTTCCTTATGGGAAATATTTCAAAATGTCAATATTTTAGCATTTAAGAGTACTCATTAGCGACAATTTCAATATTTAGTAAAAATGTCATTTTAGTTTGTTATGTATCTTATTTATGTTTTTATTATTTATTTTTATTTAAAGAATATAATTATTTAATAACAAAAAGGAGAAAATTAAGAAGGGGGGATATTTCAAAAAAAAGGCAAGCATCCTTAATTTTCTCATCATTTACATTTTCAAATAAAATTTAAATTTTGTTTTTTTTTCTCCAGAATTTTTACATTTTTAAAATTATATTCATTCCACAATATATTCTATTTATATTTATTATAGTTTTTTATTAGTTTGTATTCATTCCAATAGGTATGTCGAATTTATCTATATAGTCATTTAAGAAATATATTTGTATTTTCATATATTTTTTCCCTATATAGTTATTTTTTTTTTCAAAAATCCTGTATGTATTTATTTCAATATGTATTTTATTTGTATTTCTATTTATTCTAGTTTTTATTTAGAATTTTGTATAATAATATATAAAATAAAAAATTAGTATG
This sequence comes from Solanum lycopersicum, assembly GCF_036512215.1. Taxonomy (NCBI): domain Eukaryota; kingdom Viridiplantae; phylum Streptophyta; class Magnoliopsida; order Solanales; family Solanaceae; genus Solanum; species Solanum lycopersicum. The sequence continues at coordinate 53,177,853 of NC_090807.1, forward strand.
ATGAAAAAGTGAATGAAATATAAAATTGAAAAGAAATAATTGAATATTTGGTATACTCATTCTTAAATAAAATACATAATTAGTTGACATACCTTCAGAATAAATACAAATTAGAAAAAAATGTCAAATTCAGTTGACATACCTTTATTAGTTTGTATTCATTCCAATATGTATGTCAAATAAAATGTAGCTATTTAAGAAATACATTTGTATTCGTATATATTTTTCACTGTGTATTTATTTTTCTTTTCAAAATCTTGTTTCCTCTTCTAAGTCGTATTCATTCCAATATGTCTATTATTTGTATTTGTATTCGAATACAAATAAACTAATAGAAAGTTGTTCTTCTTATAAATAAAATACATAACTAGTTGACATACATTTGGATGAATACAAATTAGGGACAAATACAAGATTCATAAACCATGCAACATGAAATTTTTAATAAATACAAATATTGATAGTATACATAATGATTTGAATACAAATTAAGAAAGCATACCAAATTCTAAAAAAGAACTATAAATACAAAACAAAATAATAGAAAATTGTTCGACAACTATCCGATCTTCGTCGTCTTTTTCAAGATCCTCGCGAGTAGACAAAGATTCTACATTTGCGTTCTGAATTTGAGGAAGGTTTTGCACACCAATGAGTCTTGTAAATGTTCTTACCCTCTTTCTTCCCTCATTTTAGCAACGGGTCATACATTATACACTATTTGTTAAGTAATAAATAAATTAAAGGATGAAAAATCACCAGAAATTGGTTGATTAAGATGAATACCTCTAGTAAGCCTCTTGGATTCAGCCATTGGAGAGTAAATCATAACGGAAATTGAAAAATATAAACAACATTTTTTTAAAATTTAAACAAAAACAAAATTAGAAAAGAAATCTGAAAATAGGATAAAGATTAGAGACACCTTAATCAAAGGGATTCTGGTTGATTCAATTTTGTATTAAAAAAACAACCAAAATAGATGACAAAAAAATATTTGCAACTTGAATGTTGGAGAAAAATCAGAAAAGATAACCATGAGAGAGAAAAAAAATTATATGGGAGAAAGAATTAACAATTTGAAAAGATAAATATGAGAGAGAATGATTTTTTTAAAAAAAAAAGGATATATAGAATTAATTGAAAAAGAGAGATAAAATAGGAAGAAAATTGGGACACATAAATTTTTTAAAATAATGAAATTTTTGACATTATTGCTAATATTTATAAAGTATGGATATTTTTACTAAATATGTTATTTATTTTGACTAGTTTACTAATTTTTCCTTTCCTTATTTATACCCCAAACCCCGGCCTAGGCCGATCCAAAACCAATACCCAATCACATAAATATTTAATGGGCTGGATCAGCTGGGACAAGCCCATTGGACAGGTTTACAATGACTTCTATCAATCTTAAATTTTAATTTCTTCCATAAAAAAAAATAAGAACTTTCACATATAACCACTAAAAAATAGTCTAATTGCTTTTCATAACTATAGTTTGATAATTACAATTCATAACTATATGTTATAGGAAAGAGAGAGGCGATCGAGACAGGGAGAGAGTTGAGGGAGAGATGGTTAAGAGTAGGAAAAATGTGAATTGTATATGTATATCGATAATTGTATATTATACATATGTATTTGTATATATGGCAAACGAGATAAGAAGAGGAAGGAAAGAGGCGAGCGAGAGAGTGGGATAGGGGTGAATTGTAAATGTATATCGGCTAGATACTTGTATATTATAAATATGTGTTTGTATATATGGCAAGTGAGATTGGAAGAGGAAGGAGACGGTGAGAGAGATTGGGAGAGGGAGGAGATAGACGAGCGAGAGAGGGCAAAGAGTGGGAAGAGGTCAATTGTTTATGCATATCGATTAAATAATTGTATATTATACATATGTATTTGTATATTGTAGCGAATTATACATATACAAATGTGACTAATTATACAAACTCAAAGTCCGACTACATAATTAACGTATAATGTTAGTCGCGAGTGATAATTATAGCAAACCAAAGCTATAATAAATAATTAAACAATATAAATTTGCTTAACCACATAATCCCCCCCCCCCACCAATAAATTTACGAATCATGTAATAATGAATCACTAAATCTTACTAATTTATTTATACAAATCATGTATTGATTAGCGTATTTAACTAGATAACTAGAATTTTGAAAATTGACGTGCATAGAATTAGAGGGTGTGTTCGGTAATGATTAGATGTTGATTTTTTTTAAAAAACAATTGAAAATACTTTTAAGAAAATAAATTAATCTAATTTAGATAAATACAATGCTAGGTTGAATGGTGGGAGCTAGGGGTGTGCAAAAATCAAACCGACCAATAAACCGAACCGATAAAATGTTATTGGGTTATTGGTTTTTAATGGGTTTAGAAAAAATAATTTTTGGGTTATTGGGTCGGTTTCGATTTATCCTATTGGTTTATTGGGTAAACCGATAACCCAATAAGACGATATTTATTTACTACTTACCCTTCCTCAATATTAAATATGCATAATTTAATACATAAACAGATTGTGATTTTTTCGTTAGGAAATTGGTGAGAACTTTGTTGATTATCTGGTGGATTAAATAACTGTTCAAGATTGTCTCATTGAAATATTTTATTTTAGTTTTAATTCTAGTTCGTAATTGTAGGCGATAGCTTTTGCAAGTTTGTGAATATTAGTAATTTGATCAGCATTCAAAGTTTTCTATTATGTTTTGGCGGTAAGTTGGTAACATGTAATTATAACATACGTACTATTATATATTATTTGATCGATATTTTTTTATTGGGTTAATCGAAACCGAACCGATAACATCAAAAACCGATAAACCGATAAACCAATAAAAAGTTTCTTATTGGTTTGTTATTGGGTTAACATATTTTAAAACCAAAAACTGATAATCCGAACCGATTATATGTAAAACCGAACCGAACCGACCGATGCACACTCCTAGTGGGAGCACATAATTAGGAATGTCATTAATAGAACTTCTTTTTTTCAATTAGGAAAGTCATTTTATTCATTTTTTTTAAAAAAAATTAGATTTTTTTTAGTTCATATAATAAACAACGGCGCAACTTTAGAGATATCCCGAAACATTACGGTTAAATATTTCCCAAGGATGAACAAAAACATAAGCATCCAAATTAAGGGCCAAGGAAAACATCGGTAGGTTCAATTCGATTTTATGTATTATCAGTTTGATTTATCGATTTTTAAATATGTTAAATCACTAATCAAACAAATAAGATATTTTTATTGATTTTGGTCCTTAATGAATCAATTTTCAGTTTGACCAATAAGAAAATGTTTATCAAACAAATATATAACTTTTCTAATAGATTTAATGCGACAAAACAATAATGCAACTTTACAAATGCTCATAATATATAAAAAATAATAGCAAACATGAAAAGAGCAATATATGTGAAACACAAAGAAAATTTAATAAAGTTCTTACTTTAGGTATTAACGATTTGTATAATGTGAAGTTTAGTGAACTCAAAGTGACAATGAAGTATGAATGGAAGGCTAAATGATAGACATTACTGATACGATATTGAGATTAATATTTAATATTTATGCATGCGTAAGAATAGTAAATTACTATAGTCTTAATGGGTTCGTTTTACCCAATAACTCAATATTAAGAACAAATACTGAACTGATAACTAGATATTTTTTTCTTATAAAACCATTAAAAATCATTAACTCAATAACAATAAATCAATAACACTTCTTCTAAATCGATTTGATTTTTCGCACACCTTTATTGAAAAGATATTATTAACAATATAATTATGATTAGTTTGTTAGTTATGTTAGTTAGAGTGTTAGTTAGATGTCACATCAAGTTAGTTAGAATTTTTGAAAGTTAGTTAGTCACACATTTTACATTTCATATCTTTTGTATTTGTTGAGTATAGGACTACAATTCTCTTGTATATATATGTGAGAATCAATACAGGAAGATCAGTATTCATCTTCTACAAATCAACATATGCGATGCCTTCTTCTTCTTCTTCTTAAATCGATTGTTATGGTTACATTCTGTTTTGGTGTAAATCACCATTGTTGATCAGCTTAACATGGTATCAGAGCTAGGCTGTTCTTGCTGTTTTTGATTTGAATCTGCTGTTGGTTTCTTCTTGTTTAGTTGTTTTTCTTGTATCCAGTCGATCCTTCATCATGACATAATCTGAAAGTGCTCCTTCAGCACAAGGAACCTCTGTTAATGGTGATGCACACAACACTCTCTACATACATCCTTTAGATAGCCCTGGTATGGTATTAGTTCCAACTCAATTCGATGGAACACGATATAGATCTTGGAGAAGGGGAATTATGCGAGCTTTGTCAGTGAAGAACAAGCTTGGATTCATTTATGGCAGTTGTGTTAAACCAATTGCATCAATGGCAGAGATGCGATGACATGGTGACTTCCTAGATTTTAAACTCTCTCACTAAGGAAATTGCAGATAGTGTAGAGTATGTTAGTGATTCAGTGGAACTTTGGAAGGAACTTGAAGATAGATATGACCAAACAAATGGAGCAAAGCTATATCAAATTCAAAAGGATATTAATGTTCTCACACAGGGAAATTTGGATATAACAGTCTACTACACCAGGATGAAAAAGCTTTGGGAAGAATTGAGCACTTTGAATGTAAAGAATCAATGCTCTTGTGCTTGTAATTGTGGAGCCAAGGATGGATTATACAAAGCAGAACAAGATAGACGTTTAATACAATTCTTAATGGGGATGAATGAGGTGTATACTGTGATAAGAGGCAACATTCTTATGATAAATCCTCTTCCAACAATGGCACAAGCCTTTTCCTTAATGATTCAAGAGGAGAAGCAAAGGGAGTTCAAACCTGCTAATCAAACTCCTATGGAATCGATTTCCTTGAATGTGAACTCTTCTAATAACAATGGAAAGGGATCAACAGGAAGAAACTACAAAACATCATTGTCTAATGAAAACTACTCTGGCAATACTTCAAGTAACAACAACTATGGAGGATCCAACTACTTTCCAGCTAACAGTAGCAATAGAAGTGCTATGGTTTGTAGTTATTGCAAAAAGATAGGACATATCAGGGAGAAATGTTATAAGTTGATTGGATATCCTAGTCAGACTAATAGGAACAATGGATCTCATGCAAGGCAGAACAATAATCATGAATATAGAGGAAGGAGAGTTGTAGCTAATGTTCATGGATCCTCTGATAATGTGGTATCTGCACAGGGAGAAGATTGCATGCAGAAAAATCAGAATCAAATGGTTACATTCACTAAAGATCAATATGATAACATGATGAATTTTGCAGAATTTTCGAGTTGAAGGAACTGATTTAAACAACTCAAACATGGAAGCTGGTTCTGTGAACTTTGCAGGTACTATAGTATGTTCTTCATCTATTGATTTTGGCAATCCTTCATGTGAATGTTTTAAATCAAGTGCTGACCTATGGATCATTGATTCGGGAGCATCAAACCATATAACCTTTAACAAATCCTCACTTACCAATATTCAAACCATGTCTTACCCTATGCTTGTCTCTTTACCCAATGGATACAAAGTTAAGGTGATAGAATTTGGAGATGTAGTGATCACATCTGGAATTGTTCTACACAATGTGCTATATGTGCCCTCTTTTAAATACAACCTAGTGTCAATTCACTCATTGACTCTTTCAATGAGAAGTGTTATCCTATTGACTAGTGTTTCTTGTTTACTGCAGGCCCCTTCAGTGAAGAGGCCTCAGGTGCTTGGTAGTAGCAGAGAAGGACTCTATTTTCTTTGTTCAAGGTGTCTGAAGAATCCTGCTAATTTCCCCACATGCTGCTGCATATCTCACAACAATCACAACTCTTCTTTGTCTAGCAATAATAGTCAAGCCACAAACAAAACTTTACATGATAATAACAAATGTACTAGTCATACTGTTTGTTCTTCTACTTCTGATGATGTATCTACTAAACATAGTATAGACCTATTGTGGCATAATAGACTTGGCCATGTGCCTTTTGTGAAAATGAGGAAAATATCTACCATCCCAGCCGTTTTTTGAAGCAAACAACCTTTTATGTGTACAATCTGTCCTATGGCAAGACAAGAAAGATTGCCTTTTAGCCAAAGTGTCACACACTCTAATTCCATTTTTGAGCTTATTCATGTTGATATATGGGGTCCTTACCATGCACCTACCCATGACAATTACAAATATTTCATCACCATAGTAGATGATTTTAGTAGATCACCTTGGACTCATCTATTAAGCACCAAGAGCAATGCCTTACAAGTTCTCAAAAACTTTGTAAATATGATAGAAAATCAATTCCAAACCACAGTCAAAATTATTAGATCAGATAATAGACTTGAGTTTAATAACAATGAAACCAAATTCTTCTTTCAATCCAAAGGTATAATCCATCAAAAGAGCTGTCCATATACACCTCAACAAAACAGTATAGTGGAAAGAAAACATAAATATTTGTTAGAGACAGCAAGAGCTCTTCTATTTCAATCAAAGCTTCCCATAAAATACTGGGGGAATGTATACTTACAGAAACACATCTTATAAACAGACTTCCTTCAGTCTATTTGAAAAACAAATGTCCTTATGAAGTCCTATACAAAACAAAACCAGATTACAGCCAACTTAGATCCTTTGGTTGTTTGTGCTACCCAACATTACCCAAAGTTCAGAGGGATAAACTACAACCTAGAACCACTCCTCATGTGTTTGTAGGTTACCCCTTTGGAACAAAAGGATACAAAGTGATGAGTCTTGCCACAAAAAGGATACATATGTCTAGGGATGTAGTGTTTCATGAACATCTGTTCCCTTTTACATTAACTTCAGATAAATGTGTTTTTCCTTCTATTCCTAGTACAAATTCTACAAATAGCAGAACTGTTCCTTCAGATGTTTTTGATGATTGTATTGATTCAATATTTGATAGCACTTTGGTAAATCAAAATACAGGTGTGCTCCCTACTTCTTCAACCTTATCACCTAACAGAAATCAATCACCTTCTCCCCCTACATTACTGCACAGAAGATCACAAAGAGAAAGCAAGATTCCTTCACATTTGAAAGATTACATCTACTCAATTCCTACCCTAAAAACTCATATTCCTACCACACAGTCTATCCCCATTGATAAAAGCTTCTCTTTGAATGCCATGTTCACTAAACATCATCACATTACTCCCAATGATATTGCATCTAATAGTCAAGCAATGGTTGAAAACATTTGCCATGATAGTGAGCCTTTATCTTATGAGGAAGCAGCCTTAAGTCCTGCATGGCAAAATGCCATGTTGCAAGAGTTTGATGCACTTTATGCAAACAATACTTGGAATCTTGTAAAATTACCTGCATGCAAACAGGCAATTGGATGTAGATGGGTGTATAAAGTGAAGCACAAATCTGATGGTAGCATTGAAAGGTTTAAAGCCAGACTAGTAGTTAAAGGCTACACTCAACAGGCTGGTGTGGATTATACAGAGACCTATTCTCCAGTGGTTAAAATGACCACTGTGAGAAACTTAATTGCATGTGCTGTTAAAAAGGGTTGGGAGATGTCTTAGCTTGATGTGAACAATGCCTTTCTTCATGGTGATCTCCATGAAGAAGTATACATGAAACTACCACAAGGGCTTGCTGTGGATGACTTGAGCTTAGCGTGAAAGCTAAACAAGTCTCTTTATGGTTTAAAACAGGCTAGTCGACAATGGTATGCCAAGTTGACTGAAGCTCTATCACTCAGAGGATATGTACATTCCCATCATGATTACTCACTTTTCCATAGAAAGGTTGGTGCCTTAGTTGTCTTTGTTGCAGTCTATGTTGATGATGTTATTCTCACAGGAACAGACACTGCTGAGATTACATAGTTAAAGGCCTACTTGGATGATACTTTTAAGATTAAAGATCTTGGTCGATTGCATTACTTTCTAGGGATGGAGATACTTGACATACCAGGAGGGGTACTTGTCTCCCAAAGAAAGTTTATATTGGATTTACTAAAAGAATATGATTGTTATAGTCAGAGTTCACTTACATCTCCTCTTGATCCAAATATCAAACTAAGGGCCAAAGAAGGAACTCCATCACCTGATCCTACATACTACAGAAAACTAGTAGGAAAATTGAATTTCCTTACTAACACTAGACTGGATATAGCATTCAGTGTTCAACACTTGAGCCAATTCATGCAAGATCCTAGAACTTCACATTTACAGGCAGCATTTCATCTTCTTAGGTACTTGAAACAAGATCCAACTCTAGGCCTTCATCTATCCAAAGATTCTGATTGCTCAATCAAAGCATATTGTGATTCAGACTGGGCATCTTGTCCAGACTCAAGAAGATCAGTTAGTGGATACTTGGTTTTACTTGGGAACAGTCCAATCAGCTGGAAATCAAAGAAACAAGAAACCATCTCATTATCCTCTGCAGAAGCAGAATATAGATCCATCAGGAAGGTAGTAGGTGAGTTGGTTTGGCTTCACAGGTTGACAAAAGAGTTAACTATATCTGATTCTTCACCTATTCCTGTCTTTTGTGATAGTCAGTCTGCCATCCACATAGCTCACAATCCTGTTTCCATGAGAGAACCAAGCATATTGAAGTCGATTGTCACTTTGTACGCAGCAAACTTCAGGAGGGGCTCATTTCACTACATCACATTTCTACCACTGAGCAGCTAGCAGATAACTCACAAAGGCCCTCACTGGAGTTAAACATTCAGCATTACTCAACAAGTTGGCTGTAAGATCATCACTACCAACTTGAGGAGGGGTATTAACAATATAATTATGATTAGTTTGTTAGTTATGTTAGTTATGTTAGTTAGAGTGTTAGTTAGATGTCACATCAAGTTAGTTCGAATTTTTGAAAGTTAGTTAGTCACACATTTTACATTTCATATCTTTTGTATTTGTTGAGTATAGGACTACAATTCTCTTGTATATATATGTGAGAATCAATACAGGAAGATCAGTATTCATCTTCTACAAATCAACATATGCGATGCCTTCTTCTTCTTCTTCTTCTTCTTCTTCTTCTTAAATCGATTGTTATGGTTACATTCTGTTTTGGTGTAAATCACCATTGTTGATCAGCTTAACAGATATTATAAAAAATAGATATAGTGTGAAATTAGTATTAAAAACTAGGAGATTTACATCATAAGACGGATCAAATAAATAGCTTATTTGTCGAAGAGATCCTCGCAATAATAAGAATATTTAGCGGTGGTTATTCATTCAAAATAATAAAATAGAATTATTGATGTCATGACATTCCTCTATGCTTGCTAACTGTGTGTTGTATATAATATACTGTATCCCTCCAATTTCAATCGTTATAATTTCTATTTTTAGTGTCAATTAATAATGACTTTAATTATTATTTTATGATTTTTTTATTATATTAATATATAAAAAAATTAAAATTTATGGTACTTTTTGTTTGAGGCGAATCCAAAATTAAGAATTAGGGGTTTTAAATTTCATTAATAATCGTCAAGCAATTTTGTTAGAAATTCGCAAACTAATAAACACATATATTCAATTAATTTTCTAGTACAAATATAAAATCTATAGAAAAGTTACTGAGTTCGTCCGAATCCATAACCCCCATCTAATTATGCATCTGCTTTTCATATAATTTTTAAATATTTTTTATTTAAAATATTAAATTACTATAATTTAATTTAACATTACAAATTAATCAAACTAGCACAAAATAACAATTAAAATGGAAAAAAGTATAATTATTACTGTTGATATAAAATTGACAATTGTTATCAAATGTTACTCTAAACTATAAAACAGCCGTTTTCCATTTCTAAATAATATAAATAAATAAATATATTTTAATACTTGTTCCAATAGTTCATTTTAAATAGATTTTAATACTTGTTCCAATCGTTCATTTTTTATATATTTTAGTCTAGTGTGAATAGAATCTGATTTTGGCCAAGTCTAAGCATGATTCAACGCGTTTTGAATAATTTTATTTCTGTAATAAAAATAATAATAAATTTGTATGACACATTTCCACATAAATTACATCCACGTAATCATATTTTTATTTTTAATTTATATTCACGCAATCAACTACTTTTGTTTTCGCAACAAAGTTTATATATTCGGTTTATAATACTAAACACTCACTATAAATAATGTATCAACTTTTTTTAATGCAAAAGGTATATATATAATAACGTATGAGGGGTGATTTTTACTATATTATATAAAATTATGTAAAGGTTGAGTTTTGTTTCCTACGAATTTCAAAAATTTCATTTAAAATGAATCAAATTTCATTGAATAATGTTATTTGTCAAAAAATTTAATATATTATAAAATTTGTTTGTTGTTATCAAGCTTTTAAAAACCTTAGCAAGTTTTTAGTTTTTCACTTCAATTTTCAATTTTTCATCCAACAATGTTCCAATCTGTGGTGATAAACATGAATACTACTCTGAAATTTGATTTTTTTTAAGCATTAAAAAATAACTGAAAATCATAAACATAATTTTTTTTTTACATGGATTATCCCTATTTTGGAATAGGTTTTTTATTCTATGCCTCTTTAGATTGTGATCTTTCATTTTCATCTCTATTTTCGTTACGAGGACTAAAACATCCTTACCTATAACTTATTTGGAATGCCAACTTTTAAAAAACTTTTGTTTTGAAACATAATTTTTGTTATCAAACTTATGTTCTATGGTTTATAACTTGTATTTTTTACACGAAAAATTAAAGGGTAATCCAAAATAAAGTCATTTATGCCAATGACCCAAATTTCTTCTTCCTTATTTAATTGGTAAAATGACATTTGTTATGTGTTTATAGAAAATGACAAAACCATGATGTCTAGGTAACAAAATTGATTACAATTTCTGTGATATGGACAACACAATCTTGTCTTGACAAGAAACCATATAAAATCATTATTATTAAACTAATATAATCAATTGGCCATCCATTAGTTGAAAATCCCCTCCTCCTCTCTATCTATTCAACTCCAATCTCATCTCATCAAATGATTATGACCGTTAACTAATTATCTACACTTGGGATCATGATTTGTATTCACATAAGTTCAAAGTTTATATTTATATATATATATATATTGCTAAATAAGTATATTGTAAAGTGGAAAGGGCTAACTTTTCATCCTACATGGGACATGCCACCAAAAATTGTGAGTTATCTTAATTTAAATTCACTTGTTGCTTAAGGCTAATCTAGTCTAATCCTAAAAGAAGCATACTATTTGGTGGTGCATTTACTCTAAAAGGGTATTCAAGCTGATTAGCATCAAACTTAATTTTAGAAAAAGATATCATAGTTTTTATGACCCGTTTAGATACGCAATATAAATGATATACAATTGACGTTTTGTTTTGATATGTAATTTATATTTTTAAAGTTTCATTTTTTTCATAAACATGAAAATTTTGGAAGTTATGAACACTGTATAAAAAAATTCCAATTCTTATACAATCTTAGCAAATGTGCAAAATACAATTTATAAATAAGATATCACAATATCTTTACAAGCGTCACACTGATAAATTGCATATCTCAATATTTCTTTTATAAATAAATGTTTGAGATTACAAACATGAGTATTTGTTTTGTAAAATTTGGAGAAAAGTATTAAAAACACCCCTAAACTCGGCACAAATTAATACTTTCATCTCCGAATTATTGACTGCCTTAAAAACACTCATTTACTTGACTAATTAACATAAATACATCCCATCTCGCAACATGAGTGAAATACAATCCTAAATTCTCATCAAATTTTGGGGTGTTCTCAACACTTCTATGATTTTTATTTAAGAGCCAATGTTGCTACAAAAATTTAAGACCACTTGCTATACCATGTGGCAGATCGGGGGTCTATGTAAGTTTAGTTAGTCAAATAGATGAATGGTTTTTAAGAATGTCATAGCCTAGTGCCAAAATAACAAGTTCAGGGTGTTTTCAGTACTTCTCTCTAAAATTGAGTTTGACTTTTTTTTTTAGATTATGAAATATGAAATCATGATTTCAGATTGCATGTTCAAGCTAACACAAGCTTAATATAGAAATAACAACTAATTACTATAAATTGATTTTATCGAACTACTCATTATAACTATTCCTTTCATTTTATATTACTTGACTTATGTGACTTAGCACATCTCTTACGAAAACGTTAAGTAAAAGTTATTTTACTTGTTCGACTTTATAAAATTTTAGAAGTCAACGGAGAAAACAATGGTTTAACATTGTATTTGGTGCCAACAAGGATAGGAAGTCTTAATACTCTCTCTGATTTATATTACTTATATTAAAAGAAATAATTAAATATATATTTTACTAAACTAACTTTAACAATGATTCTTTTGAACTCTTAATTTGGTTATTACTATTTTATCCAGTTATTTAATATAAATACAGTATAAAATATTTATATTTGATGTAAAGATCGAGTAAAATGAAACGGAGAGAATAGTAAGAAGATGTTTGATGAAGCTACCCTATACTTAATAAGCTTTGAAAGTCTAAAAATGTGACTTCATAATTTTGGAGCATGTGAATAATCAAAACCCCCTACTAAGTAAATTTAGTGATCTGTTTTTAGCCAAAAAAAAAAAAAAGCAAATAAATATGAAAGGAAGGGAGTTGAAGTTCTTTTTTTTTTCTCTTTAAATGTAGCCTCTAGACAGATTTTCTTCTAGGGAACAAGAATTGACATTTAGGAATTAAAATATGTTAATCTTGCCCCAAAAACCAATTAGCCCAGCCAGTATCTGACATCAGTTGAAAGTGATTTCCCACTGTTTGCTGTCCTATTTTTCAAATATATTGTCACCTAGATTCATACAATAAACTTTGGTTATCCTCACTGTATTATATTTTACAAGGGTACTAAACAATTCATACTTCAAAAAATGTTTAAATTAAACAATTGCAAGAATGTTTCACTGTTGCTATGAGCATCCTTAACACATAGAACAACACGCGAACATACTACTCCCATTTGATTTGATACAGAGTTTAAAACTTGTGATCTAAAATATGTCTGTATAGAGATTTGTGGTTCTTTTTGGAACTGGAGATGATTTTGATTTATACCAAACAAGTAAAAGAAGAGAATTTGTGTTGTTGCCAAGTCAATTTTCTTCTATCAATCTCTAATTGAAGTATGAAATACAATATTTGTCTGCAGTGTATGCTAGAAAAGCAACATTTTCATCCGTTTGCACACTAACTTAACTTAAGAAAAACAAATGTGAAAATATAAGTAATAACTTGAAAGAATTACATGAATCAAAGTTTTCCCTCCTTTGATTGTATTAAAGGAGAGAAGTACCAGCATGGTTATGGTGTAGAAGATTATGAGCAATAGCATCCCTTGCAAGCCTAGCATTGGTCGATCTCAATTGAATCTCTGGAAGCATTTCATCATCAATGAGCTCGAAATTGAGTTCTGGATCCATCTCCTCATTCCTCATCTGGCAAATATTATGCAAGACGCAGCACGCCCCTAGCACCACTGGCAAATCTTGTAGTTTCACCTCTGTTCTTTTCTGCAAACAAGACCATCTCCTTTTCAACCTTACAAACGCCTCCTTTGCCACCCGTTGAACCTCACCAATCTTCTCATTGAAAGCATGTTGAGTCCAAGTTAGCTGCTGCTGTGTATAAGGCACTAAAACCCAATCCATTAAAGGGTATCCAGAACTACCAACAATCCAAACGTTGTTCAGTAACCCTGTATTCGCCCTCTGGAAAAGGGCGGATTTCTCCAGTACCTGATCATCAGGCATCGAACCAGGCCAACCGATACACACATCAGTAAACACCCCTCTTGGATCAACAACCCCTTGAACTGTAATCGAATACGAAGTCTTCTGATTCCTCTCTGTATGCCTCTTATTGAAATAAGCTGCAACGCTAATTTTCGGAGCAATTATAGGTATATGAGTTGTATACATTGATCCCACAACATTTGTGATCCCTGACATATCCTCATACTCATCCTTTATATCCCTCATTTTCTTCTCATCAGGCCATTGAAGATACTTAGGCATCAACACAGTTCGAATCGCAGTACAAACCTCTAGCACAAGCTTATGGCAAGTCGAAATCCCCAATCCAAATCTCTTGGATACCAATCTCAGAGGCTCTCCAGTAGCCAATCTCCATATACAAACAGCAACACGCTGCTTCACAGGTACAGCATCTCTTAGCATAGTATTCTCTTTCGCAACCACAGAAGTCAATTCATTACATATCAATTCAAATGTATCTTTCCCCATCCGAAACGCTTTCTTAAACTCCTCTTCAGGGAAATCAGGACTGTTACATTGATCCCACCAAGCTTTTGACCTATTCTTCACCCACAATCGCCTATGAGGCGCACCTTTATCGGTAGATTTATTACTGGAAACCCCTTCTTCCTCTGCAGCTGCAGAAGCAAGGGCACAAGCAGTAGCAGTAAGAGCAGCAGAATTCCCTCTCCCTTTCCTCTTTCGAACACCATCTAACTGTTCTAAATCAGAATGATGCTGTTGAACATTGGAATAATAATCCCACATCACTTTCGTTGTTTTCTTATGATTGGCTTCGAGTAAGTGTTTATCCTCTTCCTCTTCCTTTGCAAATTCCGATTTTTCTTGCTCTTCAAGTAACAACAAAGAGGTTAATATCTGTTTCAACTCCTTCGTTTTGACAGCCCCTTGATTTTCCGACCCAAATTCATCATTACCACCACCACCTGCGCTACTATTAGTTGGGGTTTGTTGTACGATTTCTTTCCTCCTTCTACGGCGTTTATTGGGTAGATGATTCATGATACAAGAAATTGAAGAATTTTCTTCTGGGAAACAAGGTTCATTCATATATATATGGGATAAAATGTGGTGTGAACGCATAGAGACTTTGGGCCTGTTGAAAATACTACTCTATATATATATATGTGAGTAGAAACACAATTCATTAATTAACGAATGAATGAAGAAAAAACGTGTGTGAACGCGGTTTTGATTTTGGATGATTTGAAGGAAGTTTCGAGGGGGCAAGAAAACCGATTTTGGCTTTGAGACCTAAAAAGATAAGAGCTAATAGGTAGGTGATAAAAGACGGTGATTTGGGACTTTACAATGACATTTTTTCTTTACCAACATACAAATCTTTTGACAAACATGCTTTCTTTTCTTTTTTTTTTAATATATATAACTTCTCGATTTATATTAATTGATTATTTTATAATATAATTTTATTTTTTTATAAATAAATATTTTAATATTTTTAAGATAACATATGAAAGTTTTTATTAATTGATGAATATTAATTTGAAATAATTTTTTTTAAAAAATAATTAATTGAAATAAGACGAAGAATAAACTATCTGAACTCATAATTTAGAGTTAAAGTTATAGGTGAGTGTTTAGTATGTCAATCTATTTAAGTTATTTTATGAAGTTTCTTGCTTTCACATTGTGTTTAATGTTTACCCTTCGATCCCTCTCTTGTCTTGAGTTGTTTTATTTGATTTTTTAAAATTAAATTAATGTAATACCGTGGATATCTTGACCATTTTGCTCTAGGATCTATACTAATTTAGTAGTTTACTAGTTACTTCATTTTTAAGTAATATATTTGTATCTGATTTATATATATATTAAGAAAATAATTAATATAGTTATTTGATCATGGTACTTTTATTAATTGAAATTTTCCTATTTGATATTAGGTCTTGTAAATAATAATTAAAGCTAAAAAATATGAAAAAAAATAATTTTCTTTTTTAATATTTTTAAAAAGATAAATCAAAATTAATTTTTTTTAATAGTTGATAAGTAAAATCAGTTGATATTAATTTAGATGCTTCTTCATCTTCATTTACTTACTTTTTGGGGGATGTAATTGTTATGGTATTCCTTTTAAAATAATTTGTAGCAATACAACATTAAGGTTTAAAGATCGAATAAAAGGGAAATTGATAGGAAATGACATTATTGAATTACTATTGTTAAAAAAAAGTTACTATTTGTGAATACATCTTCTTCTTTTTTTTCTAATTGAACTTTGAATGGTTCTCAACATGTTAACGAGCTTGACAAATTACTTTTATTTTTCTGATTTTCCTACTTTTAATAAAAATAAATAAATAAATAAATAAAAACATTCTTACCAAAACCATTCTACAAGATGAACGTTACATTTCTTTTGTTCAACTTTTGACTTCTTGGAGATGTGTGATTGTGTAAGTTATCATTAAATGTGATGTACTTTTTCTTTTTTATTTATCGTGAATTTCTTTTTATAGTCAAATAATAATAGTACATATTTTAATATGTATTTTTATTAATATATAATTATAATATTTTTATGTAAATTTTACTAGTTAATTTAATTTAATTAATTTTAAAAATTAATTAAATTAACTTTGGAAGAAAAGAGTAACATGATCGTTTAAAAAAAATATTGAGAGTGAATTAATTTTGTGAGAAGTTCCTTGGTTCTTTTCATAGAACATTTATTATTTTCCTTTTTTTTTGTTTTGTTGTTAGCAAAAGAAGAATTATTGAATGAACTTGCTGATTTGATTCTTTAATTATTGAAGATTATAGTAGGCCCCATTAATAAATTAAGAATCTGATCAGACTCAGTTTGGTTTTTTATACAACTAATACTCTACTAATTTAGGGAACAAGGTTTTCTTCCTGTGTTTGAAATCTAGCACCTAAATATTTTATGTTTGAGTTTCTTGATTCAGATAGCACGTTTATTTGGAAAGTAATATTTTCAATATAATTTTTTTCAGTCAAAGATCTGATTAAGATTGAAATAGTTATATCAATACATTTAGCACATAAATATACAATCATTTAATCTTTGTTTAAGAGCTTCATTATTTGTGTAGAATTGCATTTAAGTAATAATATATTTGATCAATTTATGTAGAGACATAGATAATTGAAATCATTTGAGTAAGGCAAGGCCCCTAATTGATAATTTTGTCAATCGTGTGCGACATCAATCTTCACAAAGAAAGTGTAAATCAAAATAAGGAATTGCTATAGCTTCATAAATGTATCACGAGTGATAAATGATGTAATCTTTACCATAAAAATAGAGTATAATAAAACCAAAAACAACCTAGGTTATTTTGTGAGAGCTATGACCCTTTTTCAACAAATACCATATATTGAATGCAATATTTCAAAAGCGTCATGATTAATAATTATTTTGATGATCGTGTAATTTTCAGGTTATCTTAATTACTTTTATGAGATTTGTGTCATTTTGCATCAAGGATAGGCATTTCTGTTTATCAATATTCTAGGACAAATGAAAATAATCATCTAGTGTTTTTTGTCTCTTGTGGAATTCAAACCTAAGACCTTAAAAAAAGATATGTTAAATCCGCCCGGACCCATGCATGTTGGAGAAAAGAAGTCTGAGACAAAAGAGTATTATTTGCAACAAATTTAAAGTGACAAAATAAATTGCAATCACAAATAAAATATGAATAAATATAACTTTATTGATAAATATGTAGATACAATTCCGTCCTTCCTTAATTCAAGGGTTGATAATGACATATTTATCAACCTAGCTAGGATGATTGATATTGATCTCTATGAACATTCCATGAATTTACCAAAAATTCGAAATGTCTCTTTAATAGAATATAATAACCTTTAGATAGAGTTAATGGTTAGAGTAACCTTCTTGAATTCTTATAGAATCGTTCCAACTAGAATTGAACACGTCTTGAAGAGTCACAAAAATTTTCAATAGCTACAAGTATTTCTAACATATGTAGTATATCGGTTTAGTAGCGAATTTATGTATTAACCACGTCAACTCATGATTTCTTCATAAAACTAAATATTTTATGTATATATTTTTAAAATGTACTATAATATATTTGTTAGCATCGTGTTACAAGAAGGCGCAATGATGTACAAAATTAACTATATATATATATATATATTAAATTATTTACCTAAAGATCAATATACATTTTTTTTATATATAATTCCTTTAGCTTACTAAAAATTTTAGATTTGCCTCGATATTGAGGAGGTGAAGAAGTAAGAAGTTGGCAAGTATGCATGTGAAGTTGGCATGAATGTCAACGAACGACAGTTTTGGGGTTGCTGTTGTTACGCGGTCACAGCTAAATTACAGTTTCTTAACGTCAATATTAATTAATTATATTCTACTCTAGGATTTATACAATGCCAATTTGTCTTCCTATGTTGAGTTTTTTTTTTTTTTAAATAAAAGCAGAATATGATTGGTCAAACAAAGATATAGCTAGCATGTGTCACGCATTCTATATAATCTAAATGTATATATGATTTGACTGTTTCAACTCAGCCAAAAACTAATATGTGTGTGAAGGGACCAAATTTTGCCAAAGGTGGTTTACGGTCACTTGTCTAATTTCCTTCGAGTCAAAGTGGGGTTGGCCTAAATCCATAATGTTTTCACACGCTCAAAATTGAAACTCAATACAAGATCATTTTGTTTTTTTTTACTCTTTTATGGAATAGTATTTTTATTAAAGTCTGATTAATTTGAATTTGTATCATATAAAATTTTATTCGAGAAGTTTAGCTGAAATCAATAATGTTTACACTCTAAAATTGGAAAGTGAACGAACACTCCATTGAAAATATATATATTTATTTACATTATATAATATTACGTTCTAAATTATTATATAAAGTAAAATATTTTTAATCTTGTGATATTAGACGTATCATATAAAAAATTAAAATTTAAAAATTACAAAAAGGAACAAAGATCATTTATTTAAGCAAATTAAAAAGAAAAGTAGATTAAATAAATTAAAACTAGAGGATTTGAGTTTCGTGTGAAACCAACCAATATCATGCTGGACTAATTAAATTTTAGTTGGCTCATAATTGCGCTAAATTTATGTCATGCTACCTACTTTGGGTATATAAGTCATGGGCCCTAGGGCTGATTAAATTTATTCTAAGACATTTTTGCTAAAGTAATCAATCATATGTGCTACTCTTTTCTACAAATGAAAGTGACACCATTATCTTTTCATTTTTGTACATCTAATAACATCATATTATAGTAATACAGAATAATGTCATGATATATTTCTAATTATAAACTTTAAAGTTCTTTCTTCTCCCTAAGCTTCTTATCGAATAAAAACGATATGTGTCATATGAAGAAGAAGGATGAAGTAGTTTTTTATATCTCATATTAATAAGAAGGATGGAGTATTTTTTTTTTTTAATCTTTTTTTAGTTTTCACTTATGATATAGTTTATTCAGGAGCCAAATTCACGTCGGAAAGTTTCACATTAAAGATAAAACGCTTCTTAACAAAGAAGATTTTGTGATTAGAAAAATTCGAGCTCGAGACGGTTAAGGCTTAAAAAATACTTCTCCCGTGCTCATGTTATCACTTTCCGTTTTACATGATTTTAAGAAATTATAAATAAAATAATCTATTTACTATGTTATCTTTTATTGATATTGATGGTTATTTAGATAAACTTCCAAAAAATATGTTTAATATTCATAGGGCATATAAATAGATACATACAAAGTAATTAATGAACTTTTGAAAAAAAAAAAATAAATTAAAACTTCTAAAAGAATTTCAAGCTTCCAAAGAGTATTTAATTGAAGGGATAAATTGAGAAAAAAATTTTAATGCGTAATAACTTAATAAGTAATTTGGGTAAGTAAGATGATCAATTAAAAGAATGTTGTCCATGTATATTAGCTTAGCAACTACATTAAAAGGGAGATAGAATTGCAATAGGTCTCTCCTTAACACATCATTTTAGTAGTTTTAATTAGAGCATACTTGTTTTCGGTTTACGGTTATAGCATGATTATTTAGTAGACGTTTGAATTCACAAAGTTTATTTATCAATATTAATTATTATGATATTCTTATACTATTTTAAACTCTTTGGATCTAGGAATTTAAGGTTTTGGGTGCTCTAAAGTGAAAATATAAAAAATATGTGTTAACAGTGAGATTCGAACCTTGGTATAACAACACTAAAAAAGTCTTAAGTATCCATCCAGCAGTCATTGGGCCAACTAAATCATTTATTCATTGATAGCTCTATGTTAATTTTATACAAATACCTATCAATTTCTACATAGATATATACATTTCGTAACGAAGTTAATGGGTGCTCGAGCACCCGGCGGACACCATGTGGGTCCGCCTCTGTGAAAGACCAATATTGTATAATCAGAGGTGAATATGTAAGAAGGGAAAGTGGAAGCTACCAACAAGGAACTTATCTTTTTTTGATATCTCACGATTCTGCTAGTTTAGAAAGAAGGAGAAGGACACACCACTGTCAGAAAAGCAAGTCCGGAGCCAAATGGTAAAATATTTCAAAATGGCATATTAATTTTTTAACCAAAAGGGCAAAATCGCTCCTAATAGAGTGATTTCGACGTCGTTACATAAAAAAAGTTAAAATTGAACGGCAGCAATTTTTCTGTAAAAAGTTGAATTTTTTTTGTTAAATCGCTTGCAAAGGCAGCAATAACGATAATTTTTTTTTCATTTTAAATATATTGCTGCCTCGAAGAAAGCAACATTTTTTTTCAAGTGGAAGGCATTTGAGCAGAATTAGTACGTTTTCTTCACTTTGGGTTAGGGGTGGCAGGGGGACCAGGCTATCCCGCCCCGACCCGCGTCCCGCCCCGCCCATCCCCTTATGTTTAGGGGGTTTAAGGGGTTGAGGATGAGGGGACCGGTCAGGGGTCGGTTCACCCCTGCGTCCCGGTCGACCTGGCCAAGTTGAACCGGCCGGTTCGCGGCATCCCCTCTTTTTTTTAAAAAAAATTTCTTCAAAAAGTTACCGTTTTAATCCGTTGGGGCAACGGCTAGTGGGCCCCCCCAACGGGGGGATTAAATAGGCATTTGTTATCTTGTGTGTCGATTCAATATAAAGAAGCTAAAGCATTAGCCAATAGAAAAAAAGAAATGTCAATTAATGAATTTGATATTACCGGTAATGCATCGATAGGGGTTTCTAACTTGGTTCAAGGAACATTAGATCCTTTTAACCCCGCTAGTCCAATAACACAACGTAAATATAATACGAAATTAGATCGGGAAAATTTAGCTAAAATGATTTCTGTTTGTGGTTTGCCTTATAGTTTCCTTCAAATTCCGATTTTATTGAATATATTCAACAAACTTATAATTCGGATTATAGAGGCTCTTCAAGAAATACTGTTAAATTTGATGTTTTTGAATTTCAAGGTAAACATTGTCAATTTCTTTGTTATATTTTTAGCATATTAGATAGTAGAGTATCTATAACTTCGGACATGGGTCGTAGTGTTAATGGAAATGATTATTTAACTATTACTGCACATTGGATTGATCATAATTGGAATTTTCAAAAAAGAATTATAAGTTATAAACTATGTATAGAGAAAAAAACGGGTGCATATTTAGCTTCAAATATTTTAAGTGTTTTAGATTATTACATGATTATAGATAAAATAATGTCTATTGCATTAGATAATGTGTCTAATAATACAAACGCTGCTAAAATGTCGAAAGTTAGATTATGTCCAATTGACAATAATATTTTTCATGTTAGATGTGTTGCACATATATTAGACTTAGTTGTACAAGATGGTATTTCATTATTTGATTGTGATAGCGTAAAAATTGAATATGCCGTTACCTGGATTTTTCATACAAACAATGCTGCTAGAATTAGGGAATTTAATGAGCGTTGTTTACTATGTAAATTGTCACCTAGAAAAATTCCAAAACATATTAAAACAAGGTGGAATTCTCTTTACGAAATGCTTTCGGTTGCTTACAAATATAGAAGACTCGTACAAATGGTTTTTAATGCTCATAATGTTGATCCATTAGATAGAATTTGTGATGAAGATTGGGAAGAAACTAAAGAACTATTACAATTTTTAAGACTTTTATGATGCTACTACCATGTTTTCTGGAATTTATTATCCTACTATTTCATCTGTATTAATATATATTTGTGCTCTTACAATTCAATTTTGTAAATATAAAAAAATAGATAAATTTAGAGTTGCAATTGAAGGTATGATTAAAAAATTTTAAAAATATTTTTTTCATATTCCTCAAGTTTTTTTAACGGCTACTTTACTTCATCTTGCTTATAAATTACAAGGCGTGCAAGGCCTTGTTGACACTTTTTATGAAACCTTAGAAATTTTACCGGAAGAAATTCCAAATTGTCAAACGTGTAAGTCTAGCATAAAAGTAGAAGCAAAACTGTTGTATGAAAAATATAGAACTACGAAAAAATTTCAAGGAGAAGTTGGTCAAACTTCTAATGTTGAGATTGATTTGTCACTTCCAATTATATGCGAGGTATTCTTGGTCTTAATTCTATTAACCGTGATGATATTGAAGAATATCTTAATCAATCTTTAGAAATATTGGAAATCAAAGATGACAATGAAGATTTATTAGGATGGTGGAGTAGGTGAAGCGATGCATTTCCAACTTTGAGCGAAATGGTTCGTGATGTTCTAGCTATTCAAGCTTCATCAGTTACATCAGAGGCTGCTTTCAGTGCGGCAAAGTTTCAAATTGGTGATCATAGACATTCATTGGTGGAAGACAGTTTGGAAACAACAGTTTATTTAGATACTGGTCCAATGCCGAAAGGAGGAATAATAACAATTTGTTAAAGTTAAGTAAAAAACAAGTAAGTTGGATCAAAATACAAATTAAATGCAGTGATGATGATTTAGAGGCACAAGAATTTCTAGCAAGTTTGTCAACACCGAGGATATCACCATCGATATGATGCGACAATTAGAATTATATTTTAAAGGAGAAAACAGATATTTTTAGATTACATTTGAGAACTAATTGAAACAGAACCCTTCCTAGAAGGTAGCTGCATAAAATTAGTTACTCATCTAATATCTGTAACAAATATTAGTTTTACATATGAGAACTTATTGAAACAGAACCCTTCCTAGAAGGTGGTTGCGTAGATTAGTTACACCACTAATATTTGTTAATTGTAACTTCTAAGTTCTATTGAATAAATTTGAAGGTTTTAACTTTTGTTCAAGTTTTTTCTATACAATTATTGTTTTGCATTTTAATTTTAATATATACAATTAAATATATATTAAAGTACTAAACTAACTAAAGTACTAAACTAACTTTAAAATACTTAATTTAAAGTTTACAATTTACATTACCTATAAAATATTTAAATACAAATTTAAACTTCTCAAATTTGAAATTTAAAACTTTAAAGTTGAAACTTGAAATTTGAAACATGAATCTTGAAATTTGAAAATTGAAACTTTAAATTTGAAAATTTATTTTGATATTTGAAAATCAAAAATTTATTAGCTAAAGACGTATAATTTCAATACAAATACATAAGTATTTAAAAACAAAAAAAAATTTCCCGTCCCATCCCGTCTCGTCCCCCCAAATCCCGTATATATAGTGGGACGGAACGGGACCTATTTTTGTCCCCCCAATCCCGATCCCGGTCCAAATCCCCTCTCCCAGTCCCCCGTCCCGTCCCGTCCCCCTTCATCCCATCCCCTAGTCCCCTTCCCCGTCCCCTTGCCAGCCCTACTTCGGGTGTAGATTGAAAGATTCCTTTGTTTTTCCAAATTTTTTGACCATTATCGTTGCCACAACAGCGATTCTAAGGAAAATAGAAAAGAAATTTTTGGACGAAATGCTATTTTTAAGTTCTTAATTTGAGTAATGGCGTTAATTTTTGTCAGGAGAAAATTGCTTCTGACAATATTTCCCGTTTGGTTAAAAAAAAAAATTGATATGTCCTTTAAAATTTTTGACTTTTTTTGGCTGTTTTGATTCCAAACTCTCAGAAAAAGAAGTCTCCCCAGTAGGATTCGAACACCTACAAAAGTGGCTAAGAATGGAGGAAAGGGGAGATGAAAGCATGGTCTAGGGAGAGAAGGATATGGTCCAAAAATAGCTTCATCTGCTGACTCACAGAACATGCTAAAGCCATATTTGTAGTCCATATGAGAAGACTTGGACCTCTTTTAATGGGAACAATAAATATTTACATTGTCAAGTACTCATTTCCACATTCCATTGAAACCATGCTACAACATTTCCTGTCCATTTTAAAAAAGAAAAATATCACAGGACAGACAAAGTAACAACACCAGAGAACATTTTGATTTGGCACTTCTGTAACTTCTTTGGGAAGAGGATATTGATAATCAAAATGCCATGATTTCAGCAAACTAGTTTGGCCCAGTACAAAATTCTTTGTTCACAAAGAGAGGAACCAATATCATTGCCTCCAAAATGAATGCCGAATAACTTCACAGTAGCGATTCCGTCGTTTCTTCAGCTGGAAGATCAGCTCAAGTAAGAGATTTGCCAGCCCAGCCTCCAAAATGAATGCCGAATAATTTCACAGTAGCGATTCCGTCGTTTCTTCAGCTGGAAGATCAGCTCAAGTAAGAGATTTGCCAGCCCATTCTCTTTCTCGTCGCTTTTGCTTTGCCATCATTTTATTGAACTTCTCTTTCCCTTTCTCCAACAAAGGATCGTGTACCACGTAATCATTGGGGTCCTCACTACGAGACATTTTGTCCTGCCGATACAACCAATAATTTAAAAAGGAACAAAGAACATAATAAGCATGAATGTTTCTGTCATTAACATTTTATACTTTAAGTGAGTTTGATTCCTATTAAATTCTCACTGACCCTCCCCCAACCCTTCTCGAAAGCAAGAAACTCCAGAAAAGCAAGCATGTAGAGGGCTTAATAATGGGGAATTGCACCATAAGGTACCAACGGCCTTAAGACCAAGTAACTCTAACCAGGAACAACATATAAACTTTTATACCTTTCCAGGTTCAGGAGTGAATTTTAATGTAACTGCTGCCCAATCAGATAATTCTTCCTCCTTGACAGCATTAGCAGATTCATTGGCTTTAGCAGACAGTCCAGCCTTAAATTTCTCCAATTTTGCTAGCATCTAGCAGAAATACAAATAATGGTTACCTGCAAAGTTGCTTGGAACAAAGCACAAATATCCTTTCCACACAAGTCCAAAGTTAAGTCAGAATGAATCTAATTAATGTCTTCTAATAATTACCATGAAAACTCAACATTTTCCAACATACTAGAATTTACATAAAACATTATTTCAAGTATTCTCTTCCCCCTTGAGATGTTAAATAACATCTCAAAAATGCAAGAACAATTGTAACAGAGACCATGGACGGACGCCAATTGGAAAGAATCCAACGCAAACCCTGTGCACTATGCGACTGTCTTAAAAATAAAGCATTACATATAATTAGTCAAAACACATAGAAAACAGAAAATCAAAGAACATTTAGTTTATTTTGGCCATAGTGCCACAGCAAAAAAAAAAAACCTTAATTGCTACATGTATCAAGAGGGACAAAAAGTGGAAGAAATCGCTATTGGTTCAGTGCAATAGTAAATCGTCAAATTCTTTTTTGGTCAGGAAGTAGAATGGGAGAGTATATGAAAACAGATCCCTAATCACACATCTCATTGAGTGAAGCTGGACTTTTTTCCAAAAATTCCTTCTTCCGTTCAGAGGGAAGAAAGTTTTTTAGTATGTGTATTGGTAAGGGTGGGGGTATTTCCCAGCCCTGGATATCATCTAAGCATTCGATTGTCCACATCCTACAGATGAAGACCTTTTTTTTTTATTTACTTCATTATCTCTTATATATTATTTTTCGTTTTGTTCCCAATCAATAAATTTAAGAACACAGACCAGAAAAGAAATTGTAACAATATTTTCTGGACAGCCAAAGAACAAGAAATAGATGCATACGTCTTCTTCGTGTCCTTTTCGTCCTCGTTTCTTTTGCTTTAGCAGCTGTCTTTCTCGTTCAGGGCCAGACAACAACTGTAAGTCTGTATTTGCATTGGCCATACGTTCAGCTCTTGCTTCAGAGCCTATACCTTTTCTCTTTAGAGACAACTTATCCACTTTTGGCTGGTCATCATCATGTTTAGCATCAGACCTGCTAAAATGAAATAATGAGATCACTGAGCTGCAACTAATGAGCCTCTAAATATGCTAGAGGGATAGAGGCACATAGTTTATGTTAGAAAATATCACACAAAGGACTTTCCCATGAGTCATCTCTGCACCAAAAGAGAATATAAATCTGCAAATCAAACAGTTCAATATGTGGCAAAAGAGTGGATACACAGTTTTTTTAGTGTGACATTAATGGCTATCAATATGCCAAGGTCAACCACAGATCCTTGGACACATAGCAAGCAACAAAATACTCAAGAAAAGTAGTGTATCGGCAAAGGGGATCCCAGTATACCTTATGGAATGAGCATGTAGTGATTCTTTTTCCCCATGAAGCAATAATTGAACAAATTTCGTGAGAAGAATCCCAGTATACAAGTGGTATACCAATTCAAAGGAACCTATGCCAAAACATAATTCTCCACAAGTTGTCCAAGGAGTCTAATATACTAATAGGCACCTAAAGGAGGCTTAAAGATTTACCAAAAAGAAAAGACATAACCTCATTTTTATTTTGTACAAAAGCAGTTTCCACCCTTTTAGAAGGAAATGCCAGCAAACAAGGCTTTCCCTCAGTATATAATCTGTTTTTTGATAACCGAGAAATCCCTGAGGGCCAATGATGCATGGGTCAAACCCCGGTGGATAATAGGTCTGAACCTCTACCCTTCTCCATTTAATACAAGGTTTTTGTCTATGGAAGGGTTCGGCACATGATGTGTGACCTAACCCACACAACATCTTGCTCTTACCACTAGACCAATGCCCTAGGAGCTTCCCTTAGCATACAAGTAGTAATATAGAAAGACGTAATCCATCATTTCAATCAAACCTGAGGACTTTCCTCAACCATCCAATCCATTTACTAAAGTTCTCATATTTAAGCTCAAATAGCTTCCTATTTCTCAACTTACACCATCAATAACCTGCTACTAAAACAAAACAGTATTAAAGGTAAATATGAAGCAGAGGGTTCATCGAAGACCAAAAACAGTTCATACGGAGTCGGTGACTAGAAGACTATCACGAATTTACAGCTCAAATATTCAGCAACAAAATTAGCATCAAAATTGGAAATAGTGAAGAAACTCCCTTTTGGGAGGATAACTAACTAGGTAATGGCCCCCTCAAGCTCATGTACCCTGATACATTTATCCTAAACCAGCAACAAAGGGCTAGCACTAGTGAAGTTTAGAGCAACTAGGACGGAATCTAAGTTAAAGGAGAGCTTTGAATGACTGGGAGCTGACAGATTTCTTGAGTTCCTTATAATCATCAATCAGTTCACTGGAATAGTTCAAACTCAAGACAGATTGGAACGGAGAGCAGAACTCAGGTATTTTTAGTAACAATCTGACATTGTTATGGCTTTAGAAGCACATTTGGAAAACTAAAACCCCATACCCATACAAAGTGACATATTTTGTTTGGTTTGTAGTCAAGCAAGCTTATTTGACTTGGGACAGGCAACAGAGAAGGGGAATACAACTTTGTTCTATCTGCCACTTATATGGAAAAATACTACAGAAGATCATTCCTTGAGGAATAATGTGATTAAAGGCAGGGTTCATCGAAGACCAAAAACTTAACCAGTACATATGGCGTCAGTGACTAGAAGACTATCAAGAATTTATGGAAAATATTCAGCAACAAAATTAGCATCAGAATTGGAAATGGTGAAAATACTCCCTTTTGGGATCATAACTAGCTATGTAACGGCCCCCTTAAGCTCACATACCCTGATATCTTTATCCTAAACCAGTAACAGAGGGCTAGCAATCGTGATGTTTGGAGTAACCCGTGATGGAACCTAAGTTACAGCCTTACAGGAGACTTTTGAGTGACTGCAGCAGACAAATTTGCTGAGTTCCTCATAATCATCAATCAGATCACTGGAACTGTTCAAACTCAAGACAGATTGGGATGGAGAGAACAGAACTCAGGCATTTTTTCAGTAACAATCTGACCTTGTTATGGCCTTGGAAGCACATTTGGAAAACTAAGACCCATACCCATACAAAGTGACTTGTTTTGTATGGCTAGTAGCCAAACAAGATCACTTGAATTAGGACAGGCTACAGAGAAGGGGAATACATCATTGCTCTATCTGCCACTTATGTGGGAAGTATGCAGAAACAAACAGTCATCTCATTTTGCACTGCCGAGTGACTAAACAACTTTGGGAGATCGTCCTTACTATTGTTGGTCAGTGCCAATGACTACCCTTGACATGCTTCGAAGCCGGAACAGAAGGGGAGGAACTAAGGTACAAAAGAGAAGATGGAGTATGATCCCAGGCTGTATATGGTGGACTATGTGGAGGGAAAGGAATCTAAGATGTTTTGAAGCAAATAGCAACCGAATTCAGAAGATAAAATTTAGTTCTATTGTGATTCTTCATTTTTTGGTGTAAACAGGAGGGCATAGGTGACACTGAGGCTCTAATGCAAGTTTTGGAGTCTCTATATAGCAACATTTTTTGTTTAGATTAGTGTTGTTCACTTTTATAATTATGGCTTCACAACCTTACTGAATTTAATATAAGTTTGTCATCTAAAAAAAAAAAAGTGGCTAGCGTATTCTTAATGTTGAAAAATACAACATTACCAGATTCAGAAAAAAAAGTGAGTCAGGAATTAATTTAGGGTTTCCGGGGGCTGTTTTGATATTGAAAACCTAAATTGCCTGGGTTGATATAAGTGGCTTTTTAGAGTTTTGGGGTTACTTGTATACTACTCCCTCCATTTCAATTTATTTGTCCTACTTTCCTTTTAAGTCCGTTTAAAAAAGAATGTCTCTTTCCTTTTTTGGCAACTCTTTAATTTCAACTTTTCACATAACATGTTTAAGACAACCAGATTAAAGGACAATTTGGTACTTTCTACTTATCTTTAAATTAAGACCACAAGATTCAAAAGTATTCTTTACTTTCTTAAACTTCATGCCAAGTCAAAACAGGACAATCAAATTGAAACGGAGGGAGTAGGTTGTACACCTAAGTGAGTTAACCTTTCCATATCAGGCAAAAAAATAAAAAACAGTACTGGTAAAAATTTCCACTCCCAACTGTCAAGTCAACCTCAAAATTTTCAATCAAATTTAAAAAGAAAAGATCACATATTTTTAGCATGGCCTTTGTGTCTCTATTGGAAAACAAGCACTTTAAAATATATTTTATTCAGTTCCAAGAGTCCTCACCTCATTAACAATCTGTCCATTCAAGTCTTAATGGCCACATATAAACACCAACTTAAACTGATCGCTTACAAGAAAGATAGCAAAGAGAGTAAAAGCATATTCATGTAGTTTAACAGGTAGCACCTAGAATAAATACTGGACAAAAACGGTTGCTCACGAAACTAGATGTCAGACACCATTTGTATTGTAATATAGCAATGTGTTAAAAGTACGTTAAAAAAAACATGGAAAGATATAAGATTAGACCTGCACCTTGAAGGAGATGGTGAACGATTTCTTGCATTCCTGTTCTCTGAATAAACCGAAAATAAATGACGAATGATTAAATTTCTTTTTGACACGTGCAAAATGAAAGAAAATTGGCAAAGCTTAACTAAATGAATCCACGTGGGAAATGAATTGTATACAACTATACATGTAAAACTATGATGCACAAGGACTAAATAGTTGCAGACCTATAAATGTACAAATTTTCGCAATCTACATGGTGCAAACATTCTGATCTGTGGTAACTTGTCAATGGGAATGAAATCCCAGTGGATGAATTGTATACAACTATACATGTAAAACTATGATGCGCAAGGACTAACTAGTTGCAGATCTATAAATGTACAAATTTGAGCAATCTACTTGGTGCAAACATTCTGATCTGTGGTAAGTTGTCAACGGGAATGAAATCCCAGTGGATGAAGAGACAAATATTGAGAATCTACTACAGCTGTTCAATTGCAAGGTTAGAGCTCTTCTGACCACCAACCTGGAGTTTCCCCTAGGTGCATGTAACAAGGACCAAGCAACATAGAAAAGGTGATACAAAGACTAAAGAAGAGAATCACAAAAGGCAGAAAAGATATTTGTCGGAAGAGGGCAAGGAAGTATATTAAGAGCACAATGTCACGCGTCCTCACATATTTCATTCCCTGTTACAGACACTGGTTAGTGTAATGTATATCTGAAAAAACTTCAAAGCAACTCTCTATGAGATTCCAGACAAGCCAGAGAAGTTTCACTTGGTTAGTTGGGAGACTGCTACAATGTCATAGAGGCCGGGAGGCCTCAGGTTGGAAGACCTACATGTCTTCAACGGAGCACTAAGAGTGGTTATGTAAATTCGAGAGAGGAGCACGCTCTATAGAAGAAGATGATAGCAGAAAAATATAGTACTAAAATCATTCCTACCCCTTTCTGTGCTGGTTGTGGAGAATTGTTGTAGGGGGGTGGGGAGGTGGGGGGGGGAGGGGGGGGGGAAGAGAAGAGTTCACTAGTGGCATCACATTTAAATTAGAGGACAGGAGAGAGTCTGCTTTGGGGGTCATAGTTGGTGTGAGGATAATAGAGTGAGGACCGCTTATCCCAATAAACCAAGTTCCATACCAGATGGAGATGATAGTTTAACAGATCCAGAGCCAAAAGTGAGATTTCACTGGGACCGAGGCTTTGGAGGACCCATCAAGATTGTCAGATATCAGAATTTACAGAAGTCTGATCGAATTGCATCACAAACAAGGATTCATCGAGGTTGGGGTGGGAAGAAATGGCAGGTTCTTAGAGAAAACAACATAACAAGCTTTTGATAAGGGAAAGGCAGGCTATGCACACCTTTTTGGTTTGAATTCCCAGGACGCCGAGGAAAACATACACTTGGTTTTGCACCAACTTAAGTGGTCTAAACAGCTAAATTTAAGAGAACACATATGTCAACTGGTGTTCTATGTGCAAGAACTCCGGTGAAGATGTGGATCATCTCCTTTAACCTTGTGAAGCAGCTATTTGATTTTGGTGTGATAACTTTGAGATAATTTGGAGTTAACATGTCAACACCAGATACTGTGAAAGAGGCATTGTTCGGCTAGGCTTTTGGAGGAATGGCAAAAGAGGCATGACGTGGGATGTAGTTCTACTAACACACACATGAGTCACATGAAAAGAGAAGTAAGAGAAGTTATGAAGTGATAGAACATGATTTGTTCCATTTGAAAAACAGTCTATTATTTGTAGTTTCATTTTGGTGCAGCCATAAGCTTCTAATTTATATACAAGATCTGGTGCCATTCATAGAACACCGTATTTTGTCTAGGGTCTCTGCCTTTTGGAATACCACTTGTACAGTGAAGCTTTCTCCATCACCAGCAAAATTTACTTTAATTAATAAAATAAGTTCAGTAAACTGCATTATTTCATACAAGTCAACCAACAGTCCGCACAATGAAATCATACCTAGCAGCACCCAAAATGCCTTTGAATTTTCAAGATAATCGAAGAAAATGCTTGGTCAAACGAGTTTATACAAAACAAATAAAACGAGACCACATTGTGCAACGTGCTTCAGTAGTACTTTTAGTCTTTGAGTTTAGATAGATGTTTTTACCACTGAGCAACTTCTGTTTGGGTGTCGGATCGCCAAGTTCTTTCCTCCTTTTTAGTATCTGCTGACGCATTCGTGCATCAAAGCCAGCCTCATCTTCATCACTGTTGTCAAGGGATTCTTGAAAACCTGCTTCAGATTCTTTACGAGACGCTTCCTTCTTTGATCCCAAAGCTTCTCTGATGGTCAACTGCACATCCCTTGTTGATTTTCCTTCAGATGAGTCCTGCATAAATTTCCTCTGTGTTATTACTCTGAAACATAATAAGTAGTGAAAAAAGGTAGCCTGCTGCAGTATACTCCCACTATGCACTGGATCCAGGCAGGCCAAACAAATTATAATAATCGGCCAAACCACATTGAGTCTATTGGAAGTAGTCTTAGCTTGCATTTTTGCAGGACACTGTTTGCATGACTTGAAACCGTAACCTCATCTAAATAATATACGATCTATGAACACATCATCAAAAATAATCTGGTGCTTATGACAGCTTGCTTAACAAAAATTCCAAAAGTAACGCTGATTCAGGAGATGACAATGACAACAAAATCCAAATGTGTTGACCATGATGCTGAGAGAGACACGCATTATCTTACAATTCTAAGGTTTGAGATGTTGAAGGGGAAGTCATTTGGAACAAAATAGGGGACAAAACTGTAATCAGCACAACAATAATGATGATTGCACCTCCATGCAATGATTCAAATAGGATATGACAGCGGTTGAATATGGAATGGGAGCCACAATTATTACCAATATTTTTTGTGAACAAAGAGTATCTAATTTTAATAATAAAATATTACAAGGAACAGACGAGAAAGGATCCAAGCGGAGCTATTTGTGGTAAATCTGGAGGAAATGTTTAGAACATAAAGTAGCATTGTACATATTAGAGCAACATTGTAGTAATTTTGTGAAGTTGGATTGTAGTAAGCCAAAGTCTAATACATAAGACACCAAATGTGACAACAATGACAGGTAGGTTAATATACAATCATCCTTGTTAAGTTCAGGCTATTACACAATGATCAATGAAGTTTACCCCTCTCCTGTTGGGAAAAGAGAACCATAGGTTATTGAGTAGAGCTTTACAATGGCGTGGATCAAATTGTGAAATGGGCTATGTAATGCTTCCAAGATGGATTTATACTAAGCATCTGCTTTAGAGCAGATATTTGAGGCACTAGGATGCAATCTTAGTGCTTCTTAACTCTATTTAAGGAAAGCATATGATTTGAGCTTAACAAAAATAATACTTGTCCAATCTCAAAAAAACAAAACGAATACTAGTGATGAACTAGTAAAGGAATGTTCTACATGGAGGCTAAGGGACCCCAGATACTAGGAAAAACTAGTAATACATCAGGTGCCTCTTTAATCCTACAACAACAACAAAAAAAAAAACCAGTGTGATCCCACAGGTGGAGTCTAGAGAGGGTGGGGTGTACACAGACCATACCCCTACCTTCTTCCCTTTTATCCTATGCAGACCAATTCAATTCTGCTTGGCTAAAGCTTTGATGAAACTAGAACTGAGCTTCCATTGCTTACAATGTATCAGCAACAAAATGAGGTACAAATAACCTAATTGAATGTCTTTATATACGTAAGTTCCTTACCAAGACTCTAATTAAAAAAAATTACATTGCAGCTATAGGGGTAGAGCCCTTGCCTACTTCTGTAGATAGAGAAGATGCAGAGTTGGCATATCACGGCAAACATAGAAAAAATATAGGCATTACCAAAGCTTGATCATGCTTTCCATCCTTTAGCAGACGTGGATCATCCAAGACATCGTGACTGCTTCTTATCCTTGAACTCACAGCTACAAGCTCTTTCTCCTCCTCTTCTGCTTCTTCTCCAAATGAAAGCAAGTTCAACTTTCTGAGTGAAGCAGAAAAAGATTTGGTAAAAACATAAGATATTGATGAAAAGATGTTTCACTTTCTAGATAACTGCTTCAGTTAGAACTTAGAAGTCAGGAAAAAGATCTTACTTGGTAGCTTTCTGTTTTGCATCTTTCTTCTCAGTTGCAACTCCAGAAGGCAAAGCTTCTGCAGGCTTTGCTCTTGGCACAATATCCTCAAAAGGGTTCCATAATACCTACCAATGATTCAAAGAATAAGCTAAGCAATTAAACATTAAACTATTACCTAATCCAGTGGCAGTAGAAGATTTACAAGTCTAAGACTGCCCAAACATAAGAATGTTAAAGCAAAATTTGCAAAAAAAATACATCTCCTAAGCTAGATACAATTGAGAAAACAGAGAGAATTCCCACAGATTAAAGAATAAAAAATTTTGTGACAAAAAGAAGAAGAATAAAAGAAGTGGAAGCATAGTCAGATTCATTTAATTTACCATTAATATGACATTTCCCTTTTTTAATCAAATCACGTCTTACAATATAAGAAATAAAGAGCTAGAGAAATGGAAAAAGTTCTCACAGAAGATTAATTAAGACAAAAGAGCCGAAGCGAACAAGAGAAATTCAAAGAAGGCAATTGATGCTGTAGTGGGGAACAAGAGAAATTCACAGAAAAGCATGTAGAGGACAACCAAAAGACAGAGAATAAAATAGTTAAAAAAGATACACATCTGGTTACATACTGACCATAATTGATAGCATCGATGCTGGCCTACTTGCATTTTAAGATTGACAGGCTTCATTGAGAAATCATAAGATGCTTATTGGGGAAGAAGAGCTCAAAAATGAGCCCAACAATTATGGTGAAGAGCGGGCTAAGTGCTACACATATTTCATGGTTCAAGTCCAAGGGGAGGAAAATTGGGCCAACATGAAAACCAAGAGAAGGAACTTACATGCGACCCAAGAAAAGAGTTAAAATTGCAGCCAAGGCTGCGAATAGGGGCTGAATTCATGCCCAAAGACAGGCTGAAAAGGATGTGCAATGCAATTGATACCCAAGAAGGGGCTGCATTAGGCTTGAGTTTTGGTGTTTCCTTTTCTTCTTAGGTAGTTTTGGGAAGAAGTGTGACATTATTTTCTATTTGTTTTTCTAGTTTGATTTTAATATTTATCATTTCCATGAAAGTAGGATTTAAATCTCATGCTATTTGCGATAGATTTTCCTTATAAATAGGGGTGGATTTTGTTATTTTTAAAAAGAACATTATCATGAATAAGTAACTCCTTAAAATCAATGTGTTGTAACCATATGTTCTCTGGGATAACCCCCAATTACCCCCCCACTATCTACCATTAGAGGACAAATGTCTGAATATATATTTTGACAATGCCTATATAATAGAGTCAGGAACTTCTCTTTCCAATTGCTAGAAATCAAAATTCTATTGATGTGTGAAGCCGCTTTCTATTGTTTCATGTACACTTTGCACCCAAGAGAAATCAGTGACGTCACAATTAGAAATGAAGCTGGAGAAATCACTTGATATTTCCTCCAAATTTCTATGGTTATTTCTTATTTCTTTCACAAATCTAATGGTAACAACATAAGCTATAATAACCCACAGAAGCTATCACTTTCCCGCATTTCATACCAATTCATCCCACAGATCTTGTAGAGAAGTTACAGTCTTATGTAGATTCCAGAAAGTGTCCCGTTCAAAGTTTTTCTGATCATTTTGAGATGACAAATTTAATGATCGTGTCCCTTTGGTTTGCTCAACAATGGACATCACCCTTAAGCTCATAAAATAAAAAATACCATCCTATGTTCCTCTAGAGTCTAGAAACGCCCATTCGACCCATCCACCACCTCATGTGCTTCGGGCCTCCTGTTCCATTATCATTGCCATCTTGGCTGCAAACAAATCGCAGAATGCCTCCATTTCATATTTTACTCCTTTAAAGATGTATCCTCTTCTTGGGACACTTCAACCCCATCTGAACCATGCCATAATTTCTATAAGCATATCGCTGCAAACAAATCACAGAATGCCTCCATTTCATATTTTACTCCTTTAAAGATGTATCCTCTTCTTGGGACACTTCAACCCCATCTGAACCATGCCATAATTTCTATAAGCATATCTGCAAAACATTTCAGGCACTTCCCTTCCACCCTCCGCTCATTCCACGTTCTTTCATCATAATTTACAGTGGAGAAAGATGCTTTAATTCTAAATCCCTTTCTCAACCTACATTCTTTCTTGATTCTCAGCAATAACCAAGTGTTTCATTCTCAGAACACAGAAATGGAATTCCTACAAAAATATTCTGAATGTTAAAAAGATCCTTTTGACCTAGATTGGTTCCAGGTTATCATCAAATGATAAAGATCCTAGAGTAGTATGTCCAAGTTCACTCAAATTTGGCCAAAGAAACTAAAGCAAACATTACATTACCAAACTAAATGGAGAAGAAAGTTATACGTAAAAGCAAGCTATCTATTCTGAGACCCTGAATTGCACAATATCTTCGCAGCAAAAGTTTTTATCCTAAAATGATGTCAATATTGACCACTAACCCAATGAACTCAGGTTGGCTTTATGAGTTTGGATATTGATGCAATCACAACATATATGTAATTAGTTAAACCATGAGAAATTAGACGCGCACTGGCAACAGATGTGGAAAGTGCACAATATAGTCAGGTAAACCACATGAAAATAAGTAAAATGACTTGTTCCAAATACCATTGAGGCCCTCATTTGTTTTCATTAAGATTAAGACATTTGTGGTTCCGAATGATTAAGATGTTGTATCTAGTTCTGAAAACTAGATGATTAAAACAGTTGTTTTTCAATATATGAATGTGCATAATTTATTTATATTTTAACATCATATATACACAATTTAAATAAGAAAGTCAATAATCATTTCTCAAAGCAAATTTAAAAAGAGGAGGCTGTTGGATTTTGTAAATACAAGCATCAGAATGAAACGTACTTGCTGATGGTAGAATATCTACTTTGAATGTTGTTCTTTCTCTTTGTTTTCTCACAAAATATGGGTGTTTTGTTTCGTCTTTGTTTCGCTTAAGTTGTGGACATCTTGTTGGTCTTCTTAAACCCTAATTCCGCAACAGAAGCCTATACTGATAAGTGATAATACACTCCATTATGCTCTCAGGCACTTCCCCTGAGATGCTCTCAGGAAATAATGAGAAAAAGAGTTATAGCCTGGTCAAATGGGATGTTGTAACAGTGGGTAAGAGACAAGGAGGATTGGGTATTAAGAACTTGAAAAATCAGAGCAAGGCTCTCAGAATGAAATGGTTGCGGAGGTTTTGCACTGAAAATCAATCCTACTGGAAGGAAGTCATTAGTGCAAAGCATGAAGAGGAAGATTACTGGATGACCAAAATTGTTACTACACCTTATAAAGTAAGTGTATGGAGGTCCATTAGATCCTTGTGGGATGATTTTAAAAAAATATATAAGGATCAAAGTGGCAAATGGGGAAAGAACTGACTTCTGGATGGGTGGATGTATGACAAGAGGCTGGCAGGCTAGAAAATTTGTTTCTAGATATTAGTACCAGAGTGTCACACCAGCACAAGTCCATAGCTAATCACTGGTCTCCTCAAGGGTGGAACTTCATTTTTAGAAGACGCTTAAATGATTGGGAGATTCAGAGTGTTGCTGATTTTTACAACACCATTGGTCCACTCAATGAATTGGAGGGTGGTCAGGATACTTTATGGTGGAAGGGCAACAAAAAAGGTATTATCAAGGTGAATTGTGCTTATAAATGGTTGAACAACTCCTACCAGTTCACAAGTAACTGGCCTTGGAAAGGAATCTGGAAATCCAAAATGCCCCTCAAAGTATCATGTTTTGTGTGGTTATTGGCTAAGGAAGCAGTTCTGACCCAAGACAACCTAATAAAGAGAGGGATTTCATTGTGCTCAAGGTGCCTAGTTTGTGGGGAAACTGCTGAGACAGTTAACCAACTTTTTCTACACTGTAGAGTAACTAGCCAGCTGGGGAGATATTCCTAAATCTCAAGGGCATGTCATGGTTCGTGCCAAGCAAGAT
Source organism: Solanum lycopersicum (assembly GCF_036512215.1). Taxonomy (NCBI): domain Eukaryota; kingdom Viridiplantae; phylum Streptophyta; class Magnoliopsida; order Solanales; family Solanaceae; genus Solanum; species Solanum lycopersicum. The sequence goes on from NC_090807.1 coordinate 53,215,535, forward strand.
CACCGAAGCCATTCAGAGTTGGGAAGAAGCTGGAATGCAGTCTAAGAGCATTGTCTCTGCTAAAACTTGGTGGGCAATCTGGTAGGAGAGGAATTCCAGATGTTTCGATAGTATAGAAAACAATATGCAATATGTCAGCTTAATTGCTTGTTGCTACTGTGTTTTCGGTGTAATCAATCATACTCCAATGAAACTATCTCCCTTATTGATGTACTAAACTCAATTCTAGATCAGATAGCTGAATTTGATGACCTTATTGTAAATAAGGCTCAGTACTGCCTATTTTCTGTTGTAATATACAAAGTTACCTGTTTCAAGAAAAAAAAATAACATAATAAAGAAGGAGACTTGAATTCGAGAATACCCAAACAGGATTTGATAATTTATTGGTTCAAGAGAAAAATATTAGACTAATTGATTGATAATTGCAAGAAAAGGAAGGAAAAAGTTGTCTTGAGAGAGAAAAAAGAAAAAAGAGTGTGAGTTTGAGAGAGAAATAAAAGTGTACTTATAAAATCTGAATGGTATTAAGACTCTTTCACAGATCTAAGTCGTCAGATGTATTTGGACCTATTAAGAGATACTTATTAAGTAAAAACAAAATGCACGTAATGGGCTTAGGTCTGAATCATTAGATGCAGACCCCCACGAAGTGAAAACTAATGAGCCCTAAATAACATAGAGTCTATATAACTACTACTTTGGTTATACCACCAATAAATTGATGTGCCTCAAGTCAAGCATGAGTATGTAATTTAAGAGTAGACACAACCTCAACATCAGGCAGTGAAAGAGAGCACAAACAGATATCGAGGTACCTCTACAGAGAGTATCTTAGGTGGAGGATCAACAGGCCGATCATCCTTGCCGGTTTCAACTTCACCCAATGTAATAAGATTATATATTGAATCCCCAGTTACCTGCAAATAAGGGAATGGAACTTTAAATTTACTGAAATAAGTTAAAAGTTTTGATAAGATGTAGTGTGCTTGTTGTAGGGAGACAAGTTGGTTACTTTTCCAAAGATTGTATGCTTCTTGTCGAGAAAGTCACAACGATCCAAAGTCATAAAGAATTGACTAGCATTTGAATTTGGTGTGCCTGCACCGGCACATGCCACCAAACCCCTATGTTTGAATCTTAAACGGGAGTGAAATTCATCAGGAAACACACCGCCATATATACTTTCACCACCTGCATGAGTTCATGGCAATCACCTCTACCGATGCATGCTAAAAGAAGATTTAAGAAACCAAACTAATGATAAACTCAATAAGTGAGAGCTTTCAGTGAAGTTGACATTCTTCATTTCACTCCACACTGAAAGAAGATTTTATCTAAGATCTAGACAACTACCGCAAGGAACAGAACAGAAATAATGCCATTAGATAAGTGAGGACAGAGTCCATTCTTGGACCTAAATCGTTTCTCTTTAAATGGGCCAAGTGTCCATTCTTGGAGCTTAACGCTTTCTCTTCTTTTTTTTGAAATTGGTAACTTTGTGTATTTCTATATGTTATTAAGATCAAGCAGTACATTGGTTGAAAGAGGATTAAGAAAAGTTCATATTATTTTTATAACGGTTGTATCTGGACCACTTTGTGGGCACTCGACTATTTCACCAGGTACCTACTATCTTCTACTAGTACATGTACCGAGTAACTCTAATAACAAAGGCTTAAGCAGATGAAAAGAAATCGCATAGTATTGCTGGGATTTATATTCTGACCTTCAAGGTTTTTACCCACTTTATAGACTGCTAGACCACACCCTTGGGTACTGAAGAGAATTTTATGTCAGGATTCAGTAGCTTGAGTTGGAGTGTAGGAAAGACAAAACAAGGGTTTCGACAAGCCCCAAAGTACAACTATTAAAGAGAAGCACAACCCAAATGTATTTGGAAGAATCGAGATATAAGTTCCTGAATCCAAAATGTTTCTCTACTTTTTCATCTATCTTCTGAAAACAAAAGAATATCATCAGCAAACAAATGAACTTGTGGAGAGCGGAGCCTATAAAAGTTTAAAGGTAGCGATCTACATTTTTTGTACTGATTTTCCCACTTTTTACAAATGAACAAAATGTAGGAGAAACATATTAACATCAATGATATCCTTCCCGTTCAGAAAAAAATGGAAACCTTGACCAAAATATGCACCCACATTTTGGTGTTTCAATTAGAGTAGAAGGTTAGTAGGTAGTGTAGTGCGCTCTTGCTTAGGGTGGTTGATGTTTGACAGATACTAATTGTATAAGTGTAGTTCTTGTTTGGACCCCATCGATATTTATTATTATTTTGAATAATCTATTCTAGTGGACTGTTTATTGCGTTTCAATTATTGCACCATTTTACTGTTGTTGTTGTTCCCTTCTGGTAGACTTAACATTATTTTCTTGTGATGTGCTATATATTTTTCTTTATATTTGGAATAGTTGCATCTGAGCGGAAGGTCTTTCAAAAACAACCTCTCAGCCTTAGTGTTTTGGAGAGCAAGAAGCGGAAAAAAGCAAAGAGGGCTTGCTTCACCGAAGCATGAAGCGAAGCGCACACTTTTTTCTACTAAAGTGTTGTTTAGTACAAAAATAAAGAAATATTAAATATGCATATATAAATAACCAAGAAATCCATAGAAATAACAGATTAATCTTTCAATTCTTAAATAACAAAGTAGATAAAAGATAGTCAATAATCCTCATAATCACAACATATTAAGCAAATGCAACCAGCAAAACCAAAATAAGTAGAGAAAAAAAGAAACAGAGCATAATAGGGGAAAGAAAACCCTAGAAGTAGTCACTGAAAGGCTGAAAGAGAGCCCAGAGAAGAAATAGAAAAGAGAGGAGGAACTTATCGTTTGAGTCGCAACAATAATGTTGAGATGCTTGAGTCACAAAAGAAGAAAAAATAAGAAGAGGGAAATGTTTGAGTGGCGACAGACAACTGTGTTATACAGCAATTTTAAATAAAAACCTAACAACGCTTAAGCGCGCTTTTTGTCGCCTTCTCTTTAAGCACGCTTCTCGCTTCGCTTACTGAAGCGCTCACTTTTTTAGCAGCATCTCTCTTCAGAGCATAAAAGCGCCGTGCTTGTGCCTCGCCTTGCTTCGCGCTTTTGGTCGCTTTTCACAACACTGCTCTACCTCCACGAGGTAGTGATAAGGTTTATGTACATTCTACCCTCCCAAGACTTCACTTGTGGGATTTCACCAGGTGTGTTGTTATTGGGCCATAAATATTAGAAATAAGTATAAAGATGCTTACCGATATTAGATAGGAAGAAGAGATTTTTCAGCCTAAAAGACATAATTTTGCGATTTTACGCATATCTAAGATGGTTTAATGGTCTTCTTTTTTATCAAGAGTATTTTCATTCAAAAACAGTCAAACTGGCCCTATACAAGTAAAAAACAATTTTTAGGTAAAAGTATTCATTGATAATAACAAGGTCAATATGGCCTTATACAAAAAAGGAGAAACCTACAAAATATGGTTCTCTTTGAAAGATACCCGATAATATAAACAGGAACTACGTGGTTGCACGAAAAGAAGGGATTGAAGACTACTTCTCAATTGAGCAAAGCTCATCTACACCCCTTCAAAAGTTCCCTCTCTTTCCAGCCGACCCACAGTAACTCTAAGGAGTAATGTTGTGCCTTCTTCTAGCTCCACTACTCCATAGATCTTGGCATTAGCCAAGAAATGCCAAACCATCAGATATATCCCCTATTTTGCAAAGGAAACACCAGCTCAAGCTGACAACCGTTCGTTTTGTAAGAGTCTTCATCATCAAAATCACCCTTCTAGTAGTTAAACATGTGAAGAAACTCACCTTCCTCGGTACATTAGGTAACAAAACCATATGGGAACCTCTCCTGCGCCCTAACCAGGAGTTTCTCATAAAAGGACATAATGAGAACACTTTGTTATTCCCCCACTCCAAACCCGAAGCATCAGATTTGCCGACGGCTCGCACTGCTCTAAAATACTCATCCCTTTGTGACCCCCTACATTGTTGATCAAACTTATCTATTTGGCAAGGTACCTTACACAAAATCGGAAATTCATCCTTAAGCACCAAACTTCCACACCACTTATGCCCCTACAAACTAACTCCCAACCCCGACCTTAAAACCAATGTCGTCATAAAAGGCTTCCCCCTTCATACCACACCCGAAAGGCATGGTGATCCTATTTGATCTCCATCCCCTTTCGTATGTATCCACTATCACCTTTCTCCATAAGACATCTCCCTCAACTCCAAATCTACACAACCATTTACCCAAAAGTGCTTTGTTAAACACCTTCAAGTCCTTAATCTAAAGCCCTCCATGCCGTTACGAGAAGTCATGGTCTGCTATTGAACTAAGTGAAACTTCTTTGCTCCATCCGCCACATCCCAAAGAAAATTCCTTTGCAACCTTTTCTAGCTTCCCTATAACAATAGTACTAGGTAGGAGCGATGACCAGGGACATGCAATATGTAAGAATACTCTATAAATGCTCATACTAAGCACTTCCTCGCCTCCTTTGGAAAAATATCTTTTTTGCCATACCTCTTCTCTACCCTCTGAATAACCGAATTCCGAATTCCAAACACCAAGATCCTTGCTCACCGCGCCTAGAGGTAAACCAAGGTAGGTAGTAAGAAGAACCCTAACCAAACATTGTAGAACTTGGGCAAGCAAATCAATGTTATCCACTGCACCAACAGGAATGATTTTGCATTTTCTGAGGTTTATTTTAAGCCCTGAAAGGAGATCTCATCCTTTTACCCCTTCCACCATCGACCAGTAAGATAGGAAAACGATCAAAGCCCAATGCAGAATAGGGAATTAGATCACATTTGGGTCCTCACAAGAAGTAGACACAAGGAATTTGTCCAACCAAGATTTGGAAATTGAACCTCCGACCTAACCAAGTGAAATTGGAACCTAACAAAGTTATACCTACCAATAAGAAAATGATCATCAATAAACTCTGGAAACTCCTCAACAGCCATGGATATCTCCCAACAACCCAACCTTTCCTCCGAAAATCTTACAATACTAAAATCCCCCAACATTCAAGGAATCTCCCACCTCTCCTGACATGCCGTTAATTCCTCCCAAAAGGCAATCTTAGATCCTTCCCCTACTGGTTTGTATACAAGTAATATACCAAAAGGTAATCTACAAAGTCCATCCAATCCTCTATACGAAAAGGAACTTTCTTATTACATGAAAAAGAAAATAAGGGTATGAAGACTAGTTTCCAGAAAAAAATAAGGGAACAGAGACTACACCTCAACTGCGAGAAACTCGACTCTACCTCCAAAAACTCTCATATTTCTCTCTCTCCACACCACCCACATTAACGCAAACAAAACCACCTTGTAGTATCACCAAAACATAAACTACAATACCATGTCATTAATTCTCATTGAACTAATCACTACATTATTAGTTCCTAGACTCTGAACCAAACACCCCCTATCTTGCTTATGCGGAATTTTATGCAAGTATTATCACCCATTATACTTGAAACCAAAAGATCACTAACAATTTCAGTTCATGCACTAAATAAATGAAACGCATAAATAAAGTTTGAAGTTCCTAAGAAGCCTAACCTCCAATTAGCCCTTCTAGTAATTACTACTAATTATCATCAAATTTTAACTATTTGAGAAGTCCAATTACATAAACTAAACTCCTGTTAGCCCAAAAATCGAAATTAAATCAAATAATCACCATTTCAAAGTAAAATTTACACACAAAAAATCGGAAATTCAAAGTAAACCAACTTTAAACAAAATCAAATCAAATTGACAGCTGAAATAGACTGAAAAAGAGTTATTTTTGTTACCAGTGCCGGTGCCGGTTGGGTCACCGCCTTGAGCAAGGAAAGATTTGATAACACGATGAAAAATGGTATTATCATAGTAACCTTCGAGACATAATTGAACAAAATTCCTTACAGCTTTTGGTGCTTCTTTTGGCCATAGTTCTATATCTATTGGCCCATACGTCGTGTTAAGTACCACTTTCCCCTTCGTCGGCGGTTCCAAAACGTACACTGTCGACATTTATGGAGGTTTTCTTCTTTCTCAACTCTGCTCCCAAATGGAAAACGTTCAATTGTCAAATTTAAATACGTCTTCGAAACGACGTCATTTCGTCCCAGACCTTTCTTTTGGCTTTTTGGTCCGATTTTATTTATGAAACTCGTATTGTGCAATATTTTAAAATATAATAATTTTTAAATTTAGAAATAACTAATATAAATTGTTATTGAGTTGCATGTATAATTATATATAATATTTTAATTTTATATAAATATAATTAATGCCAATAAAATTTTATCCTAATGTATTTGGAATGGGTATATGTTCTTCGAAGAAAAGTTATTCTAACAACTTCTCCTTCTTCTAGTATATAATGAAGATTAATGGCAGTGACGTATGTTCAATTGATATTTAGAGGGTAAAACTTAGTCGCATCGAGTGTTTACACCAATTCAATACATTTATATCATGTATTTAAATTTATTATTTCATTTTACTTGATCTTTACTAATTAACATGTAGTTTACTTCACTAAATCACGTAATAAAGAAAATTGCATTAATATGTTGTAAACACCCGATGCGGGTAAGTTTTTTTTTCATATTTATACTAATTAATTAAATTAAAAATATATCAATCTAAAATCAAGTATTAAAAAATTTAATCTCTAATTTTAGCAAAAATTTAAATATAATTTATAAAGCATGTCGGCATCTTTAGCACACTCATCTCTCATTAAATTCTGCAAAATAAGACGATTTGCATTTAATTTAACACAAACTCATAAAATAAGAATGTATCGAGTATTGAATTCGAGTGATCAATTAAATTAAAAAATTCTATAATCAAATTAATATATACCATTTAACTTCATTTTTTTAATCATATTAACATTATACAACATAAAAAAATTATTCTCAATGCAAAGAAAAAAAAAATGAAAGAAGCAAACAATAGGTCATCTTCCACGCCTTTGATTTAGTATAAGTCTTTCTTTTATTTTATGAGTTTTTAGATTTGTTTAGCCTTTATATCAATACATATAACTTAAATATGGCAAATAATTTTAGAATTTAGTTTAAAACTGTTAAATGATTTTATATAAATGATTAATATATTATTTTTAATAACAATTATATAAAGTTTATAAGTTATAAGCACCATCAATATGCTATTTTGAGTATAACGTGAAAATATATATGACAGTTCATTTTAAATCAATTCTAATTTAAAATTTTGAAAACAATATTATCAATTATTATCTTAGATTCAAATACATGTGGAGAGATTTTATAAGATGAATGACAATTTAGAAAAGATAAGAAAAGTTCGATAAAAAAAAATAGTACTTTGCAAGTCATCATCCATTTATGAAAATCTCCTCAACATGTTAGGTTGATAGAGAAATAATAACTACACCACAAGCTAAGATCAATATATCTTTAATTTCAAAAATAATCATCAATATAATTTTTTTTAAAAAGAATATTTGATGTTAAGATTAATAAAAATAGTTGCAAATCATCTTATCACTAAAAAAGAATTTTATTAATATTAATAAAGATAGTTACAAATCATCTTATCTTTGTATAATAAAAAAGGTATATTGATAAGTTTAAAAGGTTTAAGAAATCTACAAATTAATTAAGTTTACATGAATGGGATAGAAATGAGAGTAGACTACGTGTATTTAGTTGATTTGTAATTTCTTAGTATTTTTTAATTAATAAATTGTTTTTTTTAGAAAATCACCAATTATTTATAATATATAACTATTAGGTTTTGTTTTTGGCAATTTTATGTGACTGATTTTTACGTAATTATTTATCAAATTAAAATTATAATGTTTTTTGGAGATAATTTTCTTTAAAAAGTATTGAAAATTTGAGAGTAATTTTGGTGATGACATGTGACATTACTTTGTAAATATATCATTTTAATATTTTCAATCTATTCTTTTTAAGAAATGATAACTCAAAAATATTTTTGTTGATAACACTTTTTTATTTAAGAAATACTAATTTCTATTTAACTTTAATTTTTAAAAGACTCAAATTTTCATTTTCTTGATGATGTGAATACGTGACACTTTTGCGTTTCCTAATGTATAGGGTAGATATATATAGAGAGAGTGTGTGTGTGTGTGTTTGAGTTTGAAGAAATTAGGGTAGTTAAGTAAGTTTAGAGATGATTTAGGTTTGTTCTTTTTTCTTATTTTTAAAAAAATATTTTACCTAGGTATTTTTAACTATTTCTTCATTAATGTTTTCATTATCTTCTTTTCCATAAATTGTTTGATTTTTTATTTATTTTTATTATGGCATGTTTTAATTTATTTTTCTAGTCAAATAGTTTATTTTGTTGTTCATAAGTTTTTTATTTGTTTGTTTTTAAGTTGAATTAAAACTATTAAGTTCCTCAATAAAATCATTTTAAAATTTTCTAAAATCATCATTATTAATTACAAATCATAATAATATTTTTACTTAAATATGTGTGTTATTACGATTCAAGTGTACACTTTGAACGTGACCGACGCTCGAGAACCATTGTTGGTCTTCAAGAGAATTCTCATTCTGGCTCACTGCAAGCGGAAAATTAATTCAAGCATACACATTTTAAAACTGGATAAAATTTTTAGAATTTAGATACAGACCTTTACTTAAATGATTAATTCTAAATACAATAGACTATTCAACTAGTCAAAATATGCAATTCAAGTCTTTAAAACATTTAACAAAATAATAAACAAACTTCTCAAACTCTACTGTCTATCTATGAAGCCTCTAAATGACAAAGAAGGAAGTCGAAACAAGACCCATAACATCATGACGAAACTGAAAAGTAAATGAAATGCTCCAAAAGCAAGGAGGCTCACCATAGCCACTGGAACTGCAAGTTATATCAACAAAGCGTTGAATATATGTATCTGCATCATGAAACGATGTAGGTCAAATGACTTAGTACATGAAATTTACAACCATGTAAGGGAAATTCTAAAATATAAATATAAGCTTGAACTAATGGAAAAGAAACATATTTAATCCTTCTCAGCTCAACTCAATGAGACATAGTTCAACCCAATAATAAAGGCTCAACTCTGAGAAATTGGGCTCAAATCAACAATAAGATACTCGACTCAAAGATAAAGCAACAATAAAATATGCAATACATGAAAAGTTTTTAAAATAGTAGATAACAACTCAATGTATTGAATAATACAATAATAACTCAGTTTGTTTATAAAAATATAATATAACTCTGTGGGAGATTCTCTAACCGACCACCATCACTATGTGTCAAGTGATGATACATCGTATGGTTCATGCTGCCAGAACTGTCATATACTTTGTCATGTATAAAACTCCTCAACTATGTGGATCGACTAAGTTATGTTTAAAAAGCAATAATGAATCATCTAAAAAGTATGACTATTTCTAGCTACCTACATCGGTTACATGATTTATGAGGGTTGTGAGTTGTATGAACCCTCTGTCATGTGCTCAATACTACTCCCAAAATATACTAGCTCATATGTTTGAAAACATAATTATTTTTGTTTTTTGGGATTATTGTTCAAAAATCTTTTTCTTAAAAGAGATGGTACTCAAACTGCTCAAAACTCTTTTGGAAATCTCAATTTCCTCTCATCTCAAATGTAAAAGCATTTAATCTTGGAAATACTGAGTTCTCATATATTATTTTAAAGAGAATGAACTCAGTTCTACTCTTCCTCAACACAGTGCAAGTCTTTAAAACAAATTGTAGAAAAGACTTCTTAAAATATGATTCATGCCGAATTATGAACGTGAACAACTCAATTCAATATTTTCAATAACCATGCATAGAACTCAATACTTGAAACTCAACAACTGCAAAACTCAATGATTCAATGATACTACTCATCTCAAGAATGAATAAAAGGATTTATGCGAAATTATGAGCGTGAACTACTCAACTCAACGTCTTAATGATACCCTCATCTCAAGATTGCTCGACTCATAGGGTTCATGCGGAATTATGGGCATGAACTACTCAACTCAAGGACCTTCATGGGGAACATGTAGTAGGCCTATGATTAAAAATATAATCTCAAAATGATTAAAACTCAAAACTCAAGACTTAGAACCTGAAGATACTAGTCCTCTCAATACATAACTGATTGAGTTTATGCGCAATTTATAGGCATGAACAAGTCGACTCAAGGGTTTATATAAAAATATGGAACTCATGTATACGACTTTTCTCATTCTCATACTTACTTTCTCAAAACTCAGTTTAAAACTCAAGTGTTGGCTTTGAAAAAAAACTTCTCAAGATTTATAACTCAAAATAGGGTTCATGTTGAATGAAAGACATGAACAAGATATCAATAAAAATAGGGAAAATACCCAAGTACCCCCTCAACCTATGCCCGAAATTTCAGAGACACACTTATACTATACTAAGGTCCTATTGCCCCCCTGAACTTATTTTATATGTAATTTTCTACCCCTTTTTAGTCTACGTGGCACTAGTTCGAAGAAAAAGTCAACCATCGTTGGGCCCACAAGATAGTGCCACGTAAGCTAAAAGGGGGTAAAAAATAATTAATAAAATAAGTTCAGGGGGATAATAGGACCTTAGTATTGTATAAGTGTGTCTCTGAGATTTCGGGCATAGGTTGAGGGGGTACTTGGGCATTATCCCATAAAAATATAGAAACTTAATAATTAGGAATAGGATTTTTTTTAAAAAAAAAACATGAACTCAAGAACTCAAAATCAACTTATCTTAAAAATACTCAAATCAAGGGAAAGAATCCCAGATTACTCTTTTACTGATCTGAAAGTAGATATAAGGCGTGAGGACGAACTAGTACAACACTATGATAACTATACATACCTGGAAGAACAAGATTCTTGAAGAATATTGAAGAAGAACTTGATTAGAAGTCTTGAAAGCCTAGCTTGAAGGTAAACGATCAAGAAAACCTCTCTTGAGATTCTTGAATTAGTTTCTTGATATCTCTTTTACCAATAATTATGATTTTCATTAATGATTTACAATTGTATGGAGAAATTTGAATTGAAAAAATGAAATTTTTGGATAAAGACTTAAATTTAAGAATAATGTTGAAAAAGATTGAAAGAATTTGGACGGAATCTTCTACTCTAATTTTTTTAAGGGTTTTGTCCTAGGGTTTGAGAGAAAAGAGACTGATGGATTAAAAGATGAAAATTTCATTGTTTTGAGCCTTTTATTAGTCAAGAAATTCATTTAGGATTTTCTTGGAGGTAAGAAAATAAAAGTGATCCCTTCTAATGTTTTTCCATTTGCTAATTCATAACAACATTGTATCAGGTTGCTAAAATGGTCATAACTTTTTGTTCAAAAATTGGATTAACGCGAAATTTGTGGCATTTGAAAGTACATTCAAATACCTTTAGTTTGTTAGGTTATGAGCCACATGACTCTTTATATTCTAAGAGATATGATCATTTTAAGTTGAATTAAGTAAAATCTTATGTCAAAACTTAATCGGTAAGGAAACTTTCAACTAAACTTTTAATAGATATCCAAAATCATTCTCATACTAAAGAATTTACCTTGAATTCTATTAAAAATTAAGAGTCACTCAGTATGACCTTATACACTATTCAAGCATTATTTGAGCGTAACTTAGAAATTTTCGAATTATTACAAGTGCATAACTTTTGAATAGTATCAACCAGGAAAATGATTTATGTCCGTTATGTTACATTATATAATTATAGTAACTACACCACAAAATAAGATCAATATATTTGGTAACAAATTATTATCAATATAAAAAAATGGTTGTATCTTCATTTGATGTTAAAATTAAGGGAAAAGGCATATATTTCTCCCTAAACTTGTTACGAAAAGTCATTTACACATTTAAACTATCATGACGACCTATTACACACTTAATCTTGTTTAAAGTGATATCAATATCCACTTTGCTCAGTTTTATATGAAAATGTGTTATACAAGCGTTTTGACACGTAAAGTATATTTTTTAATTTTTTAAATTATTTTTTCTTTAATATTATTTTACAGATATGAAAAAGTAGAAACCTGACTATTCTTCCTCCTCTCACCGTACATTTTTCTCAGTCTATAATCCATTGAATAAAAAACGAGAAATTTGAAAAGAGAAAAGGTAGACAATAAAACGATTATGAAGTATGGAGATGTTGGCGACAACGATAGGTGGAGGGACAACACCATTGTTGCCAGTGAACTTCAGATCTGCAAAGAAGACAAATAGAAAATAATTTTTTTAAATGGATTTTTGATCATTTTAAGCAATAGAATACTGAATTTTATGTATAAATGTGATAGAATTTTCAATAGAAGTCATTATCTTTCTCATGATTTTTTTCGGTGATCTTCTCTGATGACTGCAAGTAGAAAAATTCAAAACTTTAATGTAGATTTTATTTTATTTTGCTGCTCCTTTTGGGTGAATTTCTAAAGAGCTTTTCTGCAATCACTCGAACAATTCAACAAACAGAAAGCACGAGCTATGTGTATTGACTCAATGAAAGTGAGCACATGATTATAGATCTTTTGAAATTTTTGTTTTAATTCCATGTTTGTTTGATCCTTTTGATGTCACAACTTGAAAAAAAAATTGTTCTTTTTAGAGTTTCTCTTTTAAGGATAGTGTATTGGATATGCTTCCAAGGATAAAGTGAGGAATGTTAGGTTGTGGAGCCTGATTACTCACGGAAAGTTTACTCATGGGGTGTTACCACGAAATATTGGTTTCTCTCTTTTTGTCTCTCTAGATCTCTCATCTCTTTCTCTTGAAAGTTCTTGTGTTCTTCATTCATCAAGTGTGTGGGTGTGGATTCGATCCTGACAAGGAAATCATCAATGGTGACAAATGAAAATGAATTGTTGAAGAACAAGAAATTCAAAAAAAAAAAGAAAAGGGACGGATTTACCCCCGAACTTTAATAAATAGTACGTCTATGCCCTCTGTCATACTTTGTGTACACATATGCCCTTGCCGTCCAATTATAGGTACTAATATACTCCTCTTACTAACGGATCCCTATTTTTTTACACGTGTCTTAATCCTATTAAACTACCCATTTGTCCCCCTTTTTTTAACCCATAGCCAAACTATCCGGCGCATAACCCATAACCCATAACCCACTCAATACACACTAAAAGAAATCTTAATTAGAACACCCCAATTAACATTCACCCAAATATCTCACACACCAACTTTTTTGCAACGGACTCGTTGTTGATTCATTATGTACAACTTTAGAGTGGATAATGATTGAGCTTTTGAGGAATCGAAGAGCCATGGAGAAACTACAGAATGAAGTGCGGGGATTAGCCCAAGGGAATGTAGAGATAACAGAGGACGACTTAGGAAATATGCAGTATCTAAAAGCAATAATCAAAGAGAGTATCAGGCTTAAACCAACGTTCCAATACCTGTTCCTCGAGAATCAATGAAAGGCGTAAAATTACTAGACTATGACAAACCTACTAAAAGTCAAGTCCTTATTAATGTTTGGGCAATCGAAAGAGACCCATTATCATGAGATGAACCAGAGGTATACCGGCCTAAGAGATTCTTGAATAGTAATATTGATTTCAGATGACTAAACTTTCAGTTGATTCCGTTCGAAGCTGGCAGGTGGGGTTGCCCAGGCATTTCTTTTGCTATTGTGATAATTGAGCTAGCATTAACAAGTCTTGTGAACGAATTCAATTTTGCATTACCGAAAGGAATGAAAAGAGAATTTGAATATGAGTGAATGCACTAATTTTTTTTTCTCCTTCCATTTCTAATTATGTCATAAAAAAGTACTGAACTACAAATAATTCTAAACCAATTGAAAAGAGCATTGCAAAAGATACTTGCCTGAATGTTAATTTGGGTGTTATAATTAACATTCCTTTAGTGTGTATTGTGTGAGTTATGGGTTGTGGGGCGGATATTTGAGTTACAGGTTAAAAAAAAGGGGTCAAACAGGTAGTTTAATCGGATTAAGACACGTGTAAAAAAATGGAGGTCCGTTAGTGAGAGGGGTATATTTGTACCTATAATTGGACGGTAGGGACATATGTGTACGCAAAGTATAAAGGAGGGCATACGTACCATTTATTAAAGTTCGGAGGTAAATCCGTCCTTTTCCCTAAAAAAATATATAAAATTTTTAAAGAAATTGAGGCCACTAATAAAAGGACCAAACAAGAAAGAAGATTGATATAATTAATATACCGAACTTTCTAATACTTAATTGTATAATGACCAATAAAATAGTGCCACGTGTTCAAATTTGTCATTTTAACATACATTTTCTTCTTCTCACGCACCTTAAAGAAAATGAAGACACTTTCTCTGTCATGTCACCTTCAAAGGGAATATTAATATCACTTTGAATAAAATACGGTATGTAATAGATCACTATAATAATTTAATTGCGTAAATAACTTTTCCATACAAATTCAACAAGAAATATATGTATTTTCCCTAAAATTAATTAGAATAGTTGCAAACATTTTATCACTAAAAGAGTGTTATTGAGATTAATAAATGTTTTTTTTTTTAAAAAAAAAAAGGAGGTCAAACTAAGGCTGCGTGTGTTTTATAATTTCTTAGTATTTTTGTAGTTAATAAATTTAATTTCTTTTAGAGAATCTGCAAATTATTAATGATATATAACTGTCAGTTTTTGTTTTTTTTAATGTGAAAATTTTCATATAATTATTATCAGATGAAAAATATATTTTCTTGGAGATATTATTTTAACCAAATATCCAAACTGAAAATTCGATAATTATTTTGATGATGACATGCGACGCTAATTGTTAAAATATAAATTTATACTATTTTCAATTTAACTTTTTTGAAAAATGATAATTCGAAAACATTTCTGTTTTGCGAATAAATTTCAATTTATTTTTTTATTTTTACAAAATCTAGTTTTAATTATTTTACTTATTCATTTTGGTTAATAAGTCTTTAGAGCTCGTGCATAAGCGGGAATATAATGGGAAATTTTAAAGCTACCTATTTAAATTCTAATTGTAATTTAGAAAATTAATTTGAGGGAAAAATATGATAATATTTAGTTAGTTACTCAATTTTATATTAATGTTTTTGAAAAATGATAATTCGAAAACATTTATGTATTGCGAATAAATTTCAATTTGTTTTTATTTTTACAAAATCTAGTTTTAATTATTTTACTTATTCATTTTGGTTAATAAGTCTTTAGAGCTTGTGCCTAAGCAGGAATATAATTGGAAATTTTAAAGCTACCTATTTAAATTCTAATTGTAATTTAGAGAATTAATTTGAGGGAAATATGATAATATTAGTTAGTTACTTAATTTTATATTAATGCTTTTGATAATGTTTTATTATTTATATAAAGAGTTTAAATTTTTTAAAATTTAAATTTTAAAACATATTATTTATTTTTAAATTTTTTTTGAATATATCATGTTAATTTTAAGTAGTTCATTAATAAAATATTTTCTTAAAAAAAAGTTATTTCTAATTTATTTTGTGTGTTACACAATTTTAATATTATGTTACGTCATACATTTTTACTTCTTAAACAAATTATATTTATATTTCAAAATTATTTGATTGTTCTAAATATATAATAATATTTTTGTATAAATTTTTTGTCATCTTTTACATGTATATTATTCTCTTTCGTGATACTTTATTTAGTTTTTCATTATATTATGTCATCTATAACTTAAAATATCATTCTAAATTTGTAAATTGAGTTCTCATGAAGTATAGACAATTTTTTAAAATTATTTTTTTGTACATCTTCTATTAATATTTCTAAGAAATAATTAAATTAGCACTTTTTACTTTAATACCCAATGATGAGTTGTAATATTAATTATTAATATATTTTATATGAAAGTTTGATTAGTTTTTCATTTATATTATGTCATATGCTATGACTTAAAATATCAAATTCGAATTTGTAAATTGAGTTCTCATCAAGTGTAAACAATCTTTTTTTCAATTATTATTTCGTACATATTCTAACAATATTTTCAAGAAAAAATTAAATTAGCATTTTTTTACTTGAGAAAATGATCTAAAAATCCTTTTAATTTATATTCACAATTTCACATATTTCAATTTTATGGGTGTTTTGTCACCCGTCTGGACTATTTAAAAATGAAATGACGAATTACTTAAAACGCTATAAACACTCATGTATCTTGTGGTGAAATGCACGCACTTGACACGTGTTTTTGATCAATTAATCTTTTTAAATTAATTTTTTCTCCTTCTTTTTTCTCCTTTCTTTCTTAATTATTTCTCAATCGTAATTCTTTGTGGAAGTTTCTATTTTTTTTTTTAAAAAAAAATCAAAACTCATGATTTTTAAATACAGGAAAAATTAGCTTGTTACCCTTTTGTAAATAAAAATTCTTTGACCAAAAGTTTCAGTAATATTCTTACAACTCTCAGAATTAACAACAGTAACTATAACTTTTTCAAATTTGTATTATTATTAACCCCAAAGTAAATATAAGGGGACTACCCAATTCATTACTGGACTTTGTAGCAAACTCACTCCCCATAACCAGATAATCATCGACTTTCGATCCCGAATTCGTCGGCAAAATTTAAAAATCACCAACCGCCATTAAATAAAGATCTTCAAAAAGTTGAGAACGTTGTTATGTAAAGACACAAAATCTAATCATGAGAAGAAAAAGTTTGATGAATTTGTTTAGATTACAAATTAATTCTTTACAAAGATTAAGAATTAATTAGGAGATGAATTTCGAAAAGGTTGTCGGAAAATCTTTAAACTCCAAGCATGGCAAAATTTAGATCAGAAAAATAGTTTATAATAAGAAAGAGAAAAAAAAACAATGAAAAAAAAAGAGAAAAAAGCGATGACAGAGAAAATAAAATAAAAAATAGTCAGCTCACTCTCTCTAAAGAATGAATGCACTCTCTTTGCCAACTCAACATTTAAGGAGTTATTTTTTTCATTTTAAAATAGTCTAAGGGCTGATAAAAAAGCTATGAAGTTGGAGTGTACAGGTGAAATTTAGATATAGATTCGAGGAATTTTCGAATATTTTCTCCTTTTTATTTTTATAACCAATGATGCGTTATAATCTTAATTATTAATATATTTTATATGAAAATTTGATTTTTTTTTAAAAAAAGTTGTTTTGATGGGTGAAATTCTTCCCTTATTTTAATAAAGAATATTTTACACATAAACCTTTTAATTCTTTTTTTTTTCCATATAATGCATAGTTTTATATTTTTAAAAAAAATAATATATACGGGTATTTGAAATAATAGCATTCTAAAATCTTAGTGAGTACTTTTATCATGTTTTTGCCATATAACTTGCAAATCCTAATGATTGGTGCAACTTGAAAATCAAACACACAGTATATCATTAAAAGAGTATTATTCATAAATTATACTTTAAATATCAAAAAATAAATTAAGCAGAGGATCTAAAGATAATCGTTGAAATTCGACCAAGATAATTGTTGAAACTCAATAAACTAATCTACATATTAAAGAATAACTATCACAAAACAAACTTTCGAAAAAAATAATTAGCAAATCAGTCCTAATATAATCCGGTAGAGAACTTTAATAGCAATAGATGAAGGATTAACTTTTCAAAAATAATTTTTCACCTTCTTATCTTGAAGAATCAACTCAATAAAAAATAAAATAAGTGAATAGTTACAACGTGGTACGTGATTAACTTCTCAAAAATAATTCTTCACTTTCTTATCTTGAAGAATCAACTCAATAAAAATTACGATAAGTGAATGTTTGCAACGTGGTACGTCCATCTCCGTGTAACTCTAACTCTTTATTGTGTATCATTAGTGAGTCCATATATTGAGTCAACATATTTTACCAGCTGTATGAATTTAAAAAATGATTGCTATTCACCTATTTGAATTATAAATCTATAATAGATAACTTTTATTCAAAAGATTTGAGTATATTACACATTAATAAAACGGTGTAACCTTTTTGAGTAGTTGTCGTGAATTAAAATCCATCCTAATATGCAGCAAATTCCACCAAAGAAGGAAACAACATATAAATACCATGCATCAAATGTTAATGTGTTACTTGACTTTTTCAAATGAACTTTTGTATTTCACCACCAATTTTGAAAATAATATAGTGTTGTCCACCAAATTTATAATCCTTATCTACTAAATAAAAGTAAATTATAAATAGTAACTGTTTGAAAGTTACAATTATTATTCGGATTTTGAAAAAAGTGAAAAAACTTAAATAACACTGAAAAAAATTGAATTTTTTTAGATGATGCCTTAAAGTTATACCACATTATTTGTAAAAAAAAATTTAAATTTATTCTATAAATAATAACATGGTGCATGTATGTGTTTGTGAGGTAGTGAGGGAAGGGGGTTAGGGACGTGGCTAGATTAGATTAGTTATATTTTCCTTCTTATTTATTGGTGAATTTACTTTATTAATGATTTAAGTTTAAATTAAACTTTATTGGTGAATGTTCGAATCTTTAAAATTTTAATTCCCTCACCAATTTTTCTTTTCACGATCCACAATTTCATTTTGGGAAAAGGGATGGATTTACCTCGAACTTTAATAAAAGATGCGTATATATTCCTACCATCCAATTAGTGGTACAAATATAACCTTGTCGCTAACGGACCCATACTTTATTACACGTGTCATGATCCTATTATACTATCCGTTTGACCCCTTTTTTAACCCATAACTCATAACCCGCTCCATAACCCATTAAAAGAATAAAGACACACACCCTAATCTAAACACCCAAAGAAAGATCCGTCGCATTTCACCCAAATATCTCACACACCAAAACCCTAGTCGTCTTCCATTCTTTGCGATTCAAGTTCGTCTTCGTCGCGATGATCATAATTTCAAATTTCATCTATCGTGTGTTGGTCATAATTTCCTATTTCATCTATCTGTCGTCTCCTTCAATTTAGACCTAAAAACATGTCTGAAAGTTCTTGTGATTTATTTAGTAACTCCATGATAATGACTTGTCTTTGTGGTGAATTGACTCGTTGTTTTACTTGAAGGACTTCGTTGAACCCCGGAAGAAGATTTTATAGATGTTCTAAACCTAAGGTACATTTTTTGCCTAACAGGAAATTAATATGATTTGTGCTTGTATTTTGGTGTTCATGATTTCTTCTCTGTTATATTTATTAGATTGAAAATTGTGGATTTTGGAGATGGGAAGGTAGTTCTTCAGAAAATTCTTCTATTGAAGTCTAAACTGCAAGTTGATACGTTGAAAATGGAGAATTTGAGAGAGTCGTTGAATGTGGTTAAGATTGAAAGAGACAAATTGGATAATTTAGAGACTTTAAACTACTTCGAGGTGAATAAATCAAGAAATTTGGAAGCTAAAGTGTCGAAGTTAAGATGTTGTTCGTATTGCCATTTACTATGTTTGTGATATTTATTGTTGCAATTTTCAAGTGTTAATTTGTAGGTTCACTAACACCAAATTTGTCACCTTTAAAGCCTATTACTCTACTCCCAATTGGTTCTTGTGGGTTCTGTCCTTTCTCAATCTTGATAGAAAAGATTTTTCTAAGATCTTTCTTGGACTTAACATAGGTCTTCATCATCATCCTCAGCTACTGGAAAATAGTTACTAGAAGAAGTATATTCAAACTGACTTTCTTGTGTTGGTTGTGAGGTTGTACAATTGATGTCTTCTTCATAAGATTCATCTTCATCTTCATCAACTAAACCTTTCCTAGGTTGCCTTGTTTTTCCCCTGCCAGATTCTTTTCCTTCCTTAGCAGGTTGTTTCCCTTGCTTCTTAGTATGTTGTTTCCCCTGCTTTGCCTTATTAATCATAATAGAAGATATAGAATTAAGTAGTGAAATAGAATAAGTACTTAATGAAATTAAAGATTAAAGAGAAATGAAAATTACCTTTTCACATCCTCTTGCATTATGATTTTGTTCATCACAATTACTACATGTCATCACTTTTCCTTTTCTTGTTTGCTTCTACACTCCTTGCCTGTTAACAACTTCATTCTTTTCTCTTTCCCTCATTAGCTTAGGTCTACCAACAAGCTTGACCAATCATGGTGGTTCAATAGCATGCAAAAGGTTACATTTCCAGGATGGTTCTCCTCTAACAGGTTGTAATTTGTGTTTGTAAACTGTCAAGGCTGCCGCTTTATTATAATACCAATGAATTTATTTTTTTGGTATCATTTTCTTGTGCTCCATGGCCTTAATTACATGTGGACATGAAATACTAATCAGATCCCATTTTCTGCATGTGCATTTTTTCTCTCTTAAGTTGACAATGTGTCTTATTTGCACCTTCAGTAATCTCATAGCCATTATCCCCATTGCCACTCACCTTACAAACCTTGGAAATCTTCAAATACTCATTAAACAACAACTCACTTTTGGGAATAAACCCATCATCTTTCCACTTCCTCACTAGCAATTGCTGCCAACCTCTCCATTATTTTGACCCTAAAGTCTTTCAATATTTCAATAATTAGCTTGTACCTTGCTTCAAGTATCCATGCATTGAATGATTCAGTAAAGTTATTGCCCACAACCTGATTTATGCACACTATATCTAAATAGGCTCTGCACCATGCTCTTGGAGGATATTCTTCTATTAAATCATGTCCAACCTCTCCATCAACTTTCTTGATCTCTTAAAGTTGGTCCTCTAACTCCTCTGTAAATGATGACCATGCAACCTACCATAGCAACTTTTTCAGCTCACTTTTGCCCCATCTGCTGTACCAATTTGCCTTAATATGCCTTGCACAATATCTCTAATTTACTTCAGGTAAGACTGTCCTTACTGCTTCAAGAAGCCCGTAAGTATCAAATAAAACAACTAAAATTAATAAAGAAAATAGTATCAAGAAAAGGTAATTAAATTGCAAATTAGTAGTATATTATTAAATTCTACATATCTGATATGAATGTCAGTGCTTCACCATTTTGAAGCACAAGGAAATGTTGCAAATGTGGCATAAACCATGTCGAAGTCCTCTTAGTCTCTTTATCTACCACAACCCAAGCTAGAGGGTAGAAAGATTTATTACTG
The DNA here is from genome assembly GCF_036512215.1 of Solanum lycopersicum. Classification (NCBI taxonomy): domain Eukaryota; kingdom Viridiplantae; phylum Streptophyta; class Magnoliopsida; order Solanales; family Solanaceae; genus Solanum; species Solanum lycopersicum. The sequence goes on from NC_090807.1 coordinate 53,236,707, forward strand.
TCTTGACCAACAGCACACAATACTTGTTCCTTAACCTTTCCTTTAAGGAATTTACCATCTAACCCAATCAGTGGTCTTAATCCAGACTTAAAACCCAGCTTAATTGCCTTGAAACAGATATACATCCTAAGAAATTTTCTCTTACCATTAGATAGTGTCTTCTTCAGATAAATCTATCACAATGTCAGACCCTGGATTACAACTTCTCAATTCAGTAGCATAACCCTCTAATTTTTTTAAGAGTCTACAAAGCTACCTTCTAAGCTTTTCAATATCTCCTTTTTGGTTCTCTTGCACTTTGCTTCACCAACATTGATCTCAAAAACTCTATTGTAAATCAGTCTTCATTTGTTTAACCTTGTACGTAGGTAACTTTGTAATTTTTTCTTAAAATACAAGGCTATTGTTGAGTAATCTATTGTAGAGTTATCATATGTTATTCCACACTATATATGATTTACAAGTGTTTTGATACTAACACCAGGAGTAGTCATATCCCCAGAAATAAGAAGTAAAAATGGACAGCCATCAGCAGCACATGTGTACCTCAATCTGTTTTTATCACTCTTCACCACAACAAGTTCTACCTTCTTAGCTAAAGCATAATGTTTACAAAACTGTTTTACTTCAGCTATGTCTTAAATGTCATACCCTTAACAATCTCCTTATAATCTTGCAGACTATCATTTATATTCATCCTATTTTTAGTAACGAAATTTTCTAATTCTTCTGTGTCATAATCTGAACAACTAAATACCATTCCATTATTACTATCATCATCACTTTCACTACAATCTGTACCCTCATTAATAATTGGTGCAAGTAAAAATGACCCATCATGCATCAAAATATCAGTTGCATTAACAGATAATTCACAATCATCCTAGCAAACAAGTGAATTGATTTATACCCACTAGATATAAAAGATGCTAAGGTCCTAACTCCCTCATCACCTATTATTTCAAAATATTTTTTGGTTGGAGCAAGAACAATAAGTTCTTGCACACCCATAAAGCCTAACTTATATGTGTACTCATTCACTAAGTCTAAAAAATATATAAGGTCAGGATCATACCCTTTCCAATAAGTCACACTTCCTCTATCATAATATGGTTTTGGACTAGTTAGCCACTCACCATCATGATGAAAGTATATTGTAACTTCAACCATTTTATTGACCTACAAAGAGTTATGAAATAACATAAGCAATAGTAAGTATAAGACAGTTAGATGAAATACAGTGAACTATTAAACTGTTTTCGACTTCTCTTTTAACAAGGGTTTATTTTTTATGTAATGTAAAAAGAACAATAGATGGTTCATCAAAAGTTATAGATTGTGCAAATATAATATCATCTCTATCATGGTATCTACATCATTTAAAGAGAATTACAATTTAAAGATACTGTGTTTCAATAACAATTCTTTTCTAACATTGCATTGTTCAAAGTAAACTAATGATCTTTATAATCAGGGAACGAAGACAACGGGAAGCAATCTGGTTTTGTTTATCTTCAACTAAGGTTCAGTTCACTTGAAGGATAGTTTTGAAGCACATTAGGATTAAGTAATTCAATTAGCAAGTCACATTAGTTAAGTTAGTTAGTCACATACAGTAAGTTAGTCATATTGAGTACTTTAAGAAAGTCATATTAGTTAAGTAAGTCACACAATAACCTGCACAGACAAGTCCAATTTTATAATGTCAAAGTTAGAATCCCAAGTTAGAATCTTTAATACAAGGGAAGGAATTTTTTTTAATTCAAAAGCACAAACAAATCCCAATTTTTTTAATCTCTAATTGACTAAAAATTATCCACAACAAAAGATTCCTACATGGGTTGTTGCACTAAGACTAGGGGAGTGTGCCTTGGGGAGTTATATCTGTATGTATGCATCTATTCTTTGGTGCAAAGAATCTTAGCTTTTTGCTATTTATATATATATATATATATATATATATAAAATTTTGTTTGATCTGATTGTATAAATATTCTTTATACAACGTGAATATATAAAACTTAAATTTTTTCTCTTCCATGCCTCATTCCAATATGTATTTTACTTCTATATAGGCATTGACAATTTAACTTTTTTCACATAATCAAATCAATCACTAATATTTTCTTTTTTATGTCATTATTCATAAGATGAGTGGAATTGGTAACTTGAAAAATGTAATTATAGTAGAGCATCCAAAACTAAAATTATAAACCCTCAATCTAACTTTACATATAAAAAAATCATTACACTTTCTATTTTGTAAGTGTATATATAGAAGTACTGAAAATTATACTAAACTCAATGCAAATTATTAATTTTATCTCTAAACTATGGAAAACCTTAAAAACTAAGCTCAAACAAGTCCAAATTTTTTAATCTCTAATTGACTAAAAATAGTCCACAACAAAAGATTCCTACAAAAAATAAAGTGGTAGGTAGACATGAATACAAGATAAAGAAATTCCCACAAAAGATAAAGTGGTAGGTAGACATGAATACAAGATAAAGAGGTGGTAGGACATGAATACAAACAAACAATAAATATTTCTTTAACACTCTATCAAACCAGCAAACAAAAAATAATATTTTCAATGAAATGTGAACTTCATTCATGGAACGTATACTTCACTAAAACCTAGAACAATTTTCATTATAAAATGCATATTATACAAAATAAAGAAAGAAACAACAAGAAAAAACAGCAATAACAGATAGATTCGATGAAAACCAAAAAGTTGGAAAACTTCAAAATCGACTGGGTACCTTTAACGAGCACACGATAGATTAGACGAAAACAAGTTCGAATCTAGAAAGACAAAGTGGAATCGCGGCGGAGACAATCGACGACTAGGGTTTTGGTTTGTGAATCGTTGCAGAGACGACTAGAATTTTGGGTGAAACACGACGGATCTTTCTTTGGGTGTTTAGATTAGGGTGTGTGTGTGTTTGGGATTCTTTTAATGGGTTATGGGGTGGGTTATGGGTTAAAAAAGGGGTCAAACGGGTAGTATAATACGATCATGACACGTGTAATAAAATATTGGTCCGTTAGTGACAAGGTCATATTTGTACCACTAATGTGACGGTAGGGATATACGTGTACGAATAGTATAATGGAGGGTATATACGCACCTTTTATTAAAGTTCGTTGGTAAATCTGTTCCTTTTCCCTTTCCGTTTTTTGTGTTTTAAAAAAGGATTATGGAATTGAAAACTTGAAAAACCTCTTCTCATATGCCTAAATAGAAAAAATATATGAAAATAAGGTATAAAACGCAATCGACGAATTCGATTCATGTACAACTTTCAGTCTCTTCTTATCATTATTATTTTTCACAACCTATAATTTTTTTTTGTGTTTTAAAAAATGTCATGTCATTGAAAACTTGAAAAACCCTTCTTAGATGTTAAAATGGAAAGAACTGGAAAAAAAGAAGCATAAAACGCATTCAGCGAGTGCGATTTATTTATAAATTTCAGTCTCTTTTTATATTTTAGTGAAATTACATTATCACCCTTCCGTTTATGTTCGATTTCAACTTTATCAGTGAATGTTCGATTATGTATAATTTTAATTTCTCCCCTATTTTTCTTTTCAGGACCACAATTTCCTTTTTTGTGTTTTAAAAAAGGTCATGCCGTTAAAAACGTGAAAACTCTTCTTAGATACTTAAATAGAAAGAACTAATAAAATAAGACATCAAATCTATTCAACGAATGCGATTTATGTACAAATTCCAGTCTCTTCTTATTTATTGGTGAAATTATATTAATACCTCTTACATTTAGGTATAAATTCAATTTTATCGGTGAATGTTATATTCTACACAATTTTAGTCCCCTGTCCTATTTTTCTTGCCTCGACCCAAATTTATTATGTTGTGTTTTTAAAAAAGGTCATACCGTGTGTAAAATTGAAAAGCCACCCTTCTTAGATGCTTAAATGGAAAGATCTGAGAAAACAAGGTATAAAACGCATTTGACGAATGAGATTTACGTACAAATTTTAGTCATGTTTGATTCTCCACAACTTTAATCCCTTCTTCTATTTTTCTTTTCACGGCCAACAATTTTATTTTTTGTGTCATAAAAAAGGTCGTGCTGTTGAAAATTAAAACAACCCTTCTAATAGCCTAAATAGAAAGAGCTGAGAAAATCAGTAATAAAAAACATTCAGCGAATGCGATTTATTTACAATTTCAGTCTTTTCTTATATTTTGGTGAAATTACATTATTACCTTTTCCGTTTAAGTTTAGATTAAATTTTAGCAGTGAATATTCGATTCTCCACAAATTTAATCCCCTATCCTATTTTCTTTTCACGACCCACAATTTTATTTTTTGTGTTTTAGAAAAAGGTCATGCCGTTGAAAACTTGAAAATTCTTTCTTAGATGCCCAAAAAAATGTGATGATAAAATAAGAATAAAACGCATCCGGCGAATGCAATTTATGTACAAATTTCCGTCTCTTCTTATTTATTGGTGAAATTACATTACTACCCTTTCCGTTTAAGTTTAAATGTTTGATTCTCCACAATTTTAATTTCCTCTAGTATATTTCTTTTCTCGACCCATAATTTTATTTTTTGTGTTTTAGAAAACCCTTCTTAGATGCCTAAATAGAAAAAATTGCGAAAATAAGACATTAAATGCATTCGACAAATGCGATTTATGTACAAATTTCAGTATTTTTTTATTTTTGGTAAAATTACATTACTACCTCTTTTGTTTAAGTTTAAATTCAACTTTATCTGTGAATGTCGGAATTCCCACTGTAACGATCTGAATCGTCATTATTTAGGAAAGTCAAAAGTCCACGAAAAATCTAGACCTTGTACCGTTACAGTGGGCTGGATGTTTCTGGCGCGGCGACGCTATAGCGGGGTAAGTTCGCTACAAGTGGGACAAAACGTAATTACAAGAAATTCTATTCTCTATCTTCCTAAAATACCTAGAAAGGTCATAATTATCCCAAATACCTCAGAAAAATCATTCTAAGCTTAATAAAGAAGGAAAGGAGTTTTCTAGCATGGGGATGACCATATCTTACAAATTCTTGGTCAATTTCACCGTAGCGAGTCCGAAAAAGCTGGGAACAAAATCAAAAATCATTTACAAGGTTAGGTTTTATGCATTGAGTAGTTGTAAATCGTGCTTACCATGTAATGTATGAAATGAATAGTATGAATTATGAGTAACTTTCGTGCATCGATTGAATTTGTGGAAAATTGTTATAATTCAACGTAATTGTGTTAGTCCTTCAGTAGAGATTTAGATGACTGTCAGGGTTTGGATAAATTGCTTCAAAATAAGGGTATTCTATAAGGTGGAACAAGACTATGGGTGTACGCTATATTCAATCTAGTGAAGTCAGGACATTGATGAGTTGGTGAATTAGGATTAAACTCTAATAACGCACACTAATGAAGAGTTAGGGCTACTCTCAGTCTAATTCATATTACGAATTGAGAAGTAATTTGTAGGTTATGGTTGTAAATTCATGATTGGGTGATGTATGATGTTATTGGTTTATAGTAATACTTGTATGTGTATGATTGTTGCAATATTGATCACACTTCTTGTAAAAGAGATGGATAGATGATGTAGCTATGAAATCATGATATAAATGTACGATCTTGATGATATACTTGTGATTGTGATTGTGGTGTGTGAATAGTGATCGAATTTCCACGTTCCTACAAGCTAATTGGGATCGATTGCCATGTTCCGACATAAATATTGAATCGTGTTGCCATGTTCCGGCACAACTATTGGTACGAGTTGCAACATTCCGGCACAATTATTGGATCGGATTATCACATTCCGGCACAACGATGGGATCAAATTGCCACGTTCCAACAAGCTAACTGTTTGAGTTTGAATTCCATGAGAGGACCAACTACTTGTCGTAAATGTGAATTGTGGAGCATGTTATATTCAATATTTTGTGTGGATGCCTTGAGGGTCAATTGTAGGTGGATTAGGTATGTGCATACGAATATGAGATGATGTGGATGTGTTCTATAATGTATACTTGTTGGGCAATAGGGAAAGATCAGGGTGTTTTAGGGGTGAATGGTGAATAGCGAGAGATGTTCATGGTAATAAGTACCAAATGAGAGCCGGATACGGTTAGAGTTGAGGTAACGAAACTATGTGGTCTTGGTTAGGCAAGGTGATAAGAATTAAGGGTATTACACGATCGACTGGTAGGAAAGGAAGGTGGTAGTAATCAAAAATACTTGATGAGGTTAGCATGTTTAGTTTGTGATCTAATAAAATTGAAATGTGTCAGTTGTTGGTAAAGTGGTTAGTATTTAAAACATTGGTGTAAATAAAAGGTTATCTAAGAAAGGTCAAGGGTGGAGAAGCGATTGTGTAATGCATGATGTTATTATTTATTTCATATATTATGAGGTGGGAGTCAGATTGATCAATGAGGCCTACCACTACGTGTGGTTGTACTAATACTACTCTTGCTATATCTTTTGACATACTCTGTATGTAGGATTGGTGATGTTTCAATCGGGGAAGACGAAGAAATTCTCCAACAGCTTTTATCTTTCCTTCTGCCGATGGGAGCTGTCTTTTGTTATTTTGTCTAGTCTTTATTCTAAGTAGCTCTTGTATCTGTTAGACTAGATCTTTGGGGTTGTAATTAATTTACAAGTTTTATCTAGTTCGTTAAAAAAGAATCCGTATACAAAGATTTTTATCTCTATTATATGTGTATTTGTTATTTTTCCGCATGTTTAAACTTAAGAGTATGAGGGTTCTGCCACTTAGGGGTTAGAGTAGGTGCATGCACGGCCCGTGGGTTGGGTTGACACCCACAATTTTAATCCCCTTCTCTATTTTTCTTTTCACAATCCACAATTTTTTTGTGTTTCAAAAAAAAGGTCAAGCTATTAAAAACTTGAAAAATCCTTCCTAGATGCCTAAATAGAAAGAACTGAGAAAATAAGGCATAAAAAGCATTCAGCAAATGTGTAGACACATAATTTTTGACCGAATTTAAGTTTTATACCCTTTATAGAATTTAAATATTTTTTATTTGACTTTTATCCTATTTTATTAAGTTTATTTTTAAAGATTTGAAAACTACAAAAAATAGAATCACACTTTAAGGTATATTTTTATTCATTCAAAGTATTAATAATAAATTAGTGATTTTAATTTTTTTATTTTTTAATCTAGCTATTTAATTTTTCTTAATCAATATTATTATTATTTTATTTAGTAACAAAAAAAACCAACCATTTACCGTTAAAATCCATATGCTAAGATTCATGTAATTCTATTAGTGAGTTTGTTAGCATTATTAGTTAGCATCTGCAACACTAGTTTGTTAGCATCAGCTTGTTAGTTAGTTACAAACTGTACAATGACTTTCCAATTGTTAGTTAGAGCAGTTATTAGTTAGTTAGTAGTTAGTTAAGTCATTGAATTAGAATGCTATATATAAAGCTTCATTGTAATAGTTAGAACAGATCGATGACTTCACAAGTTCAATACATTTTCTTCTTCTTCTTCTTCTTCTTCTCTACCTTACCCTTAATTCTGTCTAGATTCAACACTATAATGGTGAGTTCATAGACTCACATTTTCTTCATGGTATCAGAGCCGGAGGATGCTGGATTATAGAGTAAGGATCTAGAGGAGTTTAGATCTTCTCTAGTTCTTTGAAATTGTGATTTTAAGGTTCTGCTGGAAGAGTTTAGATGTCCTCCTCCAGAAATTGTTTTTTCATGTTGATCGATTGGTTGTGAAGCTGTTGTTTCTTCTTCTAGGTGAACTTAGATATAATCTAGCTAGTTAAAACTGTTTGTTGATTAATTAGCTCGATAATGGCTGTGTTGAGAATTGATCAAAGTGATCCTCTATATATTGGACAATCAGATTCATCAGGAGCTATGCTAATTCCTATCAAATTGACTGGTTCTGAGAATTATGGAATTTGGAGCAGATCCATGAGGATTGCACTCTTAGGAAAAAGGAAATATGGTTTTGTAACTGGTGCTTGCACCAAAGCATTGTACAAATATGAACTTCATGAACAGTGGAAAACATGTAACGCCATAGTTTTGTCATGGTTAATGAAAACTGTGAGTGAGGAGCTTCTTAGTGGCATAGTTTATGCCACAACTGCATTCTCTGTTTGGGCAGATCTCAAGGAAAGGTTTGATAAGGTGAATCGAAAGAGAATGTATCAATTGCACAAGGAGATAACTACACTTACATAAGGTACTTAAGACTTTATGGAGTGAGTATGATGCTGTGACACCACATTCTAGCTGCTCATGTCCACAATCTAAGGAGTATGTAGATCACCTTCATGAATTGAGGCTAATTCAGTTCTTAAGTGGATTAAATGAATCATATGATCAACCTCGTACACAGATATTGCTTAAAGGAATTACTCCTTCTCTAAACCAAGCATATGCCATGATCAGAGAGAATGAAATTCAACATTCAACATACATAGTTAATGTTATTGATAAATCAAACTCAATAGTGATGAATGTAAGTAGAACTCAAGGGAAGGAAGTTTTTACTTAATGGAAAGAAGTTTTTAAGGGTAAGAAATGTGATTACTGTCACTTTTCTAGTCATACTAGAGATAATTGCTACAAACTAATTGGTTATCCAAGTGATTGGAAATTTAAGAAGAAGTTAGGTTATGGCAATAAAAATATCAGTGGTGGTTCTAGTGCTGGCTATGGAGGTGCTGGAAATAAGATCATTAGTGATGGTTCTAGTGCTGGTTATAGACGTCCACATATAGCCAACAATGTGGCAGGTGACTTCAATATTTCTTATGATCAGTCTCAAATAGCCTTAACCAGTCAAACTGCAGGAAGTGACACATGTTTAGCAAGAGCACAAGTGTTCACAGAGAAGGAATATAAACAAATTCTGGAGATGCTGAACAAAGAGGAGCCAAAGAGAGTTAACATGACAGGTATTACAACTTGTTTAATGTTAAATTCTTTCTCACAAGACTGGATTGTAGATTCTGGTGCTACTCATCATGTTACAACACATAAGCAATCATTGTTCAAGAGTTATGAATTGAATAAATCACAGAAGAACCAGGTATATTTACCCACATGGGATAGAGTAGATGTGAATCATATTGGTGAATCAGCTATATTTGAAGATGAGGTTGTGAAAAATGTACTGCATGTACCAGATTTCAAGTTCAATATGTTGTCAGTGTCCAAAATAACAAGGGAATTGTCTTGTTTTGTGTCATTTTATCCGGACTTTTGTGTTTCCCAGGACCTCCTCAATGGCAGGGTGAAGGGGATTGGTAAGGAGCAGGGAGGTTTATACATGTTCAAGAGTGGCTCAACATTGAATAAAATAGACAAATGTAAGCAACAAGTAATGGTGGTTGCAGGTACATCAAATCAAGATACTCAACTTTGGCATCAAAGACTTGGACATCCTTCTCATCTAATCATGAAGCATCCAAAATTGATTTCTAACAATAAAGATGACACATTTACTAGTTGTCATGTTTGTCCATTAGCTAAACAAACAAGACAAGTATTTATAAGTAGTAATTCTAGAGCTTCTACTAGTTTTGATTTGGTTCATATGGATTTATGGGGACCATATAAAATTCCTACTTTGGACAAGAAGCATTACTTTCTAACTATAGTTGATGACTACAGTAGATTTGTTTGGATTTACTTGTTGCAATTGAAGTCTGAAACTGTTGTAGCCATAAAATTGTTCCTCTCTATGATCAAGACTCAATTTGGTGCACATGTTAAATTTGTGAGATAAGATAATGGTACTGAGTTCTTTAACTCTCAATGTATAAAATTGTTCCATGAACTAGGAATACTTCATCAAAGCAGTTGTTCATACACACCTCAACAAAATGGTGTAGTGGAGAGGAAGCATAGACAGATTCTTAACATAGCTAGAGCCATCAGATTTCAATCAAAATTGCCTATTAGATATTGGGGATATTGTGTCAAAGCTGTTGTATATTTGATGAATAGATTACCTTCTTCAAGTATCTCAAACAAAAGTCGTTATGAACTTCTTTACTCCAAAACTCCAACACTTGATCATCTAAAAGTTATAGGATGTTTATGTTATGCTACAGTGATGCCTAAGGGTGATAAATTTGCAGAAAGAACTGTTCCTACTTTATTTCTAGGATATGAGCTACAAAAGGGTTATGTGTTGTTGGATATAAAGTCCAAAAGGTTTCTGGTGAGCAGAGATGTAGTTTTTCATAAAAATATCTTTCCTTTTTCAACAAAAGAAGTATATACAGAAGCATCAACATATATATGTGGTTCTCCATTAGATATTATTGATAATTCTTTGAAAGATTGTGATCTTGAGGTTACCAAAGACACAGAAGCTCATGATGATAATGCTAAAAATGCTAATGGTAATGCAGACACAGGAGCTCTTTATGATGACATTACAATTAGTGTTCCTATTGCTACTGAGATTGTTGAAGTGACTACTACAAGTATTAGAAGAACTTCAAGGAGGATAAAGGAACCAATTTGGATGAAGGATTATACAAAGGGAAAACAAAGTAGCACCAGGCATCCAATAGCCAATTCTCTTAGCTATAATAGAGTTACATCTGGTTACAAAGCATTTGTAAGCAAATTCTCTGAGTGCATTGAACCTAAATTTTTTCATCAAGCTGTCAAAGATGATAGATGGATTCAGGATATGCAACAGGAGATAAAGGCTTTAGAAGGGAATACATACTGTGGGCTCTAAATGGATTCATGGTTAGTAGTTGATCTACCTAAAGGAATGCATACTGTGGGCTCTAAATGGATTTACAAAATAAAATACAACGCAGATGGTCAAGTTGAAAGGTTCAAAGCTAGATTGGTAGCTAAGGGATATAGTCAACACGAAGGGTTAGACTATCATGATACTTTTTCACCAGTTGCAAAAATGGTGACAGTTAGATGTGTGATTGCCTTAGTTGTCTCAAAAGTGTGGCCTATGTATCAAATGGATGTTTATAATGCCTTTCTTCAAGGTGATCTTGAGGAAGAAGTCTACATGGAGATGCCTGAAGGATTTAGGTCTCAGGAGAAAACAAAGTGTGCAAGTTACTTAAGTCTCTATATGGCCTTAAACAGGCATCCAGACAGTGGAACTTGAAGTTGTCTAATGCCTTAATAGCAGCTGGTTTTTCTCAAAGTGGATATGATTATTCATTATTCACCTTAAAGAAAGATGCAAACATTGTAGTTATTCTTGTTTATGTTGATGATTTGCTGATTACTGGAAGCAATACTAAAATGATTAATGAAGCAAAGGCAAATCTACACAAACAGTTCAAGATTAAAGACCTTGGTGAGCTCAGATTTTTTCTTGGTATTGAAGTGTTAAGATCAGTAGAGAGAGTGATTTTGAATCAAAGAAAATATGTGTTAGAACTTATTTCTGAATCTAACAGGTGCAAAACCTTCCACCACTCCTATTGAATCAAATCTCTAATTAACATCAGTAGAATATGATCAGGCTAATGACTATACTGTAGATGTTATATTACAAGATATCACAACCTATCAAAGGGTGATTGGAAATCTCCTATATGCTACTATTACCAGGACAGACATTAGCTATGCAGTACAAGTTCTGAGCTAGTTTATACAAGCTCTCAAGAGATCACATTGGGATGCAACAATGAGAGTAATTAAGTATCTTAAAGGAACAGTTGGTCAAGGAATATGGCTACAATCTAAACCTGCTAATGAGTTATCATGTTGGTGTGATTTTGATTGGGCTGCCTGTCCTAATACTAGGAGATCTATCACAGGATATGTGGTCAAGTTTGGAGAATCACTTGTATCCTGGAAATCAAAGAAACAACATACTGTTTCCAGAATCTCAACTGAGGCTGAATATAGAAGCATGGCATCAGCTGTATCTGAAGTTACTTGGCTATTGGGGTTATTTACTGATCTAGGTGTGAAAATCCACATGCCGATTCTTGTGTTTAGTGATAGTAAATCTGCAATACAACTTGCAGCAAATCCAGTTTTTCACGAGAGGACAAAACACATTGAAATTGACTGTCACTTCATTAGAGATAAGATCAAAGCCAAGGTTATTAACACAGTTCATGTTCATACTCAACAACAACTCGCAGATTTGCTAACAAAGGGGTTGAGTTGAACTCAACATTCATATCTTTTGGGCAAGCTTGGTGTGCTCAACATTTTGCACCCTTCAGCCTGAGGAGGAATGTTAAAATCCATATGCTAAGATTCATGTAATTCTATTAGTGAGTTTGTTAGCATTGTTAGTTAATATTTGCAGCATTGTTAGTTAGCATCTGCAGCACTAGTTTGTTAGCATCAGGTTGTTAGTTAGTTACAAAGTGTACAGTGACTTTCCAATTGTTAGTTAGAGTAGTTATTAGTTAGTTAGTAGTTAGTTAAGTCATTGAATTAGAATGCTATATATAAAGCTTCATTGTAATAGTTAGAACCGATTGATGGCTTCACAAGTTCATTTTCTTCTTCTTCTTCTTATCTACCTTACCCTTAATTCTGTCTAGATTCAACACTATAATGGTGAGTTCATAGACTCACATTTTCTTCATTTACCCACTACCCCAACCCACCTACACTACCCCACTACGCACTACATACCCACTATCTCTCCCCCACACCCTACTAGCACAACACACCTCACACTATATATCTACAATCAGCCAAAAAAAGAGGAAATAAACGTGAAAAGAAAAAAGAAAAAAAAACAATACACACACAGAAAAGGAAGAAAAATCACTCACAAACATAAAAAAATCAGCAAATATATTCACATTTTATTTTATATTTTGCTTTAACTCACAAACAAAAGTTGAATTTGAGGTTTACTTTTGTGGTTTCGAGTTCGTGGTTCCTTATTCAGATTGTTTTCTTTTAGTAGAATTTTCGCAAGAGGTATCATTTAATTTTTATTGTATAATTTAAATCATGATTGTACAAGCATTGATTGCAATATATTGAAGTTGTCAAGTTTCACATGTAGTTAAATCATTATGTCTTTATATGAAGTATGTCCAACTATTTCATATCAACTTTATGTTTAGATCCTTTATATAATTATATTTAGTGTGAAATTGCTATAATAAACTATAATTTATTTCATATTTATATAACCCATAGTTTATTTCATACTTAAGTAAAATTATTGTCCAAATGTATTCTTATTTTGCATATTTAGTTTTGTAGATAATATGTATAGTTATTATGTAAATATGTAAACTTTTATAATAATAATATGTGCAGTTATTATGTAAAGATGTTAATTTTAGTTAATAGATTTTTTTTAATGCCAATGACCTTAAAAAAGGAGTTCAAAAAAATTATATGAAAAAGGATATTGAAGAAGGTGTCACTTGAACAATGTGGCACATATGTAATTAAGATAACTAGTTAGTTAAGAGTTAGTTAAGAATTAGTTATAGTTGTTATATGTATTAGTTATTGTATAAATACACTGATGTAAATAGGCATGTACATTACATTCATACTAATACAATTCTATTCTAAAAAGTCTTCTTCTTCGTCTGCATCTTCATCTCTTCTTCTTTCTCTCTATTCTTCTTCTTCTACATGCTGGTATTCTGATTTACTACACATGGTATCAGAGCAGTCGCAATAGTTAGGATCAAAATTGTCTAAACGCAGCCTGAAAAGTTGAAGCAACAATGGCAGCTGTTGATAATGAGTTACCAGAAAAACTGAGTCATAATCACCCATTGTTCTTGAACAACATCGATAATTCAGGTGTTATGTTAGTCTCGATTCAGCTATCTGGATCTGAGAACTTTTCGGTGTGGAGCAGAGCTATGAGAATAGCCATTTGGGAAGAAATAAGCTAGGATTCATTGATGGATCTTGCAAGAAGGAAGCATATGGAGAAAACTTGAAGAATTTGTGGGAACGATGTAATGCCATTGTTCTGTCTTGGATAATGAACTGTGTATCAAAAGAATTACTTAGTGGGATTGTTTACTCAACAAATGCAGCAGAAGTGTGGAAGGAGTTGAGTGAAAGGTATGATAAAGTAGATGGAAGTCGAATTTATCAATTACACAAAGAAATTGCAACTATCACTCAAGGTATGAGTACAATTTCAGTGTATTTTTCTAGATTGAGAGAACTATGGGTAGAGTATGATAGTTTGGTTCCTATAGCTAGTTGTGGTTGTCCTGGTTCAAGAGATCTCAATGTGTTTATGCATAATCAAAAATTGCTGCAGTTTCTCATGGGTCTTAATGAGTCATATGATCAAGCAAGAGGCCAGATTCTTATGATGATGCCTCTTCCTTCTCTTAACAAGGCATATTCCATGTTGATTGAGAGAGAGACTCAGTGTAGGATTACATAATCTGTTAGTAGTGAACAAGTAGAATCGCATGCAATGTTTACTACTTGAAGTCAATCTGTACCTAAACATAAAAATCCTAATGTTCCTAGCTATGATTCAAGTGTGTATTGTGACTATTGTAATAGAACAGGACATACTAGAGCTGTATGTTTTCAGCTTCATAGATATCCTCCTGGTCTTGAAAGAAGGAAGAAAGGATCATCATATGGAAGAGGGAGAAATCAGAATGATAAAAGACAACTTCATACAGAACATAATGCTATCAGTAATGATCAAGAAGATTTTAACTCTAATAGAGAAGAAAGTTCAAGCAACAATTCTTATAGTCAAAGCTGCAATGGAAGAGTAAATCATAATGAATATAATAGAGGATTGAGTGTCATTCAGGATCAATACAGTCAGATTCTATAAATGCTTGGGCATACAAATGCTAAGGGAGGAACAGAAGGGTCAGGCTCACAGTCTAACAGTGCTGCAAATGCAAATATAGTCCAAGATTATGCATCTTCAACAGGTAATGATATTGCACTTATAGTTAGGGATAAACAACAAGGGTGGATCATAGATTCAGGTGCTACTACTCATATGACATCTTTGCCTACTGTACTTGATTACCAGCAGCAAGTTTTATCAGATAAGCCTAGAAGAGTGTATTTGCCAAATGGAGATAATGTCAAGGTCACTCATACAGGATCTTGTCATCTGACGTCACAAGAAAAAATAGAAAATATTCTGTTAATTCCTGATTTCAAGTTAAATCTGTTGTCAGTCTCAAAGCTTACAAGAGATCTAAACTGTGTTGTCTCCTTCTTTCCTGACTTTGTTATATTTCAGGACCTCTACAATGGGCAGGTGAGGGGGATTGGTAGAGAAAGTGCAGGTCTCTATCATTTACCTATTCACAAAGTCAGTAGAGGCAAACATGAGCAGTGCTTCACAACTGAAGAGAATAAAGAAACACAAACACAAAGTCTTCCATCTATATCTGATTCAAGAATTCTACTATGGCATCAAAGTCTAGGCCACACCTCCTCTAGTGTCTTAACACAAGTACTTCACTTTCCTGTCACTCAGTGTTCCAAGGAAGTACACACTTGTACAATTTATCCATTAGCTAAACAACATAGACTACCATTTGTTCATAGTAATTCAATGTCTACTCAGGCTTTCTAGCTACTACATATTGATGTATGGGGGCCATTTAATACTGCTACATATGATGGGAATAGATTCTTTGTAACAATTGTTGATGATTGTACAAGAATGTTATGGCTCTTTCTAATCAAGTTGAAAAGTGATGTTTGTGTTGTGCTACAAAACTTCTTTGTGCTAGTTCAAACACAGTTTCAGTCCAAAGTTCAGATCATTAGAACTGATAATGGTTCAAAATTTGTAAATGCTGAGTGTAACAAACTTTTTGTCAGTAGAGGGATTGTTCACCAAAGAACTTGTATACATACTCCTCAGCAGAATGGCATAGCTGAAAGAAAACATAAACATATCCTAGAGATAGCTAGAGTAATAAAGTTTCAAGGTCACATTCCAATCAAATTTTGGGGGCATTGTGTACTAAGTGCTGCATATATTATAAATAGGATTCCTACACCAGTGTTACAAGGTAAATCACCTTATGAAATGTTCCACAAGAGACAACCTTCACTTCAACATTTAAGAGTATTAGGTTGCTTGTGTTTTGCCAAGAATATGTATATTCAGGATAAGTTTCAACCAAGAAGTGTAGCTGCTATTCATATGGGTTATAGTGAAAATACAAAAGGATATATACTTTATGATCTAAAGAACAAGTATTTCTTTCTTAGCAGAGATGTCTTGTTCAGAGAATCAACATTTCCTTTTGCAATACCAACCTCTACAGCTTGGCAATTATTTCCTACTACCTTCTCATCAGATGTTGCTTCTGATCCTACACAGTTACCTCTAACTGAAGTTGACACTGGTACATCCACAGTAGAAGGTTCCATTCTTGCACAAAGGAGGTCCACAAGAAGTAGTAGAGCTCTTTTATGGATGAAAGATTATGTAGCTGTTGCAAGCCTCAAGTCTGGTAATAAGCCAACATACTCTATTGACAAATATGTTGTCTATGATCATCTACATACTTCATATCAGACATTCTTATCTAATTTTGGTAATGATATTGAACCATCCGCATTTGAGGAAGCATGTTCTGATCAGAGATGGGTGGATACTATGAAATCTGAGATTTCAGCCTTGGATGCTAACAACACTTGGACTGTTGTTCCATTACCACCAGGCAAGAAGGCTATTGGGTTCAAATGGGTGTTTAAAATCAAGTACTTAGCCTCAGGAGAAGTGGATAGATTTAAAGCTCGATTAGTTGCAAAAGGTTTCAATCAAAGAGAAGGAATTGATTATCAAGAAACCTTCTCTCCAGTAGTTAAGATGGTTACTATCAGAAGTGTATTAGCACTTGCTGCTACTGAGAAATGGCATGTTCATCAAATGGATGTTTCAAATGCATTTCTGCAAGGGGATCTGTTAGAAGAAGTTTACATAGCTCTTCCTCAAGGATTTCAACCTCCCAAGGATTTTAATGTGCAGGGGGAGAAACCAGTATGTAAGCTCATTAAATCCTTGTATGGTTTGAAACAGGCACCTAGACAGTGGAATGTAAAACTTACTGAGGCACTACTCAATCTTGGCTTCGTACAAAGTCATCTAGATTACTCACTCTTTATAAAAAGAATTGGAAAATCCTTAGTGGTAATCTTAGTATATGTAGATGACATGATGATTACTGGAAATGATCTGAGTTTGATAAAGGCTACAAGAGGAACATTGCTGAATACTTTCAAGATGAAAGATTTAGGAGATCTAAGATACTTCCTTGGGATTGAATTTGCCAGATCACAAGAAGGCATTGTGATGCATCAAAGAAAATATGCCTTAGAAATAATTTCTGAAGTAGGACTTGGGGCTGCCAAACCAGTTTCTACACCACTGGATCCATATGTTAGATTAACAACTAAGGAATATGACGATATGAATGGAAAAGGAGAAGAAGATAAGCTACTGGAAGATGCAACTATATACAGAAGACTAGTAGGCAAGTTATTGTATCTTAATGTTACAAGACCAGATATTGCATTTGCTATTCAAACACTGAGTCAATTCCTTCATCGACCAAAGCAATCTCATCTTAATGCTGCACTCAGAATTGTGAGATACATAAAAAGTCAAGCAGGACAAGGAGTATTGTTATCTAGCAAAAGCTCCAAACAGCTCAAGGTTTATTGTGATGCAGACTGGGGAGCTTGTTAACACTCAAGAAGGTCAGTTTCAGGATTTATGGTAAAGATGGGAGAATCAATGATCTCTTGGAAATCAAAGAAACAGGTCACAGTATCTAGAAGCTTAGCTGAAGCTGAGTATAGAAGTATGGCCAGTTCAATAGCTGAGATTACATGGATAGTTAAGCTGTTTAAAGAACTTGGAGCTAAGATTCAAACTCCAGTCAGTGTTTACAGTGACAGTAAGTCAGCAATACAAATTGTTGCCAATCCAGTTTTACATGAAAGAACAAAACATATTGAGTTGGATTGTCATTTCATACGTGAGAAAATTCAACAAGGATTAGTTGAAACAAAGTATCTACATACAAAGGAACAGGAAGCTGATATGTTAACAAAAGGTTTAGGAAATCTCAACATGAATATTTGTTATCCAAGTTTTGTGTAATGAACTTGTTCATACCTCCAAACTTGAGGGGGAGTATTGAAGAAGGTGTCACTTGAACAATGTGGCATATATGTAATTAAGATAACTAGTTAGTTAAGAGTTAGTTAAGAATTAGTTATAGTTGTTATATGTATTAGTTATTGTATAAATACACTGATGTAAATAGGCATGTACATTACATTCATACTAATACAATTCTATTCTAAAAAGTCTTCGTCTTCGTCTGCATCTTCATCTCTTCTTCTTCCTCTCTATTCTTCTTCTTCTTCTTCTTCATGCTGGTATTCTGATTTACTGCACAAAGGAAGAAAAACATAATAATAATAAAAAGGAAAAGTTTTAAACAAATATGAAAAAAATATAATTAAAAAAAAAGAGAAAACAGAATGAAAAAAAAAAAAGGAAAAAGAGTATAAAAATTAATTCATTTTTTTTAAAAAAAGGTGCAATGAGAAAGAAGAAAACTTTTTTCGTAAAAAGTTTCTTTGTCAAAACAGAAAAATAAAATAAAACTAAAAAAAACCTTGAAATAATAATAATAATAATAA
This sequence comes from Solanum lycopersicum, assembly GCF_036512215.1. Lineage (NCBI taxonomy): Eukaryota > Viridiplantae > Streptophyta > Magnoliopsida > Solanales > Solanaceae > Solanum > Solanum lycopersicum. The sequence goes on from NC_090807.1 coordinate 53,255,385, forward strand.
TAATAATAATGATAATAATAATAATAAGGAAAAGGTAACAATTAGGAGATGTAATAGTACTTGCGTGTTAGCGTCACAATTAATCTCACATTTTTTTCTTTTAAAAAATAATTAACAATTAATTATACATAGCAATTCGTAAAAAATCCAAAGTTAGTTTTAAATAAACACGTGTCATTTTCTGAGTTGATTGGATTACTAATTTTAACATTTTAAAAAATAGTTAATTAAAGCAAATTTTAACATGTCAGCATTTGCAATATGTACGTCTCAACTTCATAATTTTTTAAATATTACAATTTTTTTAAAAAATTGAATAATTAATAACTAAATATTATATAATTAATTAAATATTGTAAATTGAAAAATTGAATAAAGGCAAACCAATGTCATCAAGTTACCGAAAACTGTCAACATTTTTTTTTTTTAAAAAAAAAACAGATCTAATTTTTCAAAATCCAATTTATAAATTAGTAGAACTTGAAATTTCTGTTTTTAAAAATATAAAGCAATTGAAGTTTTGCAGTATTTTTAATAGTCAATTAATTTTTATATTTTTTTTAAAAATACAAATAGCGTGGCAAAATATTCAAACAATTAATTTCAATTCCATTCAAACTCAATAGGTTAGGTAGTTTAAAATAAAAGAATTAGGATAAGTTTAAACTGAAAAAAATATAATTGTATCATTTTTACTTTTTTTTAAATAACTTGCCACATTTAAATTATTAAACTCTTAGTCGCGCATCCGCTGTGAATGGAAGAAGTTTATGTGGCATATAAGCTCTTCCTTTAAGTTCAGCCTTAGTAGCAATAGTTTTTAAATATAAAAATAACACTACACACACATTTAAGATGATAAATAGCAAGTTATAAACATACTTTTTAATAATAAACTACTTATAGCATATTATTATCAAGTTATAGCATATCAAGAAAAAATATATTATTCTCATTAATTTTTTTAAATAATAATTAACTTATTTAAATAATTACATTTATTATTCAGTTACCTTTTTTAAACCAATATAGTTAATTAAATTAATTATTTTAAGTTACCTTTCTTAAACAAAACTCTTAACTAGTGTAAATTCAATTAAATATTACATACTTACCTTTTTTTTTTTATAAAAATTACAAAATAATAGTGATTTTATCATTCCATAATTAATAACTACCCATCAATATCTAAAATAATTACAGTTTCATTTTTAAAATTGTCACACGTTATCTATAAAAAAAATATTATATTCCCCAAAATTTTGTTCTTCCCCAAATCCTCACAAAGTCATCTCTTTTGCACGCCTAACAATTAATTTTTCACCAAATTTCGCTCAAAAACTTTCACTCTTAATAGTCTTCTTCACCAATTCTCCTATTTTTGCACTCTAATCTTTCTTTTTTGCACTCAAATCTTCATCTCTTGCACTAAAAAAATTGTACAATGTCGAAGAGAGACAATGAAACCCCGCGAAAAAGTAGAAGGTTGAATGATGAAGCAAACTCAGACGAATTTCATGCTCCATCTTTCAAAATTTTATCACAAACACAAACTCATCCTTCATCTGCAAAAGACAAAGCTATATCAGGGAAATCAAAAATGGAAAAAAAACAAACAAACATCCAAAGAAAACCGAGAAGAAGAGAAAAGGGAAAGAAAAGCTAAAAGTAGATGAATCTGAGAAAAGTGCGAAAGAAAGAGGAAAGAAGAGGAAAGGAAAACAAATTGAGTACTCATCAGATTCTGAATCTGATTTTATAGAAGAATTGATAAAATCAAAATCAAAAAAACCAAGAGCCTCTGAAATCGATACTTCACATTTACAAGAAGAAGAAGAAACAGTTAAACCCAAAAATTTTTTAAAGGTTATTAAAAGTTTTTTCTAAAAAAATTTAAATTTAAATTATCTATTTAATTTTGTTCTAATTTCGAGTTTAATTGTGAATAGTATAGTACATTTTTATGTTCTGTTATTTGTGTATAAAATACTTAATATATATTTTTAGTATAGAAGTGTATGAAATATTTGTATCAAGTTGTTATGATATTGTTGAATATTAATATCCATAATAAAACTACATACTTTATGTTTTGATTTTATATTTAGTGTTGAATAAATTGTGTATAAAAGAATGTTGTAAGCTTGTATGAATTTGTATGAAATGCTACATCTATTTATTACATTATAAATGTATAAACAATGTATGAATTGTGTATGATTCACTGTATGAAATTACATATTTTTATATATTACAATATCAATATATGAAATATGTATGAATTGTGTATGATTCACTATATTAATTTGGTATGATCTGTATATTAAATTTGTATGAATTGTGTATGAAGTGTGTATGAATTGTGTATTAAGTTTTGTATCAAGTTTTATGATATTGTTGAATATTAATATCCATAATTAAACTACATACTTTATGTTTTGATTTGTATATTTAGTGTTGAATATATTGCATATGAAAGAATGTTGTAAGTTTGTATGAATTTGTATGAAATGCTACATCTATTTTATTACATTATAAATGTCTAAAAAATGTATGAACTGTGTATGATTATATTGTATTATGTTTGTATACTATGTGTATGAAAGTACATATTTTTTTCTATTGCAATATCAATATATGAAACATGTATGAATTGTGTATGGTTCACTGTATTAATTTTGTAATAATACGTGTATGAAATTCCATATTTGTTTCACTTACCTATCAATATATGAGTAATGTATCAATATGTGTATGATTAATGTATTAAGTTTTGTATGTTATATGTATGAAATTGATTAATTCAATTTTTATAATTTTTTAGGAGAAGAACACGCAAATACATTTGTCTTCATGTATTAGCATGAATGTATTTGCGGATTTTTGGACCTTCTTAGGTCAAGATAAGTTTCAACAGTTGCTAGATGAAACACCTTTTGCATTTTTTTATAATTTGCATCACATTAAAATCTAATGTCAATTGTTGAGACACTTATTTCTACTTGGGAATGAAAATTTTAGGGATGACATGTTTGTAATTAAAGTAAATGGTAAAGAGTTACATTTTGGGTTAAAAGAGTTTGTTTCTATAACCGATTTGAAATCTGGACCTGTTTTTGATTTTGTATCTGACCCATATGTTCCAAACAGACTCATTGCTGAAAATTTTGGAGATTTTAATAAAGTATCCAAGTCAAATTTTTATTACAAGTTTAAATTGCAAAATTTTTGAGAAGAAGATGACCGTCTAAAAATTGGTACTTTATTTCTTCTTTTCTGACTGCATCAGACCCTTCAAAAACAACAATTCCAAAATTGTATTTTGATTTGGTCGAGTCTGGACAATATGTCACATTCCCTTGGGCAAATGAGTGTTTTAATTTAACACTCAAAGCATGCAGTCAAAAATTTTTAAAAAAAATCCATCGTCATTCAAATTCAGCCAGTTCCACATAGCATTGCAGATATGGTTTTATGAGTGTTGTCATCCATTTGACAACACAATTGCTATACGTGTTTCAAATCGCACACCGAGAATTCTGAACTGGAAGACACCTAATGACGTCATTTTTTTGATGATTTGAAGAAAACAATTTTCAGAACACATGGCAATCAGGTATTTTTCATTGAATGTTATTACATTCATTATAAATCATTATACATTATACATTTTTTTTTGCTGCAGCATAAATTCAGAAATATGGTTTTCTCAGAAGAAAAGTTAAATCTCATGGACGAAACCAATTTAAATCAGTCCAGCAGCCACCATGATTCAGAAAATTACAGATCATCGGAAAATCGTGCTGTTGATAGTGAACATAAAGTTGAAGAATTGAAAGCTGATATTATAGAGGTACAAGTACAAAATTCAAATTAAAATAATTTTTTTTTGAAATTACAATATACATATCAAATACTTATTTTTTTTAATTAACCGGTTAAGGCAGAGTTGAAAGAACTCAAACTCACTGTAAGTTCCAACATATTTTTAAAGAATTAATATAATTACTTTATAATCTATTTATATATAAATTTTTTTATGTACAACGATAAGGTTCACAAGCACATGGTTGATATCAAGAGTTATGTTGATAACTCCACCAAACTGATAATTGAAGAGATTCGATTGTCAAGAGGAGAACAAATACCAGAAGAACAACCAGAGGTGTGTGTATATATATATATATATATATATATGTATGTATGTATGTATACTTTATGTATGAATATAAATATATATATATATATATATATATATGTATGTATGTATACTTTATGTATGAATATTGTTTGATAAATATATAAATTGATGTTTTCATACTAGTTGTTTATTTATATTATTATCACTCTTTTTCACTATTAAATGAACAAATATAATATACATCATACATATATATATGTGAATTATGTATATATTCATCAGTTACATATAAATGTTATGTATTAATCATGTATGAAATTTGTATTTCTAAAATTACATATGATTAATGAAAAAATGATGTATTAAATTGATATATATGTATACTTTATGTATGAATATTGTTTGAAAAATAGATAAATTGATTTTTTCATACTAGTTGTTTATTTATATTATTATCACTTTTTTTCACTATTAAATGAACAAACATAACAACACAACATATATGTGAATTATGTATATATTCATGAGTTATATGTAAATATTATGTATTAATCATGTATGAAATTTGTATTAATCAGTTAAAATTTTTTTCAGGACAACGCCAACCATCATGCTGCACAATCTGATCTAATAGATATGCCTACACTTTCAATTGGACAACAAGTCCACATGTCAAACACAGCTGGTACGATATATTCATTTTATCACATAAATGTAAAATTAAGAAATTATTTTTATTTAACTATTTATTATTCTTTATGTATATGAAGCTCAAAAGTCAATTGATGATTGTTTCAATGTTGACTCACCTACTGTTAGGTAGTGGAGCCTAATTAATTTTAGGATTTCCTATTTATTCTCTATTTTAGGCTTTCCTATTTATTCTCTACTTATTCTCTGTAACAAAAAATACTCTAATTTATTAATATAAATATACCTCACCGCCATGGAAGTTTACTCACGGGGTGTTACCACGAAATATTGGGTTTTCTCTTTCTCTCTCTAGATCTCTCATCTTGTGTTCTTCATTCATCTAGTGTGTGTGCGTAAATTCGATCCTAACAACTGGTATCAGAGCTAAGGAGATTCAACACGATCACTGAAGATGGATAGTTTGAAGCTTGGAATCGAGAAGTTTGATGGATCCGATTTCAGTTTCTGGAAGATGCATATTGAAGATTATCTGTACCACAAAGATCTTCACGAATCGTTGACCGGAGTGAAGCCGGAATCCATGACGAAGGAGAAGTGGAAACTCAAGGATCGCCAGGCTCTAGGATTGATCCGGTTGACTTTGTCAAGAAACGTGGCGGTCAACATCGTGAAGGAGAAGACTAAGTCCGGTCTGTTGAAGGCACTGTCAAACATGTATGAAAAAACCATCGGCTATGAACAAGGTATATTTGATACGTAGATTGTCCAATTTACAGATATCTGAGAATGGATCCGTTTCTGATCATATAAACGAGTTCAATATGATTGTGAGTCAATTCAATTCTGTGGAAATTAATTTCGAAGATGAAATTAAGGCGTTGATTTTGATGTCATCTCTGTCCGAGTCATGGGATACTGTTATTGCTGCAATTAGCAGTTCCCGTGAATCTAAGAAACTGAAGTTTGATGAAATCTGTGATGTTGTTCTTAGTGAAAGTATTCGCAAACGAGAAGTGGGAGATTCATCGGGCAGTGCTCTCAGCGTTGATCGAAGGGGGAGAAGTAAGACGAAAGGCCAAAATCAACATGGTCGATCAAAATCAAAGAATCGAGAAAAATACCTGAACAGATCAAACGTGACTTGTTGGAACTGTGGAGAAAAAGAACACTTTCAGACGAATTGTACAAAGCCAAAGAAGAAACAGAATCAGAAATTCGGAGATGACAATGATTCTGTAAATTCAGCAGAGGACACTGGGGATGCTCTAATCCTTAGTGTGAACAGCGCGGTTGAATCATGGATTTTGGATTCTGGTGCATCTTTCCATTCGTCTCCAAGCAAGGAGTTGTTCCAAAACTTCAAATGTGGAAATTTTGGAAAAGTATATCTTGCTGACAATAAAGCCTTAGAGATTGAAGGAAAGGGGGATGTTTGCATAAAGACCTTCTTGGGAAACCAGTAGACGTTGGAGGATGTCAGATATATTCCTGCGATCAAGAAAAATCTTATCTTTGTTGGTCAGTTGGATAGCACGGGATATGCAGCAGAGTTTGGGAAAGGTTCGTGAAATATCGTGAAAGGTGCTATGGTAGTAGCTCGTGGCACCAAATCTGGAACCTTGTACACCACTGCAGGGTGTATAAACATGGTCGCTGTTGTTGAAGGTGCTTCCGGTTCATGTCTGTGGCATAACAGACTTGGACACATGAGTACTAAAGGAATGAACATGCTGGTTGCAAAAGAAGCATTAGAGGGTCTGAAGTCTGTTGATATGGGTCTTTGCGAGAGTTGTGTTATGGGAAAACAGAAAAGAGTAAGCTTCACAAAGACTCCTAGAGAGCCAAAGAAAGTGCGGTTGGAAATGGTCCATACAAATGTTTGGGGACCATCTCCAGTATCTTCACTTGGAGGATCCAGATTCTATGTTACCATCATTGATGATTTCAGCAAGAAGGTATGAGTTTACTTCTTGAAGCATAAGTCAGATATGTTTGCAACTTTCAAGAAGTGGAAAGCTGAAGTTGAGAATCAGACCGGTTTGATAGTCAAATGTCTAAGGTCTGACAATGGAGGAGAGTATGAAAAATCAGAGTTCAAGGCATTCTGTGCAGCTGAGGGAATCAGATTGATGAGAACAGTTCCTGGTAAGGCAAGACAGAATGGAATTGCTGAGAGAATGAACAGAAAACTGAATGAGCGTGCAAGGAGTATGAGAATACACTGTGGGCTGCCCAAAACACTTTAGGCGGATGCTGTGAGCACAGCTGCATACTTGATCAACAGGGGACCATCAGTTCCTTTAGGTTTCAAGATTACAGAGGAGGTGTGGACAGGAAAAGAACTCAAGTACTCACACTTGAGGACTTTTGGTTGCACTGCTTATGTTCATATTGATCCAGAAAAGAGAGACAAGCTTGATGCCAAGGCTGTGAAATGTTACTTCATAGGATATGGTTCTGATTTGTTTGGTTACAGGTTTTGGGATGACAAGAATAGAAAGATCCTGAGACATTGTGACGTGACATTTGATGAGTCTGTCCTGTACAAGGACAGAGAGCAGAAGGTTCTAGAGATTAAAAAACAAGTGGGAGTTGAGGTTGAGTTAGAGAAGAGTAACCCAGAGATGTCGAAGCAGATACTCAACCAACTCCTACTGAAGAATCTGAAGTGGAGCAAGTTACACCTGAGCAGGTGTTAAGGAGATCATCCAGATCCATCAGGGCACCAGATAGGTATTCACCTTCATTACACTATCTATTGTTGACTGATGAGGGGGAACCAGAGTCTTTTGATGAGGCCCTACAGGTGGAGGATTCGATCAAGTGGGAGCAAGCCATGAATGATGAGATGAGGTCACTTGAGAAGAACGACACATGGGTGTTGACTGAGCTACCTGCAGGGAAGAGAACTTTGCTGAACAAGTGGGTATTCAGAATTAAGATTGAACCAGATGGCAAAAGAAGGTTCAAGGCTCGTTTAGTGGTTAAAGAATATTCACAAAGGAAAGGTATTGATTATGCTGAAATATTCTCTCTTGTTGTGAAGTTAACCTCTATTCGAATTCAGTTGAGTGTTGTTGCATCAAAGAATTTGCATCTAGAGCAAATGGATGTAAAAACAACGTTTTTACATGGAAATCTGGACAAAGAGATCTATATGCAGAAACCGAAAGGATTTGTGGTTCTAGGCAAGGAACACATGGTGTGCAAGCTCACCAGGAGCTTGTATGGACTAAAGCAAGCACAAAGGCAGTGGTACAAGAAGTTTGATTTCTTCATGACCAAGAGTGGATTCTGCAAAGCTGAAAAGTATCCTTGTTGTTACTTCAAGAAATACACTGATTCATATGTCTTTCTACTCTTGTATGTGGATGATATGTTGATTGCAGGATCTAGTATGAGGGAGATTAACAATCTGAAGACATGGTTGTCTGTAGCATTTAAGATGAAAGATTTGGGTCCAGTAAAACAGATTTTGGGGATGAAAATTTCTCGGGATAGATCTGCTGGCACTTTAATCTATCTCAGGAGTTGTAAATTGAGAAGGTGCTGAGCAGATTCAGGGTTAATGATGCTAAACCCAGGATTACTCCATTGGCAAATCACTTTAAATTGTCAAAGGAGCAGTCACCCAAGACTGTCGAGGAGCGTGATCACATGACACTTGTTTCATATGCTTCAGCAGTTGGTAGTTTGATGTATGCTATGGTCTGCACTAGACCTGATATTATGCAGTGGGAGTTGTTAGCAGGTACATGGCGAAACCTGGGAAAGAGCATTGGGAAGCTGTGAAGTGGATTCTGAGATATCTGAGAGGTACATCCAGTACTTCACTTTGTTTTGGCAAAGGCAAGGTGACTCTACAGAGTTTTGTGGATGCTGATCTTGGTGGGGATGTTGTCTCGAGCAAGAGTACATCCGGGTACATTTACACCATAGGTGGAACAGCAGTGAGTTGGATGTCCAGGCTTCAGAAGTGTATTTCTCTTTCATCTACTGAAGCTGAGTATGTGACAATAGCTGAAGCTGGTAAAGAGATAATATGGCTGGCAGATTATATTGAGGAATTGGGAAAGAAGCAGAGCGAGGAGATTATTTACTCAGATAGCCAGAGTGTCATACAGTTGGTGAAAAATCCAGTCTATCATTCGAAGACAAAGCACATCAGAAGACGATACCATTTCACTCGCAGGGCAGTGGAGGATGGTGATATGTTCTTGGAGAAGATAGAGGGTGCAAAGAACCCGGCAGACATGCTGACGAAATGTGTTGATGTTGGGAAACTGAGGTCATTGTAAAACCTCGGTTGTTCTTCTGTAGTTGTTGCTACAAATGTTGCGGTGCGGTAAAGATGTTGATGATGAAGAGATTTTTTTTTGAGAATGTATTTTTTGGATGACTGAGTCAGTCTCCAAGTGGGAGAATTGTTAGGTAGTAGAGCCTGATTAATTTTAGGCTTTCCAATTTATTCTCTATTTTAGGCTTTCCTATTTATTCTCTACTTATTCTCTGTAACAAAAAATACTCTAATTTATTAATATAAATATACCTCACCGCCATGGAAGTTTACTCACGGGGTGTTACCACAAAATATTGGGTTTTCTCTTTCTCTCTCTAGATCTCTCATCTCTTTCTCTTGAAAGTTCTTGTGTTCTTCATTTATCTAGTGTGTGCGTGAATTCGATCCTAACACCTACCACGTCAAAATCAAAACCACCAACATTGGACGACTATCCTTATTTTACCATGACACAAATAATTGCACTTAATCCGATTCTTAATGCTACCACGACTCCAAATGTGCAAATAAGACACAAGAATGTGAGAAAATACGATTCTTCTCCTTATATCAGAATGTCGGAAGGAGAAAGCAGTTCAAATAGAGTACCTACATTCTTTCAAATCAAACATCCATTCTAAAATCACAATGGGTTTGATGTTCCAGTTGAACTGATTGAGGAGTTCAATCAATGGATTTCAAAGATGTGTCAAGCAGGCGTGGCAGGTAATTTGTAAGATGAACAAAATTATTTTATTTAATTTCTAAAGTCCAAAATTAATATAACACTTTTTTAAATATATACAGGAAAGCAGCATATTCCAAGATTAAAAACACATTTCATCCTCAAATGGACTTTGGCGTTGTCAAAATTGGAGAAAAGGATTTTTTTCACATAATGAGTCAACCGGGCAGACCTTGGGAGGACGGGGTAAGACATTTTTTGAATTAATTATTACAGTTTTGAGTTGCAGTGATATACATATGAATATTTTTTGTATGAATTATGTGTGAACAGTGAATGAAACATATTGATTTTTTTTTTGTTAAAACAGCATATTAATACAATAATGTATTATTTCCGAAAGAAGGCAAAATACTCCCAGACAGTCACTTCTTACAGTACTGTTGATTGTTGGTTTATGGAGTGGATTGATAACATTGAGAAACAGTGGAGACAATCAGAATGTGACATGGGATGCATTTCACCGGACCATGATGTTGGACAATGCATTAGAGGATATAAGCTGCTTGCTAACATTCCGTGAAATAGGGTTGACGAAGTAATCATCCCAGTCAACATCAACAACAAATTCCATTGATTCCTTGTTGTATTCCGGATCAAACGTAGATGTCTATATGTCTATGATTCGATGATGGGAGGATCTGTTCATTCAAGGAAAGTTAAAGAAGTTGTTGATAAACTTGCAACCATGATTCCTTTATTTCTGACGAGCACAGGGTTTTATGGCAAAAGGTTTGATTTGTATGCGAATATTCTCCCTGATTATCAACAAAAGTCTCACTCTGAACCTCTAAGTATCAAGAATGTTACACATGTTCCTCAACAAGAAGAAAGTTCAAAGTAATGTATACTTCTTACATTATTTTTTATTCATCTTAAATTGAAATTGCTTTATATTTATTACAAATTTTTTATTTTTTCAATTTTTTACAGTGATTGTGATCTATACACGTCTCTCTTTGCCGAATACATGAGCAATGGTGTTTTTGATATATCACATATTGATATTGATTCAAAATATCATCGTCAAAGATATGGTAAATTACATTGGCATTATGCAAAATCAAAGAATGATGAAGGCGCAATAAGTGAAAGTGAAGTTACAGGAACAGTTGCTAGTAAGAAGGGTGGACCTCGAACTCATAAAGAATAAGTTATGGACACCACCAATTATCCTACTCCAAAATTCAGTAACAGGAAGTAGAAATCTTCATGGCACAATGTACATTTTTTTGAATAACTTGTTTTTTTTTAACTTATGAACAATTTATGTAATTTTCCAATTTTTTTTATGAATACTGATGGTTTATATAAATTATTACTGACTATTACTAATTAAAAAGTTGTGTCTCACTTTAAAATATAGGAACACTGTATGAATCATGTATGAATATTATATAAATTATGAATGTCATATTATAATTTGATATGAATGACAGTCTGCTTCAATATATGTTTTTTAAATGTTAAATGTGTACGATTTTTGTATAAATTACACTTTTCAATATTTAATGTTAAATTCCTGCATAAAATTGTTTTGTATGAATATTATATTAATACTGTATACTTTCAAATACAGACAGAAACAGATGTTACTTATATTACTGGTATGAATAATGTATGAAAAATGTACGAATTAATATCATATAAATTCTTACATGCATAATGTATGAAAATTATATGAAATTAGTACTGACATATGATTCAACATGACAATATGATTAAATATACAATTATACCTTAATAAATGTGTATGACCTTTGCATACAATTGTTTTGTATGAATCATATATGAATACTGTATATTTTCAAATATATATTTCAAAATACAAACAGAAACAAATGTTACCTATATTACTTGTATGAATACTGTATGAAAACTGTATGAATTATAACATATTATAATTTGATATGTAGAACATAAAATACATTATTTTTATATGCAAGTATTGATTGTATAAATATATAAATTTTGTATGTAGTCCCCATTCATTATGAAATAATTGTATGAATGTTATACGATTATATGACTTATTAATGTTAACATTTGTTAATATATGAACAGTTGTATATACAATGTATGACATTTGTATGAAAAGTAATATGATTCAATAAAAAACATGTTATAACAATGTAAACACTCAAAAACACAGATGTTACAGTACGAAATCATTATTTTTGTATAGAATAATTTGAACATGTCTTCCTATTGTGTCCAACCTGATGGCATCTACTGCATGTGCTTTTTGTCCTCTTGAATTTCACATCTGCGAACCCCTTTTAGCATTCAAATTTGGGTCTTCCCGCTGATCTTTTTGGACCAGGCGGCATCATTTTAGGATCTGAAATATAACTTGGTATATCACATTTACTCTCGCACGGGATAGGCTCGACAGGAATGGCATAAGCATCTTTGAAATTCTTGAGGCTATAAAAAGCAGAACAGAAATCTGCTTCATGTAACTTCCTGTACCGGAGAACAGCAATTGCATGACCACATAATGTTGAAATCTTCCGCAACTACACCTCCTTGTGTTCAAATTTACTATGAATTTCTTTGCTCCTTCAGCTACAGTATGCAGATCAACAGTTGAAGGTATCACCTATGTAAAAAAAAATTATACATGCTGCAGATTATTGAGAAGTAAAAATACATTACAGTGAAACACATACCCTCATATTGTACGACAACGCAATACTTTTCTGTAGATAAATATCATATTTTTTGTCATATCAGATATTGTCTTATCAGCCTCCTCATTATGCTTGTGAATCCACCTCTGAATTGTTACCCTCGTAAACTCAAGAAGTGAAATCACCGGTAACCTCCGTGCTAACCTGTTAACATTATTCAATGACTCCGCGATGTTTGAAGTCATGGTCCATGTGCGCTTACAATTAGAGTAAGCTCTTGACCATTTGCTATAACCAATATCAAACAAGTATGGTCATATTCGCGTATCGATCTGATCTATTCTTCCCATAATTGTCTCAAACTTTTGTTTTGTATAAGCTTTTGCCAATGAAAAGAACAAAATCTTCAAATCTTCAGTATTTCTATTGAAATTCTTCAACACATTGACTGACAAATGCCATATGCATGCATAATGTTCTGATTCAGGATATACATTTGCAGTCCCTTTCCATATGCTTTCATTTCTGTCCGACATAAAACACATATTTTGTCTAACTCCATATGCTTCTCTAAACTGCTCAAAGAACCATGTCCATGAAGCATCATTTTCAGAATCTACTATCGCATACGCCAACGGAAGTATATGACCTGCTCATTAATTTAAAAAAAATATCACACAAATCAGAAATATCATTTATATATTTTTCATTATATTATATAATTAGAAAATTAAATAGGCTAATAATTTACCTCTCAGATCCAATGTGCTTGCAGTTAACATTGTACCACCATATGACCATTTTAATGCCGCACCATCAACAACTACAATTGGCCTACAATATTCCCAACCCCTAATACAAGCTTCTAACGCAACAAATGCGTATAAAATATATCACCTTCATTCCTTTTTATTTTCAAAACAGATCCTGGATATGTTTGCTCCAAAATGTAAAAATAACCTGAAAATAACAGTCCAATTAATACGTAAAATATACATATTTTATACATAAAGAATACACGAAATTGTTACAGTACAACACAATGAGTAATGTTTAAATTTATTCTTATTTTTGAAATTACCAGGTAATCTTGCATAATATTCTGCTGGATCTCCTCGCACCAACTTTACTGCTTTTTCTTTAGCTCTCCATGCCTGTATGTATGTCAACGAAACACCATGCAATTTCAACATATCATCAGCTATATCTTTTGGAGTATATACCTTAGATGGATCAATATACTTCTCCATTATCAAGACAGCTACAACGTCAGTTATCCCTTGACGTCTGGCATAAACTCTTTCTCTAACAGAACATGTGTGCTGAGCAATATACTTCCTAACTTTGAATAAACTTGATTTATTCAAACTAGATGCCCTCATCATCCAAGAACAAGTTTTAGAAATACAATTCAGGTGATAACTGTTACAAAATTTAAGAAAATATACATTACAATATATACATTGTAACAAAACAAATAAAAAAAATTAACACTTACTTAGATGCATTACAACGCACAAACCGAAAACTGAACTTTTCAACAAGTCCAACATGCCTCATAACCTCCTTAAGGGTTTCTTTATTATTATAAATCTGATTATCAGCTACAAATAGGTTAGAATGATCACATATTATATCATTATCTATTTCACTATTATCATTGACAACTCGTCTAAATCCATTCTGATCAAACGGATAGAATTGTTGGAGTATAAATCTATGTTAGTCTGTGAAATCTAACATCAGAATTTATTCTATCAGTAACTATAACTCCATGACATTCGTTATACTGCTCACGATCTTTCAAAGTGATGCATAATAGATATTTTGTAAAAAAATCCAAATTCACCCTCATCTGATCTAGAAAAACCTTTACCCCAACATCATTATGAATTTTTATAGGTGGACACATTTCGCTGACTATATACTTTATCTCAACAGAATTTATATTTTCTTCTATATTTAGTTGAGTTACTAGCATTAACTAAACCAATATAAAGAGTGGAAGTATCGTATAGGATGCCCTCCATCTCAAAGTCGACGTATTTTCCTGTTTCACAACATTAAAGTTACATTCAGTGCATTCCATAATAAAATTGTAAATTTATTCATACAAATTAATACACAATTCATACACAATTAATATACAATTCACTTATAAATACAACAACAAAATTTTAATTTAATACACACTTAATACAATGTTTATACACAATTCATACTATACAATTTACTGCTACATACAATCTAAAATTCACTTTCATACACAATTTATCCAATTTAATAAAAAAATAATACACAGTTAATCCAATTTTTATATAGAATTCATATATATATATATATATATATATATATATATACACACACACACACACAAATCAATCACTGATATGTACAACCAGAAAAAGTGGCTTTCATACATATTGCATACAATTTTTATAATTACATACAGAAAATAATACAGTTTTCTTAGTTAAACAATATACAAAGAAATAACATCTGATAATTTAAATATAATATGGAATAACTTTTACCAAAAATTCACATTTCATTTAACGTTCACACATTATTAATACAAATTGTCAGATATTGTTCATACTTTTCCAAAAAAAAACTGCAAATTGATCAAAATCTGTAAATTTTTGTATTTTATCCATTAATCAAATATCACACCAATCTTCATTTTAATTACACATCAAAATAAATTTAATATTACGAAATATTTATTATCAGAAACACTGCGTAATTGTATCACAAAAAAATATATCAATTCAACATATGCAATATAGCAGGAAAAAAAAGTACGACACGTTCCATACATGACAACAAAAAAATATATATATAACTACAACCAATAATTTATACTAAAAACAAAACAAATCATAAATAAAAACTAACCTGATGAATTCCATTTGCCACCATATTTAATTAAAATTGACACAATTTTCTCCATCAAATCAAATCTAAACGTTTTCAACCTTCAATTTTAATTATTTTTCCAAAAAAAATGATAAAATATAACAAAATTCAAATATAAGAATAATCTTCACTTTCTGAAGAAAAAAAAACAAATGGTGCACGTTTATGGAAAGAAGATAATATATTATAGTTTTTTAAGGATAAAAATCAAAACTTATTAGCATTTAAAACGAATTGAGACATTTATGGTGTATATCTATAATTAAAATATTTTCAAATCCCTTAAAATGTGCACATTTGTTATCAGTTAATAATGTTAACTAAATTCACGAAAATTATCCAATTTTAATTAATCATTTTTTTAATTTTTTTTTCGTCCTAATTTTACAGAATTAAAATTAACATTAATTTATTTTAAAAAAATGCTATAACTTGATATATTAAATGTTATAGAATGAAAATCAAACTCTTATGTCATAACTTGAGAATATGACTACATAAAATGCTATATACCTAATTTACGCTTTTTAAATTCACATAAACCCACTCTCTCTATTATGAATATCTAAAGGGAAAAAAACTCTTCATTAAATAGTCTGTTCTTACAATCGTCAAATTCATTTTTTTCTCTTCTTATTTTGATAATGGTTAAAATCATTCTCTTTCTTCTTTGAATGGAAGAATGGAAAGACAATCAAAGCATTTTGTAGATATGGATTCAACGGTACTTTTTCTTTGAATTATGAATAGTATATTCAAATTGAATTTAAAAATTTTAAGTTTATTGCGTTTAACCCTAGTCCTAAAAATGTGCAACCATTGTATTGAATAAGCTAAGCCTCTTTCAAGGCATTCAATTGAAGATGAGCAAATGATGAAGTATGTACCTTAGTAACGAACTTCTTGAAATGTTATAGAGGAGAGAAAGAGTAAAAAAATTAAATTGGAGATTGCTATGTGGACATGAGTAGAGATGTACTAGGTTAGTTTAGATTGGAGATTGCTATCTACTATTCTATCTTTGTGTTTTTGTAATTTTCATTCTGATATATTATGGAATCTTGATCCATTGTACTGACATTTTGGTTATACGAGATTCATATTAAAGATGGTCATGTCTACTACATTTTGAACACCCGTTCACCCTTCTTAGTCAAGCTTTGAAGTGCCTACTTTATTTAGATTTATCGGATATTTGAAGAAGCGCCGTTTGAAACCCTATATCGGTCCGTGTGGTACCGAATTAACAAAGAATGCGTTCTTGCAAGGAAGCGTGCAAGTGGGTGAGTGCATCACCAGCCAAGATATATAGTTGATTCATTTTAGGTAACCTTATAATCCTTTATGTGAGATAACCTTTCACATTCATGTATTGATTAATAATTATGTGAGAAAATCCTTTCAATTATTTATTTATTTATTTATTATTAGGCTAATGTACTTGAAGTTCCAAGTTAAATTAACTTATCTCTTATTAGAAGTTTTTTGAGTTTGGTTATTTATTATTGAAGGTTTGTTGAAGGGCTTTCTTCGATTGCCTCTCCATTGACGATATTGACCCAAAAGAAGGTTAAGTTCATATATATATATATGATCGGAAACATGCGAGAAGAATTTCCAAAAATTAAAAGATAGACTTACTTATGTTGTTGTGTTGAATCTATCGGAAGGAACCAATTCGAGTCCGTAGAACATTCTCAATGAACTCAAAATAAAATCCCACTTAGATTTATTTCTTTATCATTTATAAAAAAAAAGTAAATAGGTAGGATAGCAAAAAAGAAAAAATGTTAAAAGATGGTTGACCAGAATCAATTTACAAGTGGATGACATTTCCATTTCCATTTGACCAAGATTTCGTATACGACTCTCACTCTTCATCAAAGTACACATATTTTTTGCGCACATTGAAGTGAATAAACAATCTAAAGGTATGTCTGAAAAGTTGACTCCTGGGTCTGGAACCTATGGGGTTGCTCCAAGAAATCCTTACTGAATCATATGTACTGGTCAATATAATCTCGTATTTTCGCATATTCTTCACTGATATTCTGATTTATTGTCAATAAGACGAAGAAATAAATTCAAGCATTCTACTACACTCGATTTAGAAACTCGAGAATGAACTAATGCCATGTTGAGGTTTCTCGAATTCATCTCGCTAACATGTCTTTGCTTAGCAAGATAAATTCGAGCCTACGGGCTAGCCTCTGAGGCTAGCAGACCAAATGAGGTTGCGCTAAAAAGCCTTATTCCTAAATGAATCAAAATAATTAGACCTAACCTCACTTAATTCAAGAACTGAATTGAACCGGCCTAGCGGGTCAAATCTATTTTGACGGTTTCTACTATTTACAACGATTTAGTATAGTGTTTCATAATCTAAATTCTAAAAAGAAGGGACTAAAAGAAATTTATTTATTGACACTAGGATTTAAGTCTGGTAATATATTACTCCATCTAAAGCATCTAGCTAATCATATTTGTTTTTATGGTTTGCAATCTGCATATCATGAGATGAATCACTTCAAATTCCTTTTGAACAAAGGAAAAAGAATTTTTCATCACCCATTTTTATTATTTTTTTGTATTTCACTTTGATGTTCTAAACTATTGAAAAATGGAGAGGTAGTAAATTTACGTAAGTAACATATATAGCTCCTTTTAGAAGATGCTCTTATATTATTTTTGTTAGTTTCTTTAATTTTTTTATTATATTGTATAAGTAGCTATTTGATTTGATATTTTTGAAGGTACCAAAACCTATGTTTTGTGGTAATAAAGTCGACTAAGATACCTAATGAATTATAGTTGTTTGTCACTCGATTTCTTAGTTGCAACAGAGGAAGTTCACCTTTATGAACAAATTGGAAGAAGTAATCAGTCTTGTTAAGAACAGCTAGATGCTTAAAAGAGATTGTATGTTATTTCATACGTGTACAAAATGTTATAACCTTAAATGTAGTGGAGGATTTTGGAAAATCCTAGTGATTTTTGTTTAGAGTTTTTTCACATAAAATTTCTTGTATTGATTTATTATTCACTTTCTTCCTTCATCCTTTGTGAAAATCACTCATCAATTTGGCAATTCAACTTTAACACGTGGGTAATCCACTTTTGAGTTTAGAATCAATTTGACTAATTTATAAAATTATATTATATTATATTAATTTAATATTTTAAAATAAAATTTTAAAAACTATACCTAATGTATTATAAATGGCAAAAAAAAAAGGGGGGGGGGGGGGGGGGGGGTGTTTATATCTAAAGGCACTCATGCATTGTCTAGTGTCCAACTACTTAGCTTTATTAGTAATTCAAGAAATGTAGAAATCCTTTGGTGGAATTTGCAATGACAGATGGAAAATTCTTTACTTGGGATAAAGATAAAAAGGGGCTGATCCCAAAGTTTATCTCCTCAAGAAAAGGATATGCAAAGTGTGTATTGAGCATAAATTGTGTATAGAGAAAGGCATAATGAAAAGATAATAGGGTTGCCAATCACTTTTTCCCTTTCATCTACTACTACCAATGTCAGTGTACAAGTTAACATTGAAAAAACTACTAAACATACATTTATAGTAATACCTTTTAGTGACAGATAAATATTCACATTCAAAAAAAAATTAAAGACTTTATCGGCGTTAATTAATTGTAATCAGATTCAATATCGTTATAGATTTTAGAGACATTTATTAAAAAAAATATTAATTGCCTCTGAAAAATATATTAAACGATAATTAAAACACTAAAACTGTTAATTAGTTGCTGCTAAAAAATTACTTTTAATATAGAGTAATTTAATAAGATTAAGATTTTATCAGTCACTATATATATAAGAAACTACAAAAATAAATAAATAAATTAAAACTTGTTGTACTCCTAAAATGATTATGTAAAAACATGGTAGCGAGACTAACTAAAAGGTTTTGAATTTAAATATGGATATGAAGAAAATCTTGTTGAGAGCATCACCTCCTCCTGAATAGGCTGTGCATTGCGCAATCCAAATTAATAGAGACTGCAATACGTACTCTAGAGACCGAGCGAAAAACACAGAAATGAAGTAAAACATGAGTATGTAGTCACCACTTTCTGCATTGTGTAGGAGGGAGGTAAATTACAAAGCTTTAAAGCAAGCATCATATCTTTTCTATCCAAAATGAAGCATATATTCATGTTCAACTTTCAGAAAGAGCCTCAAACAAGAATGAATAAGATTCTTGTAAGGGCTAAAAAGTCTATAAAAGCAAATACTACTTAGCATCACAAGTTTCTTCAATCACAATTTGGCCTAAAAATGAAACATTCCATGACAACAAAATGCTTATTTCTGGTACTTTGTGTTGCAACATTTTGTCTAACAAATTCCCAAGATACTAACACAATGCCACCAGCAAGTTTACTCTGCATAAGTGAATGTAATACATGTCCTGTTATTTGTTCTACTCCACCACCTTCCACTATCAAACTCAACCCACCACCTTCACCATCAACATCAATACTTGTACAAACACCACCACCACCACCACCACTTTTCGCCCCACTACGCCCCTCACCACCATCCTCTCATTCACCATCACCACCGTCCTCGTCGCAGAAAGAACCTAAATCTCCTCCACCATCTTACATGATATACACTGGTGCTCCTCCTCCTCCTCATACTTCTAATTGTCCTCCTAATATTATCAATATACCATCAACTCAGGTGCCACCAGTGCAGAAGAACTATACTTATCCTTACTACTATTATTTTGCTTCAGAGGCAACTTCTATTCCACTTTTTCATGGCTCCATTGTTTTGGGATTTTGGGTCGTTTTCCATTTAATTTGTTGGTGAAAAGAGAAGCAGGGGATTCTTAAAATATCAAAATGGTATATGTATATTTTGCATTCTAGGATATATATTTGACTTAATGGATACTCCTATTATAATTGTATTTAGTAATTCATCTATTGGAATTGGGAATACAACATCAATAGAAGCAATGTTCATCTAAAGATAAGATTGTTTCTCTACTGTCAATTTCAAGATTGTCATATAGGGATCAGAATTTTCACCAAACGAGTTCAAAATACGAAAAAGTAAACACATAAAGAAGTTAAAAGGGATTCAAATATTCTATCGAAGAGGGTACGATAAACCCTTTTACTCTACTTAGCTCTGACCCCGGGGCGTATGCACGTTGCTATACGGGTGTCACTGCTAAAAAAAGAAAAATACATATATTTGTAGATAATACTAGATGAGGCTGCTCGTGCTGGGCACGCGCCCAACATAAGAATCGACTTAAGGGTTGATGATGTTTCCAACTTGTTAACTTTTTCCGTGGCTTGTAACATCCATTAATTTTCTACAAATAGATAGTTGCAGTTCGTTAATAGGACAATATATATTTATTGTACAACACAAAAACACTTGCATCACAAAGGTAAACTTGGAAATAGGGATGGTAAATTACTTGTTTCCTGAATATTTCTCAACAAGGTCAGGGCTTCCTCGTCATCAGACATTACTGTCAATTGATCAAAATAGGCCGTCATCATCTTCATCACTCTCTAATCTATCTTGATAGCCGGGGAGAAGATCGCTTCTCTTCAATGTAGCAACCATGTGTTACATGCCAAAAATCACCCGGAAGGGATGCCTCACGAGCAGACCATAAGACCAGTTTTTGCGGATTCATTTTTCTAGAGTAGAAATTGAAGACACTGAGGGTACCTAGCTCGCCGTCATGACATCACCTTCATCTTCCTTGTCCGCCCATCAATCGCTAGAAAATATTAATACATCATATACCAACAAATGATTATCAAAAGGTATTGCATTCAGAAGGTTTATGTCCTAATAATGTGCAAATAGGCACAACCAGAACAACTTGTCGAGAAAACATGTTGAAAATATTCATTCAACTATTTAGCATGCCTTTGATTGGTTCAAAAGAAATTTCGATCAAGCACAATTACCTAGAGATTTCTATCTAAAATAGGTTGTGACTATTGTTATATTATAGGTGTTTTGATGATTCTCACAAATGAAGGGACCTGGTCCCTGTCTGAGTTCTTTCGTCCAGATCTATGATAGGGTAAAGCTGTAAAGTTGTCGTGTCAGAGATTGGTGAGGCGTCAGCGCACTACACCAATCAAAATGAACGAAGGTGTTTGTTCAACGGATAATAACTCTTTATATTTGATATTTTCAACATGACAAACACCATATTAAATTCATTCATTCAAAGAAGAAAGTCATCCAACAAGCCTTTCAAAAATTCATAAAGAAGCTTGCAAGGACCTGGTCCCTGCAAGATTGTGTATGTGAAAGGACGACAAGGCTGTTGTCATAAAAGTTGTCACTTCTGATATGGTAGGTGCACGCCCTTCCAGAAAGACAGGCTCTCAGTCAATGGGTGGTCCCAAGGAGTTTGTGTGTGTTTCATATAGTCTTCTCACCAAAACACAAACTCAAGATTTGGAAAACTAAATTTGGATTTTCTTTTCTCTGAAAATTCATAAGCTTACAAAGAAAAAGCCTTCTTCAAGGAAAAACTCTACTCAACTCAACAAAGGGACTTGATAGAGTGAAGGAGAGTTCATTGGTCATATGAATAATGCTTACTGTTTATGGTCATATGAATGAATGATTGTACACTCATGTGAGGAGTTATGCAAGTTGTATGTCATCATCAAAAAGGTAAAAATTGATAGGTGTTTATGCTCTTAGATGTTTTGATGATCTTCTCACAAGTGCAGGAACCTGGTCCTCTGCAGAGTATGAAACTCGTCCAGGCTTCAAACTGCTGGACAACTGTAAAAGTTGTCTGCGTCAGGAAAGTTGGTGAAGCAGCAGAGTACTTCACCAATCAGGGACGATTAGGTTGTTTGTTTGATGGGTAATAACTTTTCTTGGTACATATCAAACAAATAACAACAAAAT
Source organism: Solanum lycopersicum (assembly GCF_036512215.1). Classification (NCBI taxonomy): domain Eukaryota; kingdom Viridiplantae; phylum Streptophyta; class Magnoliopsida; order Solanales; family Solanaceae; genus Solanum; species Solanum lycopersicum. Next base: position 53,277,690 of record NC_090807.1, read on the forward strand.
TCATTCATTCATTCAAAGAGAAAAATTTCAAACTTCAAGAACAACAAGGGAACTGATCGAAGTGCATTTATTGCTTTATGTATTTGTTGTATTCTGTTAGCTTGTAATCGTCCTTAAATTGTAGGATTTTTTTAAACCGTGAAAGAAATGTTTCAAATCTGGGTGAATCATTGTAAGGGCTAGGTTGAGGGTAAGTTAGGTTCTTACTCTAAGTCGATCTTAATAGGGTAAGGATTAGTATAGAGAGCAGTGTTGTATCTGCTCAGGCTCAGCTAAGTGATAGGAAGTATTACTTAGTGGAGAGATTAGCAGGCTAATCTATTGTTATAACCGACTTTTACTTTTGCTTGTTGAAGATTAATGAAAGTGGTTCGAAAAGTCCTGTTGAGAACAGGTCGTGATTTTTCTTCCTTGAGCAAAGGAGGTTTCCACATAAAGTTATTTGTTCAATCTTTACTTCCATCATTTATTTTACTGTTGTTATTGTAAATGTGTTGAGAACCTGGTCCCATCGAAATAAGTGAACACATACGTTCCAACAACTATTAATTCCAGTTGTGCAACCAACTTTAAGAGCTAAATGCTCTGTTATGTCGAGAACTTTATAACTAAATATATATGCATGAAAAAGTTGAAGGAGTGATTATGCTTGCTATATTACACACTAATTTGATTTGGCTATATATTCGTGGAAAGGTTACGTTGAAGGAGTGACCAATTATTGGCGATATTCAATTATGTGTTAAAGAAACATGTTATTTATAAAGAGGAAAAAATAAACCTAAAGATGGAACAAAAATGAAGAACCGGTTGTCTATTTTTGCATTTGAATCCTCAATTAGCATTTCTGTTGAAGTTAACCAAAACAAAGAAAGCACTTTAAGTTTATGAAGTTTCTTCATTAGCTATAAATCAAACACAAATTGACATATTAAACAAAAAATAATAATAAAATTCACTATGGCTACTGAGGATACATATAATTGATCAAAATAAAAGCAAAAAACAGCAAGATTTAGGCAAAAAACTTTAAGAGATTGAATATATAAATTTAAGAGATTACAACTTAAGAAAGCTTGGAAATTGTGGGTGAAGACTAAAAAAAGAGGATTACAAACCTCTAATTTCCCCTAAAATCTATTTTAGGCATAGAAAAGGCAGGTGATTGCTGGATTTTCTCTGAGAAGAGACGTTGCAGATGTAAGAAAAGTCAAAATTGCCCCTGAGTAAGAATTTAAAGACATTAAGCTGCCATGTTGATATCACCTCTTCACTGACACTTCTATAATACTAGATACAAATACTTGTGCGAGCTCAATATTTATGTGATATAAATAAAATTTAAAAAGAATTAAATTTTAACATAATTTTTAAATATTTTAAATTGTTAACTATTGTAATTTATAGTGTTTTTTATGTGATTTTGAAATAATATGTTACTTCCCTTGTTCCAATATATAGTATTTTTTATGTAATTTGAAATAATATATGTTATTTTTTATGTAGTTTTCAAATTAAAAAATACATGTTATTTTTTTTGTCCTATATTATGTGATACACGTGAATTGATTTTATGAATCAATTAGACATTTTCATAAGCAAGAGTATCTTTTATTTGTTTTTCTAAAAATATTTTAAGTTGTCAATTATCATAATTTATAGTATTTTTTGCGCAATTTTTAAATATATTAAAAAAATTACGACAGACAAATTAAAGTAGAGGAATAAAGTACACAAATATATATTATTAAACGTTTTTTATAAAAAAATTAAAATGTGAAATTAGAGAAAAAAAGTTGATGCGTCTAAGAGTGTAACTGGTATTGTGAATGTTAATATTTTCATATTTGATTGGTGTAAATCTTTGAAAAATGTTTTCTTTAGGACAATAGATTTTTTGTTCATTCCCATTTAACATTAACACACCTCAACTTTACCTCATCCCTTTGAACTCTCCATCCCCATCCCCATCACCACTACATTATCCTCCATCTAATTCATCTCTCATAGTATTTGTTTAAATTATAAACAAAAGTTCTTAGAATAATTATTTTTACTTGTGCAATATCAAATATAAAAAAATAAGTAAAAAAACATACTTGTTATTCTAGAAATTATTTTCTAAAAAAGTGATTTTCGTTGTACCGAATACACCTAAATACTTACTGATTATATACACATAGTATTGCATACTTAAAGTTGAATAAATTCTTGATTCATGAATGATGGATAATTATTAAATGATAAATCATTTATATCAATAAAAACATTATGTCATTAAATACTAAAAATGATACTTATATGTATAAAGTATACTATATATGTATTGATAAAAAATGATTTATTTTTTTAAAAACGATATTAATTCATTAATTATATTACTATAATAAATTTATACAATTCAAATACACTTGGATATGAATAAGTAATTGTCCTTCACGAGATTTAAATGATAAATATGTGAAGTTAATTAGAGCAAGGTAGAGTAATTTAAACATTTTAATCTGAATCTTTATACATTATTATAGAAATAGATAATTATATTTCACCAAATTCAAATGAAAATAAAAAAATATACGAAGAAAATTACAAAATAAGTGTTATCTGTCAGTTGGAAAGCTCTGTGCATGGGTCTTACCATACTCCATGACTTTTCACTTTTAGGGTATGATTCATAATTTAAATGGAAATGATGACATTTTTTTTGAGTTAATAATGAGGTCTAAATAACTGAGCATAGAGGACAACCACCTTAAGCAAGCAAATCTTGCAATAACGTGTCAAAGACTATGATATCCTCAAAATTTTTATTAATGACTAAAAACTAACATGTTGAAACCCTCCTTTCTAATATATACTAGGGAGTAATTGCACGGGCCCAAAATGGTGTAAGCTAATATTGTTTTATCTAATTTGATTTATTATGATACAAAATTGCTGAAAACACTTGGATACATGTAAACATTAGATCAAATGATCATCATATGCTAACTGCAGAATATTATTGACATGAAATTATAGAAACATGCTCACATAAATATTTTTACTTAAAACATAATAGATTTTTTCACACCCAATCAACACAAGGGTACATCAATTTGATGAGGAACAATTTAAACATCTTCCAAAAGAAGTCATTGCAAGAAAAAATATTGTCACACCGATGAGCACTGTTCTGTTTAGCATGAAACATGTACCCAACACTTTGTTGCCCTTCTTCATGCAATTTTGTCTTTTAACATTTGTAAAAAAAAATCATGAATAGCCATTGAAAAGTAAGAAAGTAGAATAATAGAAGTAAAGTAGAATATACGAACAAAACAACAAATCTATTTGGTCTAAATACTCATGTAATGAAAATATTAGTGTCAAGTGACAAATCATAATGACACTCTTTTCCAGCATAGTAAAAGAGGATAAAGTAGTTCAATGACATGTTGCAGTTTTCATGAGCATTTCTAAGTTTTTCCTATGCTTTCAGAAAATTAGTTGACAGATCATTTCTCTAAGCACCAATCCTGCTTTACTATTTACATGAGATTTCACTTATTCTATTATCTCTAAGCGTCAGTTATCCCTCACTATTTACATGAGATTTCACTTATTTATGTCATTTTAAGCTTTAGATAGTTAGTCTTCCTGCAATATTTTCTTGGTTTGTAGTTTTGTTAACGCTTACTACTCTAGTATGCTTCTTACTCTATTTTCTATCTAATATATAAGATCTTTCTTGTCTTTTTTTCCTCATCCAACGACGGATTAGCTTTGTCTTTCAGTAAGTCGTCTTCCTCAATAAGAGCAGTACTGTGCTTAAGGAGAAATTTCACTTAAAATAGTAAAATTAAATAAACATAGTATTTCAAAATGCATAAACAGTGTTGAATCGTGCTAAAAAGTCTAAAATAGAATCGAAATGTCATATACTCAAACTTTTCTAGTGCACTTTTCTAGCTTAGTTCAGGCAAAAGTAAATACATAACGCACTACAGTTTGGTGCTATAGCAGTAAGATTGAAGAAAGGAATCACGCCACGATAAATTTGAAATAGTAAATATTTTGCATTCAAGTACATCAACTTACATAGAAAAATATAAAAAAATGAAAACTTGAATGTTTGAAAATGTGAGTTGCCAGTGTTATGTTAAGTAATCCAAAAAGACAATAATTTGTCACCTACTCTGGAATGGGGATCATTTACTACAATTCTTGAACCCAAGATCAGATTCAGCGATGAGACTTGGTCATCTTAAATATCGGACATAAAAGTTTTTGAGCTTTATATGTGTATCTTCTTGGCAATCAAAGTTTAAAAAAATTTACTTTAATATCGAGTAGTAGAACTCCAAGCAATATCATTCGAAAGTTTGGAACTAAAGTAACTAAGATTATAAATGCATTTTTAATGATGTGCATATCAAGGTGCTTGCATTAAAGTTTCAACATACGGAAGTTTAAAGCTTTATTAATATTTAAAAAGAAGAAGTTCAGGACTTTGAAGTAACAAGGTTACAGAAGCAGTACAAAATGGCAAATAAAGCCAAAATAAACTATGATGTATTAAAGAATCAATACCAACCACCAAGTTTTATTACATGAACTTTTTTCTTTTGGAACTGCTCCTAGGTTCCGTCAAATATTCTAATTAAAGAAGATAGGCAAAGGAAATCATTTCATCCAAAGTTCAACTCACCTTATTTTGTGGTAGAGATTTTATGATTGCCATTGGAGATGCACCTACTTGTGCGATAAATTATCTCTTGTGAGGCAGGGTATGAATGTGTGCAAACGATATAATAATCACAATATAAAAAAGTTATATCTAATTTATCTTCTAAATCTTTCTTCAGTGGAGCATTCTTGAACTCCCAAGGAAAAAACAACAAAATTCTAATCATAGAGAATTCATCCACCAACATATTCAAAGAGTCTGGGCTGTATGATTAAAAACTAAAAGAGATCCTTTTCATCAAGGAAAAACTATTTATTTAATAGTAAAAGATCCCATGTTTGTTAGCTAGCCAAATCTCAGTTGTTCGTCGAAAAAATTGAAGAGTATGCACATGCTCCTTTGTTATGATCCCACTTAAATACTTTTCCGACTTCAAGTCGAGAGCAAAGTTCAAACTCTCGTGACATGCACATACATCACTATAATTTTACGATTGATTCCCCAACCCGTAAATGAATATTACTCAAACATTAGCAATAATTTGAATTTCAGATCTTAGTCTAGTAGTATTTGTAAATCAGACTATTGTTTAGTGCCTATGTGTAAGTTCCATTATCAAAGACACTTTGATTCTTTCATAGCAATACACCACCAAAAACTTCTGCACATTCACCCAACACTAAAAAATAAAATGAAGGCATGAAAGAATTTGCAAAATTTTAGAAAAAAACATACCTATCAATTCGTAAAAAAAATCGAACAATACAAGAATAACTGATATTTCTCTAAACGATGAGCCCTGTTCACACAACACAAATTTGAGAAATTATAAGTAAAAAAAATTATGAATGAGTATAACTTAAAAATATGAAAAAGTAAAGAGTAGCGTGATTTTTTTGAGCAACTCGTAACCAGTCATTTCAAACATATAATAATGATAATTTGTGTAATTATCAGATCCATCTTCAAACCGTAAAATCAACCATAAAGAAATGAACTTGAACAAAAAGATAATCAAATCTTCAATCTAAAATTGAAGAGAGGTTTTGTGTCCATACAATTCAAGAAATTGCAAATCTCTCCAATCACTATATACTGAGATTATTTCACAAGTGAATACACAAATAATATTTAGATTCTGATTAATAAATAGCAAAACACAATCGACAACAACAACATAAACAGAGAAAGAGGTAAAGGGCGATTGTAACTTACCAACATTATACATTTATAATACCATCCTAACAGCTTAGATTAATCCATCCAATTAACAAAGAAGTATACTTGCGAGAGTCCAAAACAAAGTCGACAAATTGACAAAACAACAACACAACCAAAGAAGAGGTAAAGGACTCTCATGGATATGTTTGTCTTTTCTTTTAGAAAGCTTTCCACCGGAGAAATAAAGGAGAGGAGATGCATATGAGTTATTCAAGCATTAGGGTCATGAAACAGCAGAAAGCTTTAGAGCTGTAAAAAAATTGTGTGCTACGTGTCATTTGCTTGGGTGCAGTAATAAACTCCTAGTAGCTTAATACATATCAACTTCATTGATTTAAATGACTCAAATGCCCTTATTTTTTAATTTATTGACACTAAACAGACATGTAGAAATAGAGCTCTATAGTTCAACTTCAACATATGATATTATTGTGTAACCATGTGAATTTACGAAAGCTTAGACAAAAAGGCAATAGAAATATTCGATTTCAACACTGAAATAGAAATATGAGTGTCAAACAACAAATAGTAACCACACTCTTTTCCTACATAACAATAAGGGTAATAAAGCAGTTTAATAACATATCATGGTTTCCATGGCATTTCAAGTTTTTCCTGTGTTATCACAAAATCAGTTGACAAACATTTTCGCTAAGCAGTGGCCTTGTGTCAGTATTTATATGAGATATCATTTATTTGATGATCTCTAAGCGCTAGTCCTCCCATGCTATTTACACGAAATTTTATTTATGAATTTCAAAAACTTTGGAAGTAATCACCCCTCTCCCCAAATCACATGGAGATAGAGAGAACAGAACTCCAGCGTGGAATCAAATCAATCAATAGCCAAATTTAACTAAAAAGAGACCTTACATTCAACTTTCTCTAAATTCCACAAAGCAAATTAACAACATTCAACCCAAACGGTAACTTACATTATAACAGAAATTTTGCCTAAACAAAGAAGAATAAATCGTAGATTTAGAAGGATAACAAGTCCTCCACGTCAAAACTCACAAGTAACAATATTCCAACTAACACTATCAAATATAGAAGAGAAAAGATTTAATCGAAAAGAGTAAAACCCTACTACTTTACCTGCCTTAAATTTGAGAGAGACTACTGTTAATTAAAAAACTTGACTTTTCAAAGGAGGTGCTAGCTACTACTCAAATCGCTTTACCAGATGTGAGAGAGCACAATGTGTTCAACCGCATCCTCTAAATCAACTACGAAAACGTCGATGCAATAAGGGGAAGAAACTCCTAGCCAAACACACAAGAACCCAGGAAATTGATTCCGATGAAAACACCATACATGAACGGAGGAAGTTCAAAAGAATTCTGATAAAGAATATAAATCAAACTATTGTTTGGTGCCTATGTGTAAGTTCCATTATCAAAGACACTTTGATTCTTTCATAGCAATACACCACCAAAAACTTCTGCACATTCACCCGACACTAAAAAATAAAATGAAGGCATAAAAGAATTTACACAATTTTAGAAAAAAAACATACCTATCAATTTGCAAAAAAAAACCCGGATAATACAAGAACAACTGATATTTCTCTAAATGATGAGCCCTGTTCACACAACAAAGATTTGAGAAATTATAAGTAAAAAAATTATGAATGAGTAAAGCTTAAAAATATGAAAAAGTAAATAGTAGCGTGATTTTTTTGAGCAACTCGTAACCAGTCATTTCAGCATATAATAATGATAATTTGTGTAATTATCAGATCCACCTTCAGATCGTAAAATCAACCATAAAAAATTGAACTTGAACAAAAAGATAATCAAATCTTCAATCTAAAATTGAAGAGAGGTTTTGTGTCCATACAATTCAAGAAATTGCAAAGCTCTCCAATCACTCTACACTGAGATTACTGCACAAGTGAAATACACAAATAATATTTAGATTTTGATTAATAAATAGCAAAACACAATCGACAACAACAACATAAACAGAGAAAGAGGTAAAGGACGATTGTAACTTACAAACATTGTACATTTATAATACTATCCTAACAGCCTAGATTAATCCAAAGGATTAACAAAGAAGTATACTTGCGAGAATCCAAAACAAAGTCGACAAATTGATAAGACAATAACATAACCAAAGTAGAGGTAAAGGTCTCTCATGGATATGTTTGTCTTTTCTTTTAGAAAGCTTTCCACCGGAGAAAAAAAGGAGAGGAGATGCATATGAGTTATTCAAGCATTAGGGTCATGGAAGAGCAGAAAGCTTTAGAGCTGCAAAAAAGTTGTGTGCTACGTGTCATTTGCTTGGGTACAATAATAGACACCTAGTAGCTTAATACATATCAATTTCATTGATTTAAATGACTCAAATGCCCTTATTTTTTTAATTTATTGACACTAAATAGACATGTGAAATAGAGCTTTTCTACTATAGTAGAATAAGTAGGGGGAAAAAAGTGATGCAAAATTGGTATAGTAAATAATTTTAGATGAAACTAATATCAATTATTTATCCGATGATAGTTATCCAAAAGGGAAAGTATCATGAAGCATTGCGATTTGTGAACAAAGTATTATTTTAGGCTACTTTTGAATATGAGATATGAAGTCATAATATAAAATTAAACGATGTTACATTGAATTTTTTGCTGAACATGTAATGAAGATTTCATAAGTTTTTTTTCTTTCATAATTATAAAAGCTCCACAAGCTATGAAAACTATCAAATTTTCTCATTTTTTACTCAATCTTACCAAATATACAAATTATACTTTCTCCGTTTCAAAAAGAATGACTTCCATACCTCTTTAGTCTGTTTAAAAAAGAATGATCTCTTTCTTTTTTTTTGGTAACAACTTTTCACATGACATATTTAAGGCCACAAGATTAAAGGGTAATTTTGTACATTTGACATAACTTTAATTTTTATTTTCTTAAACTCTGTGTCAAGTCAAACTAAGTCATTCTACGTGAAACGGAGGGAGTAGTTCATTACCAAAGATATATTGAGAAATCCTAAGGCTTGGATTGTCACATATTTTCATGTTCTTTGTAAAAAAATATTTGTGATTACAAACTTTAAATATGCATGATTTTATAAAGACTAATTAAGCCCTAGCTAGTCAAGAACAGTAGATTAGCAGTAACTAGTTATTCTTTATTATAGTTCTTTTTACATGGTACATACACACGTTTTCTTTACATTGAGTATTAGTCTTTTTTTTATGCAAAATTTAAAATGATGTGTCTTTTTTATAATATTTACGTAGGTTTAATTTTACATTTAATAAAGTTGAAGTCATAATTTGAAATCCCAAATCATGTTTTTATGTGTGGATAATCAATGAATCTCACAAATAAGGTATGATGGGATAAAGTGTAAGCTGACCTTATCACTACCTCGTAAAGATAGGATAATTGTTTGTTAAAATTTTCAACTAAAGTGCAACAATTTCACGTATAAAAAATAAGAAAAAGGAAAACTAAAAAAACAATAAATCCTCCATTGATATATATATATATATATATATATATATATATATATATATATATATATATATATTTTGTATAAAACGAGAAAAGAGAAAGGAAAAAGTGACTTGGGCAGGGAAATATTTTTATTGTATAATTATAAGTGTATAGGACGATTATATACAATTTGAATTTGTATAAAATGAGAAAGAGAGAAAGACAAAAGAGACTTGGGTAGGAAATATACAATTGAATCGAATTGTATAAAACGAGAAAGAGAGAAATTATATACAATTTGAATTTGTATAAAACGAGAAAGAAAGAAAGACAAAAGAAACTGGGCATGGGACTATTTTTATTATATAATTATAAGTGTATAGGACGAACATATATGTATTTGCATATTTATATACAATTTTCTCTCACTTTATACAAACAGAAACACAAATTATACATTTCGTTTTGTTTGTATAAACGAGAGAGACGAAGGTGGCGAGCGATATTAGGGAGAGTGGCGAGCGAGATCTGGGAGAGGGAAGAGAGGGGAACGAAAATATATGTATTTATACAATTTCCTCTCGCTTTATACAAGCACAAACACATTTTATACATTTATTTTTGTATAAAAAGCGAGAGAGGCGAGCGAGACTACCACCAAATGAGAGTGGCGAGCGAGATTCCACCAAGGAGAGTGGCGAAAATAGCTATAATTTGCTATAGGGTATAATTAAATCAAAGTATATTTATAGCATTTAATTTGAATTAATAATTTGCTATTCTATACAATTTTCCCATGATACATTGCTATAGTTTAAAATATAACCTAACATATTTATAACCTAAATCGATAGAGAAAAATCGCTCCCTGTATTTCTTGATTTGTTTCCCAATCTGAAGACATCTCAGCTACTAAAATTGAAAAGATAAAGAAATTGTGAATTTTGCTTTATTAAAACAAAGAACATGTAATTTTTGTTGCATATTAATTTGTATTAAAATAATTAAAATCCAAAATATTAGTTTTATTTCTTTTCCTATTGACAATACAATAAAGTAATTATATTATGTATAGTCACATACAATTTTGTAATGACCAAATTGATATAGTATGGATAAATAGATATAATTTTGAAAGTATTATCTAAATTATTCTGTTTAATTATTACAAAATTTCTAAAACATTTCTTTATTATAAATTGAGGTCTTATTTGAACTTGATATATAAATAGATAAAAATAGCAGGAAATAACATCTTTTTAGCTTGTATATTTGTGGAATTCAATCTCATTTAGAAATAATAATAAATAAACGTTGTCTTGAATTTACTATTGATATACAAAGATAAAATTTTGAAAAGAAGTTGATACAATAGATACAAATATCGATTTATTCGAATTATATATGATATATGTATGTGTGTGTATATATATGTGTTTGTGTGTTTTTTATAATTTCAAATCTAAGTATTGTACTCATAATTCACATTTTTAATTTTTATACATCATACATATCTATAGTACATAGATATATTTGTGTTTTATACTCTTTTTATATCAATGTGTATCGATTTTATAGAGTACATGTATCAATTTTTAGTATCATACATATATCAGAAATACATGTACATGTGTGTTTTTGTGTTTTGTTGATAGTTCATACATATGAGACATGTAAATGTGTGTTTTTGTGTTTTGTTGATAATTCATACATGTGTATCTATATATCTTTCAGTTTGAAAGCTAATATTATATGTATTTGCGTGCAAGATTGAGAAAAAGAGTCAAACAATTTTGAAATACATATAGGAGAGATATACAAATACGAATTGTATCATTATACATGCTATATAAGGTTATTTCTTGCATTTCTCATCTCTTTTTCAGTCTCACTCTTATTTAATTCTTTCAAACTATAACTATTGCTACGAAATTACTATAATATGATATTTCACAATGATACAAACTATAACTATTTATGAAAAAAATCTCAACTATTTTTTTTATGTGAAACGGATTTGTAAAATCTTAGCAAGTTTATGCAGATCTTATTGGAGATAATACAGAATTAAAGGAATAATTATATATGTTGATTAGTTAGTTAGTTAGGAGTTAGTTAATTTGTTAATGAGTTAGTTGGGTTAGTTTGAGTTAGTCAATACATTCCACATGTATATATAGTACCATACTTCATCTTTGTAAGTCAGTTTTCATATATACAAAATCAGAAATTTCCCAAACTGATTTCTCTCTTCTACTCTGTTCATATTTGTTCATGGTATCAGAGCATTTGAATCTGAGATTCAGATTCACAATTTTTCGATCTTGAGTCTTACTATCAGAGTTTAAGTCATCATCACAGGTTGAAGAAGATGGTGGAAACAACATCAGAAGGAAGTGTAGCTGGGGTTTCAGCTGATACTATTGATGGAATTGAAAAAAATCGAAATCACCCCCTGTATCTTCATCCATCTGATACTCCAGGTAGTGTATTGACTTCTGTTCAACTCACAGGAACTGAGAACTACTCACTGTGGAGCAGATCTTTGATGATTAATCTTAGGGCAAAAAGTAAGCTCGGCTTCGTTCTAGGAATATGTCGAAAAACAGATTATAATTCAGCATTGGAGGAGCAGTGGGAGAAGTGTAATGCATTTGTGTTAGCATGGATCATGAACACAGTATCCAAGGAGCTATTGAGTGGAATTGTATATGCATCAGACGCAGCTATGGTCTGGGCAGATCTGAATGAAAGATTCAACAAAGTTGACGGATCTAGAAGTTATCAACTCCATCGCGAAATCTGCACACTTAATCAAGGTAATATGACAGTTTCAGGGTATTTCACAAAATTACGCCTCTTATGGGATGAATTTGATGCGTTGGTTCCTCCACCTACTTGTAACTGTGATAAATCTAGGACGTATGTTGATCACTTACAGTTCCTACGATTGTTTGCGTTTTTGATGGGATTAAGTGAGGTATACAGTCATGCTCGTAGTCAAATTTTAATGATGAATCCCATGCCTAGTGTAAGTAAAGCTTATGCCATGATAGTAGCTGATGAAAGCCAACGAGTAACAACAGGATCTAGAATTGGTGGTGATCTAAATGAATCAATGGTTTTGTATGCTAACAGAGGACGAGGAACTCATAATCTGAATGAATCATTGTATAATGATAGACGAAATAATCAGTTTTCGAATGATCCAATGGCTATGTACACTGGGAAAGGTGGATACACAAATAATGGATTTGGAAGTAATAGTGGAAATAATGGTGGATATCCCAGGCAGAGAAAAAATTGGCATCTCTTTTGTGATTATTGCAAGTTACATGGACACACTAAGGATATATGTTTTAAGCTCATTGGATATCCAGCTGATTGGAAGTTCAAGAAAAAACTTGGATCAGGAGGATCAACAGGTGCAGGAAATAATGGGAGAGACATTGTTAATCATGCTTATGTTGACAATCCTAGAGATGCATTTGGATTTATGGATCATAGTTCAACATGTCCATGCCAAGGTTCAATTAACAAACCACCATCAACCAGTACTTCTGGAGGAAATAATGATCATATTGACAAGGAGGAGCAGCATGTAGCAAAACCTCCTATGGCCAATACTGCTAGTGCTCATATGGCAGGTATCTCTACTGATGTTTTTCCAACAACAAATAGTAGTAACTTGCCAATTGCTAATGTAGAATGGATAGTGGATTCTGGTGCGACTTGCCATATGACTCACAGTGTTAAGAGTTTAATAGAACTATCACAATCTAGTGCATGTACAAATAAGAAAGTGCACCTTCCAAATGGTCAATCCACCTTAGTTGCAAATACTGGTAGTTGCAGATTATCAACTGGTGATGTTTTAAAAAATGTGTTGGTTGTACCTGAATTTAAGTTTGATCTACTTTCGGTATCTCAATTGACCAGGCAACTAAATTGTTCTGTAACTTTTTTTCCTAAGCACTGTGTGTTTCAAGACCTCTTCGATGGGAAGGTGAAGGGGACTGGTGAAGAGAGGGAAGGCCTTTATTACTTTTCAAGTCATTTTTCAGCCCATGTCAGACATGGAGAGCAAGGTTTAAAGGAACAAACAGAGAAATCAGAAGGTATTGTATGGCATAATAGACTTGTCCATCCTCCAATGAGAGTATTGAAGCAATTTTCCTTTTTTCCCAAGTTTACTGATGAAGAAGCATGTAATAATTGTCCAGTATGTCCATTAGCTAGACAAACTAGATTGCCATTTCCTATAAGTTTGTCAAGATCATATGCTGTTTTTGATTTACTTCATGTAGATGTTTGGGGGCCATATAGAACTCCTACACATGCTGGTTTTAGGTTCTTTCTGACTATTGTTGATGATCATTCAAGAATGACTTGGGTATTTTTGATGAAATTGAAGAGTGATGTTTTTGCTACACTTAAATGTTTTCTTACTTTGGTTCATAATCAATTTAATAAGTCTGTCAAGAAGATTAGATCAGACAATGGGACTGAATTCTTCAACAAGGATTGTAGAACTTTGTTTGAATCGATGAGGATAATTCATGAGAGCAGCTGTCCACATACTCCTCAACAGAATGGGGTAGTTGAGAGGAAACATAGACACATCCTATAGGTGGCCAGGGCCATTAGATTTACAGGATCTATACCAATCATATTCTGGGGAGAATGTGTGTTATCTGCTGTCTATTTGATAAATAGAATGCCAACAACAACATTGAAGGGTCAGTCACCATATGTTATTTTTCATGGTCATCAACCTAGTTTTGCTCATATAAGAACAATTGGTTGCTTATGTTATGTCACCAAGGCACTTAGAGCTGATAAATTCTCACCTAGGGCTGAGGCATGTGTGTTGTTGGGATATTCAGCAACTCAAAAAGGTTACATTATTTACAGCTTGAATGCAAAAAGATTATTAGTCAGTAGAGATGTTATTTTCAAAGAAGGTATATTTCCTTTTGCTGCACAGAAGGAGAAATTTCATCGACCTATATTCCTTGCAAATGATCTAATTCTTGATGAATAGAGAGTTGACTTGGAGATAGATGATAATGCACATGATGATAATGATAATATAGAGGAGGCACAAGGTGGTGCTGATGCACAGAATATAAGTGATAATGTTGTTGATATCATTCCTACTGAATAGACAGTTGAACAAAGGTCAAGACATTCTACTAGATCATCAAAGCCTCCTGTTTGGCTAAAGGATTTTGTGACTAATGCTATTGATTCTGATCATCCTTATTCCATAGCCAATTACATATCTTACCAACATTTATCTTCAAAATATCAAGCCTTCCTTGGTAAGTTTTCAGCAGAAGTGGAACCTAGATATTATGAGGAAGCTGTTAAAGATCCTAGATGGGTACTGGCAATGCAACAAGAGATAAAAGCATTGGAAGAAAATGGCACTTGGGAGATAGTAAAGTTGTCAGCAATGAAGTCAGCAATAGGTTGTAAATGGGTGTACAAAGTTAAATACAAGGAAGATGGTACTATTGATAGGTTCAAAGCAAGACTTGTGGCTAAGGGATATAGTCAGATTGAAGGTACTGATTATCAAGAAACTTTTGCTCCAGTAGTTAAAATGGTCACTGTGAGATCAATTATTGCTTTAGCTGCAGTTGAAAACTGGAAGATATTCCAAATGGATGTATTCAATGCCTTCTTACAAGGTGATCTATTTGAAGAAGTATACATGGAACTACCTAAGGGGTTTGTCAGTACAGATAAACATCTTGTATGTAAGCTTGTAAAGTCATTGTATGGACTTAAACAAGCATCGAGGCAATGGAATGCTAAGCTTACTGAAGCCCTTTGCAAATCAGGATACACTCAAAGTCATTTAGATTACTCATTATTCACCAAGAAGAGCACTGTTGGACAGGTTATTGTTTTAGTTTATGTCGATGATTTGTTAATCACAGGAAGTGATCCTTCACTGATTCAGGACACTAAGCAGGTACTACACAATCACTTTAAAATAAAAGATTTGGGTGAATTGAGATATTTTCTAGGCATAGAGTTTTGTAGGTCAGCATCTGGTATTGTCATGAGCCAAAGAAAATATGCATTAGAGTTGATTTCGGAGGCTGGGCTAGCAGGTGCACAACCAGTATCAACACCATTAGAATGCAATCTAAAGTTAACTAGCTGACTATGGTGGCAGCAGTGATGATCAATTATTGCATGATGTTAGTAGTTATCAAAGATTAGTTGGAAAACTACTCTACTTGACCAACACAAGACCTGACATTGCATTCACTGTTCAGACTTTAAGTCAATATATGCAACAACCTAAAATCTCACATTGGAATGCAGCTATGAGAGTGATCAGATACATTAAAGGTAATCCAGGGTTGGGTTTGTTTATGAGTTCTCATAGAGAATTTAAATTGACTGGATTTTGTGATGCCGACTGGGCTGCTTGTCTCAGTACCAGGAAGTCAGTTAGTGGATATTTGCTCAAATTTGGTGATTCATTGATCTCTTGGAAATCCAAGAAACAGAATACTGTGTCCAGGAGTTCTGCAGAGGCAGAGTATAGGAGTTTGGCTACACTCAAAGCAGAGGTTGTATGGGTGGCAAATTTGTTTAAAGAACTTCAAGTACCACTGCACACTCCTTCATCAATATATTGTGACAGCAAGGCTGCAATACAAATTGCTGCAAATCCTGTTTTCCATGAAAGAACCAAACATATTGAAATCGATTGTCACTTTATACGTGAAAGAATTCAACAAGGACTCATTCAGACCATCTACATCAACACTAAGGACCAGCAGGCAGATTTACTAACAAAAGCACTTGGTCGTTCACAACATGTTTCTCTGTTATCCAAGCTTGGTGTTCTGAATATTTTCAGTACATCCAGCTTGAGGGAGGTATTGGAGATAATACAGAATTAAAGGAATAATTATATATGTTGATTAGTTAGTTAGTTAAGAGTTAGTTAATTTGTTAATGAGTTAGTTGGGTTAGTTTGAGTTAGTCAATACATTCCACATGTATATATAGTACCATACTTCATCTTTGTAAGTCAGTTTTCATATATACAAAATCAGAAATTTCCCAAACTGATTTCTCTCTTCTACTCTGTTCATATTTGTTCAGATCTGATATGCCCAAACACCGCCTGTACGTTTGCTATTCTTGTTTGTGTTAATGTTCTATATTATTGGGCCCTAATTAAAAGTGTTATGTTTTAAATAATTTGTAGGATGTGTTTGGTACGATTTTTTTTTTAAAAGTAAATTTCTTATTTATTTTTCAGTATTTGATAAGAAAATAAAAAAATATTATTTTAATGTATTTTATATTTTTTAGCAAACTATTAAAAAAATGGAATGCAATGGGATATGAGGTGGGATGGTCACGAGTGGTGGTTTTTTTATCTTCCCCCTAAATTTTTGTCTATTTCTTAATAGTGTTTTTTCCCCACAATTTTAGGTATAGAATATCCAGTTGTCTTAGTTTATATTTAATAGAAGTAATCACTTTATGTTAGTGAAGCTGAAAAGAAATGTATCATGTTTTGTTTGATAGAAATATTATTACAGCTAAA
This sequence comes from Solanum lycopersicum, assembly GCF_036512215.1. Taxonomy (NCBI): domain Eukaryota; kingdom Viridiplantae; phylum Streptophyta; class Magnoliopsida; order Solanales; family Solanaceae; genus Solanum; species Solanum lycopersicum. The sequence goes on from NC_090807.1 coordinate 53,294,617, forward strand.
TTAATAACAACTTGATATATGATATTGTAAAAATATAAAAAATTATGTTGTTGCACATGAAATCGACGTGATAGACCTCACAATTTTAGTTACAATAGTATTTCTACTAAACAAAATAAGATGTTTTCTTCTTACCCTCTCTTGCATAGAGTTATTATTTCTCTAAATTTATAAAAAATGGATTGAACCTTTCATAAATAAATTGCAGAAAATCAGTTAAAATAGACCAAAGAAATTGGGAGAGGACAAAACACACGTCAATAGTGCAAGCATGAAAGACTATTCGTACTTTAATTAAAACATACGTCAATAAGTCTCATTTGTTTTCATTAAGATTTCAAACATCTGAATAAGTATGTGAATATTAAAATGTGTATTAAAATTTAATTGTTTTGATCCAAATGTACACCTAAATATCAAAAATATAATTTTTGAATTTAAATACCGAATGATTAGGATCGTTTGTTTTTAACATTTAAACGGTAAATATGAACTTAAACAACCCCTTAATTCATTGTCCCCGACTCTTGAGTATACCGCAACTTCGTCGGGCCTTTTTGAACTTCAATTGCCTTTCTGTTTTTTCTTTAAGCCTCTTAGCTACCAGAAAACTTTACTCCTATCGAAAACCCTAAATCTTGACGGAAAAGGATATTCTCCAAGCTATAGAGTTGCAGGTTTCGTAATGGAGGAAAATAAGCAGCCATCATCACAAAAGATACAGATATACCCCACCTCCACTGGTGAAATATCTCCTTTCTGGAGAGACAAGTACGAAAAAGATGCAAAGAAGTACTGGGATATCTTTTACAAGCGCCATCAAGATAAAGTAACTTTCTTATTCTATCTAATTAACCCTTTGATCTGGGTTTTGTTTCTGTAACTAAAATATCCAATTTCCATTTCTTTTCTGTCTACTGTTCACTTGTTTAATCTACTCATTGATGTTATTTTGCTGTTCTCTTGAAAAAAAAAAGTTCTTTAAAGACAGGCATTACCTGGACAAGGAATGGGGTCAATACTTCTCTGTGAGTGAATAAGACAATGAATATGATCAGTTTTGTTCTAAAAAAAATGTGTTAAGTTAAGGAGGATGGTACATTGAATAATGATTTGTTCCTGTTCTTACTCTTTGCAGGGGATTGACGAGAAAGTCATTCTTGAGGTAATTCAAGTTTATCACACATATGTTCTTTTTACCTGTTGAATATTCTGACCCCATCTTTTTGAGGTATAACTAATGATTATCTCAGTATTTCATTCAGCGCAATTTTGTGACTGTATGTTTTTCTTGTTAATATTTCTACATTTAAGTACTTGCATGTCTATTTTCAGAATTATGGTGATTATGTCCTGTATTTTCTATTAGCTACTATCATTTAACTTTTGGTATTCGTCAAGAGAATTATAGTTTTCATATTGCCTTCTTCCAGCAATCAAATAAGTGCTGTCGAAAGTGCTCATAACTTTTTCAAGTTGTAGGTTACCTTTCTTGTTACGCGGATCACAGTCTAACATATATTTATGTTATATTATTTGTTACGGGAATTGGTTCAATTGTTCTCTCGTTACACTTGCACTAATGGAATAATGCTGATTACAGGTTGGGTGTGGGGCTGGAAATACCATCTTTCCTTTGCTTGCTACAATACCAAACATATTCGTCCATGCATGCGATTTTTCACCTCGAGCTGTGAACTTAGTTAAGGTATGTATTTTGGTCGTGTCAGTGGCCTCTCAAAGTAACAATTGAAGAAAGTATTTTCCCTTTAGTTGTTTAATTGTGATCTGAAATGAGTGGGAGGTTGAGAACATTTCAGCTTGCTGGTGTGCCTATTTCACAAAAATTGTAGTAAATATATTTCTAAGGAGTCATTGATGATATATAGTACATTTTGTTGCTTGTGTTGGATATGTGCTCTTTTTTGTTTTGGATATATTTACTTGAGTAATATTTATCATATGAGATTTTTTATATTTGGTTCTTTTCAGAATATTATTCACATTGGCATGCTATATTATTTGTACAGCCAAGGCTCATTAGGATGCCTAAGAGTCCATCATATGTAGGTCTTGTTAGCTTACGTTGTAGATACAACTATTTTGAAATGTCTAGAGAGAGTGGCTCCTTCTTCTCTCTAGAATCAAGGAAGCTGGAAAAGGTCTTTCAAGGAGCCAGTATTAGAACTTGGGGGAAGATGCTGCAAGGTGGAATTAGATAGGGAACCTCATTTTTTGCTGTCCAGTGAATATGTCGGAAGAAAAACTTTCTTGAAGACTTGCTTGCTGGGGACTTCCTCAAAATGGTGGGCTCACCGGATGCTATTGGAAACTGGGCGGCCGCTGTTTGGGTGTAGCTAATGGGCTGAAGGTTACTCATTCTCAGTTTCTTTTTCGTTTTGCAGATGAGTTCAACCTGCTAAAGTTTTTCAAAGGGGGAGAAGGTGGATGGGTGACAACTTCTTGAAGTTGGAAGGATGGGAGGAGCTTTCTGGGTGTGACGATCCACAGTTTACCATAGACATTGTGGTGGTGAATTTGGCGGGTCTCTCTGTCCATCTCTGGTGTTTTGACCTCTTCAAGAAGGTGGGGGACCTGTGTGTGGGTTCAGAATATGGTTGCACCCTGGGTTTTGACCAGTGGCGCTGGCGCTTGGGGATGGGGAAGTGATGGTCTCTTCGTAGGGAGGGAAAGAGAGGAGGAAGAAGAGGGGGGTGAGAGTGGTTTGGAACAAGTGTCTGGAAAAGTTCACAATGCCTGCAATTTACGGGACTAGGGTTGCCTTACATAAGGACCTCACAGTGTGGAATCCTATTATTGAAAGAGTTGAGAAGAGACTAGAAAGTTGGGAAAAGTGATACTTGTCGAAGGGTGGCAAGGAAGTATCCATAAAAAATACTTTATCGAGCATCCCTACCTACTTATTGTCTTTGTTGCAAGCACCAATGATGGTTACAGAAAACAAGAAAGACTTCAAAGAAAATTTTTATGGGACTAAAATTATCACTTGGTTAACTGGGAGGTTGTTACAACTTCAAAGAAGTGGGCTGGTATAGGACTGAAAGATCTTATGGTGTTTAATAGAGTTTTACCAGGGAAATGGCTATGAAGATTTAGGGTGGAGGAGAACGCCTTATGAGGGAGGTAGTGTTAGAGAAATACGGCTCATCCAAAGGAGGGTGGAGGACTTGAGCTATTACTGTCCCGTTTGGCTTGGCATGTGGAGGAGCATTTTGAAGGGGTAAGAAGACTTCGATGGTCGCATCACTTCCAAACTGGGAGATGGAGGAGTTTCAAAGGCTTTTGGAGTTGCTCTACAAACACATCAGGCTAAATCTTAGTGATTCATGGAGTTGGGCCTTGAGCAGCGATGGTTTTGTTCACTGTCAAATCTCTCTATCAAAGCTTGCTCGCGAGAGAGAAGACGTCTTTTCCAAACCTTTCAATCTGGATCCGTGGGATACCTAGGAAATTGTGATTTTTTGCTTGGTTGGTGGGGAGGGGAGCGATTCTGACAACCAATAACTTAAGGAAGAGAAATATCACTCATGTTAGCCGAGTTTTATGTGCAAGTGTTCTGGTGAAGAAGTTGATCATCTCTTGGTGCACTGTAAAGTGGCGTCGATTTGTGGAGGATGGTTCTGAATTTTTATGGTGTACAATGGGTAATGTCGGGTACCATTAGATATGTTCTACATATTTAGGCTGGAAGACGTACTTTTAGAAGGCAAAAAGCATGGAAGGTTGCTCCATTAACTCTTATGTGGGCATATGGAAAGACAGAAATATGAAAGCTCTGGAGGGGATCAAAAATAAGTTTGCACACTTGAGAAATAACCTTTTTTACTTTCGTTGCTTTTTGGTTTTTTACTTTCGTTGCTTTTTGGTGCACCCTTGTAGTTCCTTATGGCTTCTTGTATAGATGATTGTGTCTTTTTAGAGAATCATATTTTGATGTAGATTCTCTACTTTTTTGGTATACCTCAAGTTCCCATTGTTAATAATATCACTTATCTTATCAAAAGCTTATGTTGCATTTCTTTCATTTTTGATGCTATCACCACACCACAATGTTTTTGTAACACTTGCTAGAAGCCAGAACTAATGTTTTCACAAAGGCAGAAGTTAATATATCAAAGAAAATTTTCCAATGCTACGAGGTTTTCCTTAAACATCTGAATTGATTGTGTTAAGGATATATAGATATGATGTATACCATGTAAATTAAAAAGATCTACAATTCCTATAGTTGTGTGATTAAGAAGATATTTAGTATGCACTTATTTTTTTTTTCTTGAGATAATTGTGAAGTCTATAAATCCCACCAAATTTGAGGGTATAGTCAAGCCATTCATTCTCAAAATCACTTCTTTTCATGATATCAAACCTTATTTGATAAAGAAAAAAACCAATCTCTTATCTTGTTTACCCGATGTTGCACCATCTTTTTTCTAGTCTCTTTTGGTTTTGGGATCTTGATCTATTTCTGTTTTGCTCATGATATATATCCATTTTTATTACCCCCAATGATGAACACCACTCCTTATATGGAGTATCAAAAAGATATGTGAAGTCTGATCGGGTGCTCATCATCTAGAGTAGAAGGATTCAAACTTCTGCAATTACTACCACAAGAAAGCTGCCCCCTAGGGCATTGAAGGCTGTCACCGCGTGGCCAAATATTAGGGGCTAAGCATGACTTTCTTTTTCTGTTTTTCTGCAATATCCCCTCATTGCTTAGGAGCACTTGGTGGCATTTGTCAAAGCACGAAATCCATAATGGAATCGTTGCAGAAGAAAGGTATAACGCTTGGAACCCAAACATGATTAAGCCTCATATCCTTGGCCGCAAGGATTACAAAATAGCAATGTGCCTAAGAAACCGAAGCATTCTCGATTGAAGTCAATTCAAAGAGAAGAAAAAAGAAAATAGGACAATAGCTGACTAAACCTCTAATTCACTATGAAACAAGGCTGGAACCAAGCCCTAAATTTGAGACTTTGGAAAACTGCTTTAATTTTTGTTGTCTATTCTCCAAATGTTCAATTTTCAATTGTGGGGGTGTTTTAAGAGTCTTCCATGTTGGTTGAGGGAATGAGTTGTTGTTTTCTTATATGATCTTGGACAATGCTTAGTTGATGAGCTAGTTTTTGCGGTTGTGTTAGGAAAAAAGTTCATTCTTCTTGATAAGTTGGATGTAAGTTTGTGGTTGATGCCAAGAGTAAGTTTCTTGCTTTGGATGTGATGCAAAAGTGAAAATACATACGCCGATTTGTGTTAAAATTTTGTTGTATTTATTGCAGTCGCACAAGGATTTTGACGATGCTCGGGTGAATGCATTTGTCTGTGATCCAACAGTGGATGACCTGATCCAGCATATTTCTCCTTCATCAGTGGACGTTGTTACCATGGTACTAGACAAAAGTTTTCTTCTATAATTTGTGGGCTTTTCAATTTGCATCGACATACTTTCTGCATAACAAATCATGCTCTCTCATAATCATTTACTGAAAGCATGCCTTGTTCTTGAATGTTTGTTTTTGTTCCATATTAGTTAGACTGCACAGCATATATTTACTTAAACAAATAAGCTGACTTGTTAAGCAGATATTTGTTCTATCTGCAGTATCTCCTGAGAAGATGCCTCTGATGTTACAAAACATCAGAAAAGTTCTGAAGGTCAGATACCAGTTCTTAATTTCATTGATTTGTGCCTTTTGATGTCATTATTATGACTCTTATACCTGTTTCCTTTCCAGAAAGATGGCTGTGTCTTATTTCGGGACTATGCAACTGGTGACCTTGCTCAGGTTTAAACTTCACCATATAGTATCCTAATCTATTTCTTCAGCATATTGTATGAACTTATTGATTTTGTACTGCCTCTACTGCAATCTATTTAACACCTTTTGACTAGGCACAAAATTTAAGAAAAAAGAGAACTTTTGAAATTTGTGATCTAAAACAAATTTTAGACATTTGTGTAGCTAGAAATTATTTCATCAAGGGTAAAAAATAATTTTTAAAGTTAAGTTGTTCCTAATTATAGAAATGTGACATTCTTTTTAGGACACACTAAACAGGGAAGTGTGTCACATAAATTGGGACGGTGGGACTAATAACTTTGGATTTACTTTATTGCCTTCGTATTTTGCGTAGTATGTGATATTTGATGGCTACCTTTGAATTTAACTTGAGTAAGTTTGGGTTGTAAAATCAGCTTTTTCTTTATTTTATCTTTGGGCTTACTGAAAATGTAGCATATTTGGGAATGATGTATACTTACAGCTAAGGTTTGTATTAACAGGAAAGGCTTACCTCCAAGGAACAAAAAATCAGTGATAACTTCTATGTCCGGGGTGATGGGACTGTAAGTTCTACTGTTACAAATTGATATTTCTCATAGTTTGGGCTTTATATTGTTGATGCGCATCTTATGGCAGCTTATTTCTGTCAACAGAGGGCTTTCTATTTTTCTGATGAGTTTTTAATAAATCTCTTCAATGGAAATGGTTTTGATGCTGAGGAGCACATCTTGTGTTTCAAGCAAGTGGAAAATCGGTCAAGGGAGTTGGTGATGAATAGGTATATGATCGGTACTTTCTATTTGTACTTCCTCCATTCTATTGTATGTCATGGTAGTTGATTGCATACATAATTAGATGTTAGTTTGACTTACATAATACAGTAGTGATATTGAAAGAAAAAATTGAAGTTGTTGTGAAGTTTGTTTGTTTGAATGAGAAATATCACTTCAAAGTTTTGTGACAGCTGTATAAAATTGAGATGTCAAACATATTTTAACATCAAAATTCAACTATCATATAAATCGGATAAAAATTGATAGAGTAAATATCACATTCATGTCTAAATTTTAATAAATAAATGAATTTTGAACAATTAAACACTAGCAATGTTATATGAGAGTGAATGTTGGGACACAAGTATAGATGCGAAAAATCAAATGATAAAGGGGGAAATGAAATGTCGGATTGAATCGCCGAAGCAGGGCTAAGGCGAATAGATATGAATGACGAATGAAGTCTATTCCCCCTTACCTTAGTCAGACTGGCATGAAGCTTAAGCTTTCATGAGGAATTAGGAACATGAAGAAAGAAAAGCAGAAAAGGGAGATACCCCATAGACCAAAAGGGCATAGATCGATAACACATTAATGAGATGAGTGTTTTCAAAATGTAGATGCTAAGATGAATGTGCGGTCATACGAGATTAGACAAGATTAAAAATGATAAGATTCTGTAGAAGGTGCAAGTAGCACAAATTGAGGAAAAAACTTAGAGAAGGTTGCTTGAGATGATCTGTTCATTTTTTTGGTCGACCTCCAGGTGCACTAGTCTATAGATGTGAAATCATGGTTAGTAAAGGTGTCAAGCGGACATGAGATGTAAAATCTTGCGGAAAAAAGTTGTCTCGAAAGACAATCTCTTGGAAGCTATGCAGACTTGACCAAAGATAAGACAATTGTGAATTTTACTTTTGTTACTGCAATAATTTTTAATACAATAAATTGTCTAGGTTTAGAATAAATTTGAAATTTAAAATTTTGACTAGGTTGTTTTAGTTGTTCCGAAATTCTAGCTTTTTGAATTTTGAAGTGCAGATTTTCTGCATATTTATGAGCTCAAATCAAAAAGCATTGAAAGTGATTTCAATCCAAAGAGAGACATTTTCAACCCTCTTTTTGCTGCCCTATCTTTTTTAAAACACCAACAGTGGTATCAAGAGCTTTATTGATCTTACGAGATCTGTGAGTTTTTTCAAAGAACTATCATATCATTTTTAACCTGCCAGGGCTACTTTCAACATGCAAGGGTTATTTTTCTATCCATTTTAACCTCTATTTTCAACCCGTGTTTTTTTCAAGCACAAACTTTTTTCAACCAATGTTTAACCTAAAAAAATGGCAAGCAACAATTTTTCTTTCAATGCCCCAGAAATTCCCACAGATAAAACCTATCAAATTTGGTCCGTGAGAATAAAACCATATTTTGAAACCTATGTGATATGTGAGGTTTACAACAACATTTTGTGAATCCTACAAAAGTTCAGATTAAAGGATTTTCAAAAAGAGCTTTTAGACACAAGTTGTTGAAGGTATTTTTTTTTAGCACAAACACAAAAGAAGGAAAAGAAAAAAGAAGAAAATTTTGAAGTTCGAAAAGAATAAACAGAACTCAGCACCAATTGTCAAAGTAGAAATTGAGGAGGATCATTTTTTCAACCGTAGTAACTAAAACAAAGGAGGAGTGTTGAATTTTACTTTAGTTACTGCAGTATTTTTTAATATAATAACTTGTCTAGGTTTAGGATAAATTTGAGATTTAAATTTTTACTAGTCTGTTTTAGTTGTTGAGAAATTCTAGCTATTTTGAATTTTGAATTGCAGATTTTTTCTGCATATTATGCGCTCAAATTGGCTATGTAAAGCCGTCCTACGCTTGATAAAATCATTTAGACATATTTTAATCAATTCTTTTTGCTGCCCCATTTTTGAAAACACTAACAGACACCATGGAGAAAAATGATTATATAGGAGATATTAATTAGTTGAGAATATCTTTAAGCCATTTTGTACTTTAGGTCGTAGATTTTTAGGATTCTTTTCACACTATTAGATATTTTTATTGTGGTAGGAAATATAGAGAACTTCTAGTTCTTTTTATTTTTATCTTGTATAGTTTTAGCCTGAAATGGATTTTGAATGGAGAAATATGGTCAATGAGGATTCATAGAGCTGACCTAACTTATTTGGATTGAAGCATGCTAGTATAGAGATTTGTTATTAATTGTGAGAAATATATGGGTAGAATATCATTCAATTGTGTATTTACATTGTTACATTGAGACCCTATTTATAGACATTACATTGGAACTCCGTCTAGGATTCCTTTTCCTATTCTTCTTCCTATTCCTATTCTAAGCAGGAAAAATTTATTCCTATTCTAACACTCCCCCTCAAGCTGGTGCATACCAATTATATGTACCTAGCTTGTTACAAATGTAATTAAAATACGAGGAGATGTGAAAGACTTGGTGAACATATCTGCAAGCTGATCATTTGACTTCACAAATTTTGTAACAATATCTCCCGAGAGTATCTTTTCTCTGACAAAGTGACGGTCAATCTCAATGTGCTTAGTTCTTTCATGAAACACTGATTTGATGCAATATGAAGAGCCACTTGATTATCACACACAAGTTCCATCTGATCAATTTTGCCTAATTTTAGTTCTCCAGCAACTGGTTGAGCCAAACTAACTCACAAGTTGCTATCGCCATTGCTCGATATTCTGATTCTGCACTAGATCGAGCAACCACATTTTGTTTCTTACTCTCCACGACACCAAATTACCTCCAACTAACACACAATATTCAGAAGTCGAACATCTGTCAGAGGGTGATCCTGCCCAATCAGCGTCTATATATCCAATGATATGTTCATGACCTTGATCCTCAAAGAGTAGTCCTTTATCGGAGCTGACTTTATATATCGCAGAATACGAACAACTGCTTCCAAATGACTATCACTAGGGGAAGTCATAAACTGACTTACAACACTCTCGGGAAAAGAGATGTCAGGTCTAGTCACTATGAGATAATTCAACTTTCCAACAAGCCGTCTATACCTTTCAGGATTACTAAGTGGCTCCTCCCGTCCCAGAAGAAGTTTAACATTCGGATCCATAGGAGTGTCAATAGGTCTACATCCCATCATTCTTGTCTCCTTAAGAATGTAAGACATACTTGCGTTGAAAATTAACAATACCTGATCTAGACTGAGCAACCTCAATACATAGAAAATACTTCAACCTGTCAAGGTCTTTAGTTTGAAAGTGCTTAAAGAGATGTTGCTTTAAATCGGTGATACCATCTTGATCATTATCGATGATAACAATATCATCAACGTAAACAACCAATTAGATACATTGACTTGGTGCATAATGTCGATAAAACACAGAGTGATCAGCTCCACTACGAATCATGCCAAACTCCTGAATTACTGTGCTGAACTTCCCAAACCAAGCTCGAGGAGACTGTTTCAGACCATAGAGTGACCTACGCAATTGACATACAAGGCTACTAGACTCCCCCTGAGCAACAAAACCAGGTGGTTGCTCCATATAGACTTCTTCCTCAAGATCATCTTGCAGAAAAACATTCTTAATGTCCAACTGATAAAGAGGCCAATGACGAACGACAACCATAGATAGAAAAAGACGAACATATGCTATTTTAGTCACAGGAGCGAAAATGTCACTATAATCTAGCCCAAATATCTGAGTATACCCTTTGGCAACAAGGCGAGCCTTAAGTCGATCAACCTGACCGTCTAGTCCAATTTTGACTGCATAAACCCAACGACAACCAACAGTAGATTTACCTGCAGGAAGCGAGACAAGCTCCCAAGTACCACTCTTATGTAAAGCAAACATCTCACCAACCATAGCCTGCCTCCATCCAGAATGAGAAAGTGCTTCACCTGTAGTCTTAGGAATGGAAACAGAGGACAAAGACGACACAAAGGCAGTATGGGGTGATGATAGACGATGATAACTTAAGAAGATATAATGTGGGTTAGTATTCTGAGTGGATTGTATACCTTTTTGAAGTGCAAGCGATGGGCGAGGTGGAGGCAAGTCCGCAGTAAAAGCAGGGTCTGGCGCATGACATGAATCATCTGGGACTAGGGTTGGACGTGGACGACGATGATAAATTAGTAGTGGTGGCACTACAACTGGAGATGTAGAAGTAACTGTAGATTCCTCAAAGGTTGGCACAAGTAAAACTTGAGGTATGGGTAAGACAATAGATACATCAGAATGATTAGAAGATGTATAGTAAGGCTGAGACTCAAAAAATGTAACATCAGCAGACATAAGGTATCGATGAAGATCATGTGAATAACGAGATACCATTTTTGGACTCGAGAGTAACCAAGAAAGACATTTGAAGGCACGAGGGGCTAATTTATCTTTTCCTGGGGCTAAGTTATGAAGAAAACATGTGCTCCCAAAGACACGAGGGGGATAGGATAGAGATGTGACCGAGGAAACAGTATGGAATGTGGAACCTGATTCTGAATAGAAGAAAAAGTATTCTATTTATCAAATAACAAGACGTAAGAACTGCATCTCCCAAAAAACGCAACGGAACATTGGATTCAAGGAGAAGAGTACGAGCAGTCTCAATAAGATGCCGATTTCTTCTTTCAGCTACACCGTATTGTTGAGGGGTGTATGGATAAGTAGTCTGGTGAATGATGCCTTGGTGAGTCATAAACTCTTGAAATTGAGAGGATAAGTATTCTAAGGGATTATCACTACGAAAAGTACGAATAGAAACCCCAAACTAATTTTGTATTTCAGCAAAGAAACTTTTGAATAGAAAATAACTCAGAACGATCTTTCATGAAAAAAACCCAAGTACATCTTGAATAATCATCAATTAAACTAACAAAATAACGAAATCCTAAGGTGGAACTGACTCTACTAGGACCCCAAATATCAAAATGAACTAATGAAAAAATAGACTCTGAACGACCCTTAGTAATACGAGAAAACGTAGCACGAGTGTGTTTCTCAAGTTGACAAGACTCACAATCTAATGTAGATAAACTAGACAAACTAGACACCATCTTTTGCAGTTTGGATAGACTCGGATGTCCCAAACGTTTGTGAATCAGATCTAAGGAATCTGTAACGGAGCATGTTAAGGAATTTGAAGAGGTAAGATAGTAAACGCCTTGTGATTCATGTCCTGTTCCAATCATCTGTCCCGTACTGCAGTTCTGCATGAGAAAAAAATCATTCGAAAAAAAAGTTATGCTACATTGTAGGGCTTTCGTCACACGACTAACAGATGCTAGATGAAAAGGAGAACCAGGGACATAAAGAACAGAGTCTAGGGTGACAGAAGACAGGGGTTTGACTTTTCCAACCCCTTTTGGTTTTGTCTGGATCCCATTGGCTAAAGTAATAGCTAGAAGAGATTGTGAATAAACAATATCAGATAAAAGTGATTTACTACCAGAGATATGATCAGAAGCCCCATAGTCCATGACGCATGTTCTTAGACTACTAGATTGCGACACACAAGCAAGAGAATTACCCGCAACAGACGCATCAGGTTTTGCAACCGAAACTACTTGTGGAGACGTTTGCTTATTTGCACGATACTGAAGGAACTCATCATATTCTGCCTGAGCAATATGAGCATTATTGGATGGTTGATTAGGTTGAGCACCATATGCTACTGGTGGAGATGTCTGTTTACTTGCGCGATTTCGAAGGAACTCATTATATTCTTTTAGAACAATAGACTCATAACTGGGTGGTGGGCCATGCAAAATATAACATGTCACGAGTGTGTCCAGGTTTATGACAATGACTACACTTGGATCGAGGTTTTCCAAAACGCCCTCCCCTCGTCAATTCTCCATAGATTGGTATGTACGTTTTTATGTGGTTTGAGATGTGAGAATAGAGGAGTCAACAATTGGTGATGAAACTTCTTTGTGACTGGGAGGTGCAGCAAGGCGAAGCAGACAAGAGAATAATTCATCAATTGAGGGAACTGTAGGACTGGCTAGAAATCTGGTCACATACAGAGTTATGGTTAGTAAGAAGTCCAACAAGTGTAAGAACTAGAAACAATGTTTGCCTTTGCTCTTGTTGCTTTTCCGCGTTTGTAGTGATAGGCATCAATGTTTCAAATTCCTCCATGACTGCCTGTACTTATCCCAAGTAAGTAGACATATTGGATTCGTGTTTCTTTAAGTTGGTCATCCAAGATATCACATCATAGAATCGAGATATGTCGGTGTATAAAACACGTGTCTTTTCCCAAACTAAATAACATGTCTGGAATAGGCGAAACAAGATTATCAACTTTAGAATCAATAGAGCGCCAAAGGATACTACATAATTGGGCATCCACTTTCTCTCATTGTGCTTTGGCTTTTGCACCATCGTCACTAGACTTTGTCTTTTCATCTACAACACAAACATTGTTTGTTAAGTGATCTTGAACACCTTGACCCTTGCACCACAACTCAAAAGAAAAAGCTCAAGCTAAATAGTTTGAACTTCCCATTAATGGCTCTGAAGTGATTGTAAGGCTTGAACCTCCAATTCCTGTATTTTTGGAGCCAAAAACATCACACACGAAAGACATTTTTCGAAATTTGGCTTGAACAGAGTAAAAACTTGCTGGAAACTGCCGGAATCCACCTACAGTAGCCTAAAAAACTGATTTCACCGAAAACTTGCCGGAAGCTGCCTGAAAATCACCGGAACCCTAATTCCGGTGATCGGATCTAGAGAAAACTGCCCAGGTTCTGGTCGGAAATCTGGACAACAAATGGAAGAAAATTGCTAGAAAAAAAAGACCGGAGCAACACTTGGCGCGTGAACAGATCTCGCCGGAAAATTTCCACCTCCGATCGGCGTGTGGGGGCGCGTGGGGGGTTATTTTCCGGTGGGTCTGGCTGGGGTTTGTTCGCCTGAGCTTTCCGAGCCTTCTGACGGTGTTGTCTTTTGCACAACACCTTCAGAACAAAAGATGACATAAATCAGTCCCACCGTCGGCACCGAAATTTGACACCGGTGACTTGAAGTTCTCACCAATGCTCTGATACCATGTGATAAATATATGAGAAGCATATTATTCAATTATGTATTTACATTGTTACATTGAGACCCTATTTATAGACACTACATTGGAACCTTTTTCCGACTAGGATTCCTATTCCTATTCTTCTTCCTATTCCTATTCTAAGAAGGAAATACTTATTTCTGCTCTAACAATAATGAATTTGGAAATTTGAATATTATGAAATTTGTATAAAAAAAAATAAGGTGTCAAATTTTGCAACATCCCAAAATAAAAAGGTCAAGTGAACTGAGGAAGTGTTCTCTGTATAGTGTATTCTCTGGTAGATTTGAATATGCTTTTCATTATACCTGTGGTGTTTTCTGTGGAGGTTTGCCAAAGATTTTAGAATTTTTCAGAGGGTTTTCCCTGTCCCCTCCAACCTTCATCTCAAGTAAAACATTTTTTAATGAGCCGAGGGGCAACTTGTAGGGGAATTGTGGAGATCTTCCTTATAATGCAAACTTGATATTGCTTAGAGCCAACATATGGCTCTTTTAGTGCTTAAAGTTATTGGGTTTGTGACGTGGGTTCAACTCCTACCGTGGTAGGATATTGAAAAATACTTTTAGAGATCAGAGGTTTGTCACTGAAATATGAATATACAAGCTAAGGGTGTTTGTGCACAAAAAAGCAAGGACATCGGTGATTCAAACAATAATTTGGACCAGACCAAAAATGAGTAAATCCAAATACCCCTGGACAGGTGTGCATAATGCACTTAAAAGGTTCATCAGAAAGAAGCATATGATCCAAAACGTAATTCGAAGTTCATGGGAGCCGACAGAAAAAAATTAATAATTTCAATTTACCAATTTCAAAAAAAAAGAAAAAAAGAAGAAGTTAATTGTGTTGCTTTAATTTTACATCATAGTTCTTAAGATACACGAGGTGTAATATCAACATGCAATATACTCGTGGCTGAATTTGATCTTCTTTTGAACACACTGGAAGCTAACTTTTCTTGCCACAATTATTAATACTATAGGCAATTAGATTGCAAAAGCTGCAAAGCCAAAAATATTGAACAAAATGTTAACACTCAATCTCGAGTTTGGGATGTAGAGGTGACAGATAGGAGAACAAATGCAGTTACAGATGATTCAAAATTTCTAATACTGTTATTTGTTACTTTTTGGATAACTTCATTAGGCACACACTATTAAGAATCTGACAGGCTTGGATGAAGGTCAATGCTAGAGTGTGTATTTCATTAATAATACTATCTTGTAGTGGGGATCCCCCCTAATATCTCATATCCATTCTTCGGTGTACTTTTGGTGTATTAGATAAAAACATTCTTAAGTGCTGTGGTTTCAGGCGCTGGGTTCAAGCTGTATTCCGTGTTGGTAGTGGAATATCTGCAGGGAAAACCGAAAGCAAGGTGAAATACCTTGGTAAGGATAATGATATACCTGAAATACCAAAAATTATCCTTGAAGACTCTGCAAATGAGACAGAAGTTGACATATCTGAGGGAATGGCTCTTGAAATGTTCGGTATTTCATCTCCTAAGGAGGAGGTATGAATTTTCATTCACTTCTAGTGTTATTTCTTTTTTTTTTTTGGATAAAGTAAAGTTGTATTCCTCAGCAATGAGGGTATGCTGGCAACCATCAAAAAGATTTATTACATCAGTGACCAAAAAAAACCAACTCAAGAAATTGCTACTAAACTTATAAAGAAGAGAAAAAGTTTAAAATCTGTCCAGCATCCTCTATACCCTCCTCATTACACCAAAAACGGAAGATCTTCATATAACGCCATTTGATCTTTTGTACTGATTCTGCAGTATTTTCCATACACCCCTTGTTTCTTTCTCTCCAAATAGTCCACCATATACAAGAGGATATCATGTTCCACCATTTCTTCTGGATCTTACTCCCCCCTCTTCTCACCCTTCTAGTGTTCATTCCTTCCTGTTGTTATGAGAGATACAGAAATTGTGAGGATAACAGAATTAATAGTTCCAGAAGGCAGTGTGACTAACATTTGTAGTTTTATGCATTAACACTGACATTATAGTTGAGTAATCATGACCTATGCATATATTAGTGCTCGACTGCTCATGCATTGATCCAAGAGTGGCATGTAGATTCTTTTTATTATTCAAATAAACCAATGTTTGTGCTGTATCTCATTAAATTATTTCTGGGACCTGATCCTAGTTTGTAAATACAGGTTCATGATTATATAGTAATTTCCGTTTTTCAAAGATTGATACTCTAGTCAAGTTGAATTAGGGATAGAGTTATCAAATTTCCTCCATTATGGGTAGCATATTCTAATATGAACCAGGTGGTTAGTCCTAATTGATTCAGAAATATGAAGTTCGGGGCGCTGGATCCCCCATAAAAGCTTGTATAAAGTAATTTTTAAATGTTCCAAAATATTTTCCTCCAGTCACTGACTTGCCTACTTATCAACATTCTAGATTCTTGATGTCATCTCCAAAGACTATTCTTTCAAGATAAAGGTCCTCTCAAAAGAGTATCAGCATACCTGCAAATCAACTGGCTTAATGTTATGGGAATCAGCTCGGCTTATGGCTTCTGTGCTTGCTGCTAACCAGACCATTGTTTCAGGGAGAAGTGTTCTAGAGCTGGGTTGTGGATGTGCAGGCATTTGCTCCATGGTTGCTGTTAGATCTGCTAACCTTGTGGTTACCACTGATGGAGACACAAAAGCACTTGATCTGTTAAACCAGAATCTCGCTTTGAATCTCCAACCACCAATTCCTGCAAGGCTAATTACAAAAAAGCTTGAGTGGGGAAACACAGACGATGTAGAGTCCATTAAGAGGCTAAATGACAGAGGTTTCGATGTCATAATAGGCACAGATGTCTCTTATATTGCTGAAGCAATCGCTCCTTTGTTTTCAACTGCTAAAGAGCTGATCCGACCCAGTAGAGGCGATGAGGAGGATAGTACACCAGCTCTAATCCTTTGTCATGTCATTCGCAGAGTTGATGAACCATCTATACTTTCAACAGCGTCTGAATTTGGTTTCAGGTTGGTGGATAGGTGGCCTAATGCACTAACCTCAACTAGTACATCTCAGAACATAATCCAAAGTTGGTTCTCCGATGGCAGCCTTGAAACTTGTATTCCTACCACTGCACTGAATATTCTGTATTTCCACAAGTTGTAGGTTTTGATCTTGGAGGAATTTTGTTATGTGCTTCCATAGAAAGGGGAAACGTTCCAGAAAGCTAGTCAAGAGTTCTGTCCTGGTTCTTGAACCTTCAAAGGCTTCAAGCATTGAATCTGTGTTTCGTGTTAGTCCATTGCTTACACATGCAAAATGATTTGCATATAGCTAAATATGCTATTATCGTCGTTTGGAAGTTGAAGCTGTTCTTGTAGGACGGATAACAAAGACATGCTTTCCCGTGTCCGAAATATTTACAGGATTCAGGAAGTTCTTAGTTGTCCAAAATGAGTTATGTATACTTGATATTGGTGAGTTATAGTGAAGCTCCTATATCTCTTGAATTCATGCATAAGTTATCGTCTTTTTGCCGAGATTCAAGCACTTTTTCATTGACTAAATGAAATGTTTACTTTATATTGGTTTGTTATGATGCTGAGATTTGACATACGCATTTTTTTTCTTTAACAAATATACAGTTTTCTGTTTTTTTTTTGTTTTTTTTTGAGATTATTTACGTTGAAAACAAATATATACTGCAGCTATATAAAATGACATGGTGAAATCATAATACATAAATGAGATCGAATCACGTCATGTATGAAGAGAAAAAAGTTTATCCCCATATCTTACATGACCAAATGGCTTTCACAGCTGGTCATGCTAATATTGCTTCCTATCTATCATATCTTTTTAAGCAATTCATTTTAGATATTTTTTGATTTCAAATTTATTTTTTTGTATAGATTGTTCAACTGGTAAATACACATTGTCATTCTCCTACTGATTAAAATTTGGAACCACATGTAGTTACGTATTAAGTAATGATCCGTGTTGTCAGCGTATACAAGTTAAATTCTTTCCAAAATAGAATAAATATAAACAGAAACACAAAGAGAGTGTTCAGCTACTAACTTAAGGAGATGTATTGATGTTTCTTGGAGAGGCTCTTATCATAACAAACCAAAGCCTCATGCACGCATTGCCTTTTACCTAACTTATTCATTTTCTCTATTAAAAACAACAACTTTACCCCCAAACACAACATTTTTCAGATCAAAGGGGAAGAGTGTTTTTATTTCTCAATTTTTTTTTACATAGTTCTGTTCACATCAGTTAAACCTAGCTATCAGCTGAAGTTAATTTGTATGGTAGCTTTTGCTTTTTGCCTTTTATGATTTCAATTTAGTATCTCTTTTGTTGTCATTCTTGTTTTCTTTTCTTTTTGTTCAGTTAAAAGGAGAAACATGATCTATATATTTCTCATTCCTTTGTTTCTTTGAGCTGTTTATTTTACTTGAAAAAGACTCTTGACTTGAAAAGTTGGTATAAATGATTTCATTTGTGGGAAGAGGACAAACACTTTTGACTTTAGTATATTGTTTTGATCTGCTGATGAAAATCTACTCTTTTGCCATATCATTTGTGTCCTATTATAATATATGTTGTTTTTCTCCCAAATAGGAAACATGGAACTCATGCATCTAATGGAGAGGCTTAGGCCTATTATGAGCTTAAAAGGCTGGGATTACTGTGTTTTATGGAAGTTGAGTGAAGATCAAAGGTAACGCGGATTTAGAACATTGATTATATGTATTCCCCTTTGAATGGTTTATTGCATATGTGCACATAGTACGAGTGTTCTAGATCCGCCTCTGCCTCTTTTGACAACGAAAGGCCCTTGAGTAATTATGTATGATGCAGGTTTCTTGAATGGATTTGTTGCTGCTGTGGCGGAGCTGAGAAAAATATGCATGGCTGTGGACAAGAGATATTTTTTCCTGATTCTTCTACTTCAACTTGCAGAGATGTTATGTTTCAGCATCCAACAACAACTGCTTGTAATTTACTGGCTCAGGTCCCGCCTTCTCTGGCGCTAGACTGCGGGTACATGTTTGGCCTATACCTTCCTCCTTTCTATTACAAGAAAATTATCCGAATAAAGGGTAGTTCAGTGCACTAAACTCTAGCTATGCACAGTCTGAGAACGAACCATATTGAGACTCTCCTTCATTTCTAACTCTTTGCAATAAAATTGTAGAGTTTATGCACAGACCTTACTATCTAATCAAGCAAAATGGATGAACTTTGTTCCTTTCTCGGAATCAAATATCTCTAATGTAAGAATTGCTTTGTTACTATCGATTTCATTGCATAGCGTTGATCTCCACTGAAAAGCACCTTGTTTCTCTGCATAATGTTGTTTGATGTTAATTGCAGGAAATAATGGGAACTAGAGCTCTGATTCCATCTCCTCTTGGATTGCTCGAGTTGTTCAGTACGCAACAAGTAAAACATATGCTTCCTCCCTCTTACACTCTTTTTCATCTATTACTTGCTTTCTTCCCTATTTTTAATGTTCAACTCCGAGAAAATCATGTCAAAAGCTACAATTACTGTCTTAACTATACTTATAAAAAATATTCATGGAATTAAATACTTTGATGTAAGATATTATATACAAATGAAAGCCTAAAATAGACATGGTAACAAATTTTACAGCTAGCAGAAGATGAGAAAGTGATAGAATTTGTCTCAGCTCAATGCAATATCTACTTGGAGCAGCAAGCTATGATGAATTCAACTTTCTCAAATGGAGTTGAAGAGAACAACACATCAAAGCCTTTCCCAACAGAAGGAGAAAGAGACAGAGACGATCATATAAAAGATTCCCAAAATCATTACAAACAGAGAGTCTCCCCTGCAGCTACATCAGATCACTTGTCATTTGATTTCCCACTTAAACGAAAACAATTGGATTCTTGTTCGATGAACTTCCTTCCACCGTTCAGTACTTATAGCACACCAGAAGTGGATAACAACACAGGAGGGAACATGTTGTTTGATCAGAGCACAAGTGATATGACACATTTTTCGGAGAATAGGTACATGAGTGAGATGGATGCTTATTTACAGAAGCAAATGATGAGAAGCAGTAGTACTCAAGCTGGAATTGATGATGAATCAATCAAACATGATAACGGAAGATCAAATTCGGGATCTGATAGTGATCAAAATGAGGAAGAAGATGATCCCAAGTATAGAAGGAGAAATGGAAAAGGTCCTCAATCCAAGAATCTTATGGCTGAAAGGAAAAGAAGGAAGAAACTAAATGAAAGGCTCTATGCTCTTAGAGCTTTGGTTCCCAAAATCTCCAAGGTAATACATAAACTAACTCCCTTTGTTCCAATTTATACAACTCACTATTCTTTTTAGTCGGTTCCATTAGAATGATACATTTCCTTATTTGACAAATATTTAATCACCTTATCAACTTGGATCTCACTTATTTGACAAAAAATCCTAATGTGTACTCTTTATTTTGTACAAAATCTTCACTCATATTTCTAAAACTACGCACACAGTCAACATTTATGGTCGAATTTATGTACAGTTGGATAGAGCATCTATCCTCGGAGATGCTATTGAATATGTGATGGAATTGGAAAAGCAAGTGAAAGATCTGCAGCTTGAGGTTGAAGAACATTCAGATGACGACGGTACTGGTGGAGGAAGGAATTCGGACCAGATTCACCCCGTAGTTTTAAGCCATAATGGAACTAAAAACAGGCCTAAATCAGATAACGGAAAACTTACAAATGGAAGCCAAAGAGAAATATCAACTAATTCTAATGGCAGCACTGACCCTTCCAGAAAAAATCAAGATGTAGAAGAGAACGACAAATTGCAGCAAATGGAGGTACAACTTGTTCTATTTATATATATACATATGTATAATATACTACCGATTTAACTTATAAACACTCATGACAATAGCTCGTACTAGATTGTCCTTTTAAATATTGCTTCAATAATATGTTTATGTCATTGCATATTGTATCACTAATACCTTGAGCGTTATTTATACACAGTGTTGGTAATAAATAGATGCGAACCCATGATTTAAAGACTTTGGGTACACCAATGTTACCTTTTCAACTACTTCAAATAAAAGTAGTGAAAAAGGGCCTCAACTAAATTCAAACTCTGGTTTCATTAATGGTTCATCTAGCTGCCTTATACCAACAACACAAGGGCCCTCATATGCGAAAAAGGGATTCATCTAGATTCAAACCCTGGTCGCATCAATGGTTCATCTAGCTTGTACCAACAAAACAAGGGTCCTCATATGCTTTTCTTGGGTGTACTGTTAATTATATTCTACAATGATTTTTTTGGTAGTTAACGGGTGCACGTGCACTCCCACTTACTAGTATTGGTCTGCCTCTAGTTATAAATACTCATATTATTTTTGCCACTAACGTCATTTATATAGAGTTTTGATTAAAATCGTGACATGTAGAGTGTTTTTTTTAAAAGAAAATTATAATATTTTCAATCCTTGGAATGACATGAATGTTTGATATATGTTTATTGATGATATGATTAAATTTGTAGCCACAAGTGGAAGTTGCTCAATTAGATGGGAATGAGTTCTTTGTGAAGGTGTTTCGTGAACACAAGGCTGGTGGATTTGTGAGGACTTTGGAGGCTTTGAACTCATTGGGCTTGGAAGTTACCAATGTTAATGCAACTAGGCATACTTGTTTGGTATCAAGTATCTTCAAAGTTGAAGTAAGTCAAAATATTCCTTTTTTTTTCGGAGATCTCACCTTTTTGCTTCCTTACTGACCGTTTGAACAATTCCCAAACTACAATCCTTCACATCTTTCGAGTTCTAAAAATGTTTTTTTTCTTGTTTTAATTTGTATGTTAGCAGAAAAGGGATAATGAAATGGTTCAAGCTGATCATGTGAGGGACACCTTGCTAGAGCTGACAAGAAACCCTAGTAGAGGTTGGTCTGAAATGGGTAGAGCATCATCAGATAATATAAATAATAATAATGCAAATGGCACTACAGATTATCATCAACATCAACTTCATGATCATCACCTAGACAATAATAATCAACATAAGCAAACCAATTCTCATCACTTCCATACACACCACCATCACTAACATATATTATTTTAATTACTTTACTTGTAATAATGTACTTCTGCTTTTTCTTTTACCTAAGTAATCCTTGTTTAGTTTCAGAATAAGATGCATATTTGTGAACTTGTTGCTTTTTTAAATGGGAAATTTAGACAAAATGTCCATTGGGTCAATTTTTGTAATCCAAAATAAACAATTATCATTAAGCGCATAAAATCTTCATTTGACCATTAAGACTTTTTCCTTCCTCCTCCTTAAACTTCTTCCATGTTTAAAGCTCGACCTAAATAATCTCGCAAATGTGAATCTCTTTGAGTAAAAGACTCGAGAAGATGTTATATCTAAATTTGAGACTGTTTAGAAGATATTTGAGTTGGTTGAAATTGAAAAATATGGTTTGCAGATTCGTATACTTTATTGTATTAACTATTAACAATGTATATAGGTGTATATACTTCTACGATAAATAGTTATACATTACAGTATTGATACATTATATATACACATGGATACATTACAACTTACATATGCAAAGGACCATTTTGTTGAATTTTTTTTTGTTGCTTAAACTTAATGGTAAGTATTTATCTTTATTTAAAAATAATTACAGTCTTACCAATTTACCCATTACTACAATTTTTAATTAAGTAATTAAATTCCGTTGGAATAGAAAAAAAAATTCTATCCACCACTCTCCTTCCTCTTCGTTTGCATATTTTTTTTCCGAACATCTTGTAGAAACTATAATTGTTTTCCTCAAAGTGTAGAGACTCTTCGTATTGAACTCCATATAATTAGTCCCAAAAATTGTAGCTGAATCGGATCGGATATGGTGTTAAATGTTGACCCCCTTCATTCAAATTTATTTTTAATAACTGATATTCTTGACTTGTACGTCACATGTACGATACAAATATATATATATATATATATATATATATATATATATAAATATATATAGGTCTAGTAAATGGCAGCCATTACTTGTCATGATTAAGGTGAGCAAAAATCGTATCAATCGGTAAATCGAATTGGGTTAATAATTTTTTTGGTTTTACAATCAGGTCATTGGGTTTGGTTTTGGTTTTTTAATAGGGAAAATTGTGTATTAAGCAATAGGCTATTAATTTAAAATCAATATTATAGTTATTGTTTTATTTAATTTTTATTCGTAGCAAACACATTGTCATTCTAGCCTTTTTCCCCTAAATCTCATTCGCCGCTCTCAGTTCTCTCCCTCACTCTTTCGTTTTTATACAAACTCGTATAAATTTGTTTGTATAAAACGAGAGGGAATGTATATACAAGTACACTTACATATCTCTCTATCTTATACACTTATTATTATATTAATACAAATCCACCCCTTCACAATTCTCTTTTATCTTTCTCTTTCACTTTATACAAATGCAAATTATACAAATACAATGTACAATTTGTTTTTTTTTATAACGTGAGAGAGGGAGATTTGATAATTACAATTGTCTTTAACTCGATTCAATTATATACATTTTCAAATTTTATGCAGATATACAAACACAACATGTCATATATATATATATATATATATATATATATATATATAGTTACATATATACAATTATATAACCGACATACACATAAAATTCACCTCTCCACTCTCTGCCTCTCTCACTTGATTTTCTCTTCTCTCGCCTAATCTCGCTCGCTACTCTAGCTTAACATAAAGAACATATACATATGCAAACACAATTTTCATAGATACAGATGCTCGATTTAGACAAATCGTCGCAATTTATACAAATTCGATTTTCCATAGCAAATTATGTTTGTTATGGAGCGCAAATAGCAAAATTGTAGTTATAGAGCGCTAATATGATTTATGTTTACTTTCCTAAAATTTACTCTTTTTAATATCGAGTTATTGGATAAATCGATAATCCATTAAAACGGTAGTATACTTTACTACTTTGATCAGACAAAAATATTAAATATTAATCTCAATACTTACTAGGAAGTAACTTGTCCTTTAGTCTTCAATTCACACTTTTGCAATAACTTTTACTTTATTACTTCATATTATAAATCACATCAAAAGCTAAAGTAAGAACTCTATACCTCTTAATTACTCTTTGTATTATACTTGTATAGTTCTTTCATGTGAGTTGTTATTGTTTTTATTTTATGAACATCTTAAAGTTACATTATAAGTCTTATTGCGTAAAATTATTAGAGAAGTCATATATTTTTTTATAAGCACTTTCTTATTGGTTAAACTAAAAATCAAATCGTGAAGGATCAAAATCGATATATCGAAAACCGATAAAAAATATCTCATTAATTTGATTAATGATTTAACATATTTAAAAGTTGAAAATCAATAAATCAAACTGACAATATATAAAAACGAACGAATTGATGCATAGTCATGATAAGGGTGAGGTGTAGTCACAGAGATGAAATTAAATTTATCTTTATAGATTTTACGATTTATAACGATAATTTCAAGTGTTAATAATTGAATACACCTCAAGACTCTCGAAAGGAAAGAATACTTTTTTGTTCATTTTAAAAATATAGGAAATTTTCGTACTTGCACCCCCTCAAACTCTTGAAAGGGAAGAAAATACGGACCATCTCTTCCATTTTGGCTCTTCTCCTATTGATTTATTCCCAACTTTATACCATTTCCTCTTTATTTTACCCCAAACTTTAGACCAATACCCCTAAACGATAATATTACAGTAAATAAGGTTGTTCCTTATTTAATCAAAGATTTAGAATTTAAGTCTTGATTATAAAAAATATTTCTTTTCGAATGAAATCTATGACGTGAATTTAAAATAGTCAGACTCTAATATAATTAAAAAAACAAACCAATATCCCTTCCATCTTGACTTGTGAGAAATAAATATTAAAACAAAGTTAAAAGTATTACAATGACATACATCAATATCACCCCAATACTGTCAAATTTATTTGTGGTGAATGGTGATGGATGTGCTATATATATATCTAATATCTAAACATAAAAATGGTTATAAAGTCTCATTAATTCGAAATGCCAAAACAACAAAATCCATAGGAAACGGTGAAGAGGGTTGTTTGATAATTTACTACCCCTTGGGTCCATATTATATGGTGCTTTTTTTTTAAAAAAAGCTAGGATAATATTTTACATCCCTTAAGAAAGATTCATTCACTCTTTAAAAGTAAGATATGTTTTCATTAAACAATCCATGATTAAAAATACTAGTATCTATTTAATATAATTTCTTGGTTAGACTTAGGTATAAATTGACTTACGAAGATAAAGGTAAACTTGAAAATACACTAATTAATATCTTCTTTGATTATAATGAAAACTCACTAATTTGGCGTAAATATAAAATCTATAACCACAATATTAATTAATATGGACCGGATCGAGTAGTGATTAAGAGATTAAGGGCCCGTTTGGTAGGAACTATAAGGAACAATTAATTTCGAGAATAAATTTTTATTATACATTGTTAAAGGTGTAATAACAATCTGAAATAACTAATCTGGAAATAACTTGTTTCGAACCACACGAGCCTCAAAAGCTTAGCGACCGGATTGATTAGCATTGAGGAACATGTGATTACAGATGTTGGAATCATGCTTATTAAACAAAACAAATACTTAAAATTAATTAATTAATTAATCCTATCAAGATTATTAAAGACAAGTATTTTGTGTACGTATAACTTTATAAAATTAAGCATCAAATCTAATCCCCCACAAGATGGAATCAAACATTTATGATAAATGTGAGACATCCCGCAGACTCCGCAGTTGACACTTGACATAAGCTTTTGTATGAAAAATTTGACAAAAAATATTCTTCTTTTTTTTTTTGTAATCTTTATAATTAATTTATACTGTTTTATTGATATAAAAATATAAAGCATATGTACTTTAAGTTGTGGCTTCATAAAACAAATTTTAAAAATGAATGTCTTTTGACCAAGGGTGTGCATGAGAGGGCATCTCATCCTTTATTTTGTGGTCCACTTTCAATGTGCCATACCACCACATTTCATGCGTCATCGCAACTTTCCGGATATTTCCAGCTTGTTCATTGTTTTCCAATTCTCTTTTGACCAAATGCATTCAAAAATCATCTTTTCAACTTGTCACTCAATGTTAAATAATATTAATAAAAGTAAGGACGGGTATAATCCGATTGGTTTGGATTTTACAAATATCAAGTTAAATTATTTGTATTGAATTTTTAAATTTATAAACCAAACTAAATTAATAAAATTCGAGTTTTCAACTTCGGGCTTTTTCAAATTTTTGGATCTTTTTTTTGTTTTCTGATTTTTCAATAAAATATTCATACAAACATATAATTTACTTGATTTTCAAATATTTTTTTCGTCCTACCAAAATGCAACTATCTAAGTTATTTCTCAAGAAAATAACAAAAAAAATATGATATGATTAATGACAATATAATATCCAATAAAAAAATAATAATAAAATCACGTAAAACAAATATTGCAAATTAATAAATCATGATGAAATTGATCATAATTTAAAGTACTATATCATGCTAAAATAAGTTTAATAAGTATTAGTTACATGAATAAATATTAAAAGAAAGTAAAATTAGATTATATAGATAGGCCACTAAGTTTTTTGTTTTTAGCGTCGGCCAAATGTAAAAAGGCCAACTGTAAAGTAGGTGTCAGCCATTTTTGGCCAAAGAGGTAAGATTGTTGTATATAAATAGAGGGTTTCCCCTCATAAATAAAATCATCAACCTTCCATCATCTTCTCCTCTCTGCAATATTTCCTCTTTCTTTACAAATCTGCTTCTATCCCCAACATTGGTAAATTGTCTAAATCTATGTAAAAAATTTTTTACATTAGTATTAATTTGATTTTTATTTAAACTTTATTATAATTATCGACATGTATGAACTATAATCTTTATTAGATCATTAAGAATTATAACTTCCAAACATTAAATATATTAAAAGATAAAAATTATGAAAAAGTATAAAAGATATTTAAAACTTATATCAAAATAAGTATTTTTACGTATAAAATAAAATTTTAAAATTATAATGTCGGGTTGGTTTACTCTCGGGTTGGATTTTTTAGTTGAAACCAAACCTAGTCGATTTTTTTTTTCAACACCAAACTCAAAGCAAACCACAAGTCGGATTTTTTATCCGATTTGACTTGATTTGTAATTTGATTTAATTTTTGATTCGATTTTATACACCCCTAACTAAAAGTATGTCCAAACTTGATAAATCATGTTGGAAAGTTTCATATTAGAAGTAAATTGCTCACTAGTTGAGATAACTTTGTGCTTAAGGAAATCTGAATATGAGAAATTATATTCACAAAAATCAACATACAATATCAATTTTCTGAATTTATGTCTTTTCTTCCTTTCCAAATAATAAAAATGCATTTTCATATCCAAACTCTTTGCCCGAAGGAATTGGCATGTGATATTTCTAAGCTTTTTCTTCCATATAAAAAAAATATATATTTATACACATCCACCGGTTATTCTCCAATTATACAACAAAGTTTTGTTGGAAACAAGTCATAACTACTCTTTAAAAAAAATAAATTGGGGAACAATAGGTCCTGCAACTTTTATTTTAAAAATATCACCAAAAAGCATAGAACTTTTATGTATTTAATATTTATTCGTTTTAAAGTATGATATTGCGCCGGAAAAGCAACAGTGTTAACTGATCAGATCGAAATAATATGTTAAAATAAGTAAAGCAACTAACTTTAATCAACAAATAATAAACAACCACCCAGTCATATATAATATATTTCTTTCTTTATGTTTAAAAAGAATGACTTTTTATTATTTTGAATAATATTTTAATTTTAATCAACTATATCTTAATATATATTTATATTAAATTATATTATTTGTTTTTTAGAATAAATGACAGTATGGTTCCCTAATAAGAGATATTCGAAAATAGTTGTTTTTTAGGTTGAGACAGCAAAAACAGAAGGGCACTAAATGTTTGTGCATGTGGTTAGCATCATCACTCAAATCTGAAAAAAAAAGAAGAAAAAAGATAGAGATGGGGATGTAGTTATCCAAAACATGTAGAGGGGGTCAATGGAAATAGCAGTGATCTGATCAACCTAATTAAGAACCAATTGGGGATGTGCAGTATGTTGGTAAAAGAAAAAACACAAAACAAATTTATCTTAGACTACTTTCTTCACCTTTCTGGCATGTACAATGTAACTGGACTCTTTAGGCAAAAAATAATTAAAAAATTGCGCCTTCTGATCAGAAAAATTAGGTCATATATGAAAGCTAATAAAATTTATCTCGAAAGATCATAAATAATAAGATAAACGAAAAATATAATAAAAAGACATAATTTTAATGAGTAATTTCATTATAAATAGTTCGTATCTTACACAATTCACTCGAAATAAAAAAAAGGTTCATACAAGTGACAAATAGTGTATTACTTGCGGTGTACTGTTTCTTTCCTACACTAAACTCTCAAACTCCCTTGGAGGCTGGGACTACATTGTGAAAGCTACTAACTACTAAGTTGGAAAGGAACGGGTTTCTATTTATGGAATCTTAAACATTTTTCTAAAAGAAAATGACTAGTCAAATATGGAGATTTTTATATTTTCCTTGAAAAAGAAAAACCTATTTATAGTAAAAAATTTATGACAAATATTAACTATGTGGAAGTTAAAAAAAAATTCGATAATAAATTATAAAACAAAAAATTATATTAAAAACACATACTCCCTTCGTTTAAAAAAGAATGACCTACTTTGACTTGGAACGGAGTTTATGAAAAGAAAGAAGACTTTTTAATCTCGTGGTTCTAAATTAAAGTTATGTCAAATATACCAAAACGCCCTTTAATCTTGTGGTCTTAAACATGCCACATGAAAACTTAAAGTTAAAGTGTTGCAAAAAAAAAAGACATTCTTTTTAAAACAAACTAAAAAGAAAATATAAACATTCTTCTTAACACAGAGAAAATAATACTTTAGTAGATTTGTTCAATTGACATACATACAACAAACTAATTAGAAGAAAATATTAGCAACAATTTATCATCCATTCTCTTTACATTTCACAATTTACCACAAGTTTATGTTGTAGTGCAAAGAAAGTAGGGTGTAAAGTTTAGGAATTCAACAAAAGGATCGAGGTAAAAATCAGATTGCCAAATGTCAAGCTACATGTTCAAAGTGATAGGATGAAGCATAACAAAGACATATCAAATAAAACTTATTATTATTATCATCTTTAACTAGAGAAAGTTTTTTAATTTGCCACAATAATATGTCGGACAAAAGTTTTCGATTAAGATGCAAAATATGAAATATTTAAAAATTCACCTCACATGATATAAGTATTAATTAAAATGGATCAATTTTACTTCTTAGACATGGTCATAGTGACTATAATATGACAAGTTATATTCAAAGTCAAATATATGAGCTCAAGTGTATAAAAAAAAATTCCTTTTAATAATTCATACGTAGTCGAGTGTTTTAAAATAATCTTATTTGTTTTCACGAGACAATAATAACGTTTACATTTATTCTAAATTTTTTAGACCCCACTTAAAAAGATTTCACGAAATATATATATATATATATATATATATATATATATATATATATATATATATATATATATATATATATATATATATATATATATATATATATATATATATATATATATGTCGTTGTATAATCTATGTACATTAACAAAAAAGTATTATCCAGATGCGTGCCCAAATATTCTAGTATAAACTAAGTTTAAGAGTCTTTACTTTTATTTTATCCTAACAATATCTTTAGCAATTTATTATACTCCTAAAAAGAATTTACTCAGTTCAATAGGACTAATCAAAAATAAAATATCGAGGAAC
Organism: Solanum lycopersicum; assembly: GCF_036512215.1. Lineage (NCBI taxonomy): Eukaryota > Viridiplantae > Streptophyta > Magnoliopsida > Solanales > Solanaceae > Solanum > Solanum lycopersicum. The sequence goes on from NC_090807.1 coordinate 53,324,295, forward strand.
CCGACTAAAAACTAAAATAAGTTTGTCAATAATAATAATAGTAATGAAAAACAATGTAGCAAGATTAGTTAGCTACAATCCAAATTGAAAGCTCCAAAATATACAACCCGATATAGAAATTCTTAAATAGAGATGCTAATGATATTAAGACTTTTATCTGTTATAAACCATTCAAACTCATTAAGTAGTTGTAAATAAGAAAAACCAATGTACTTTCTGAATGTAAAATATACAAATTTAATGATTGATATATATGAATAATTAAGATCAGGATCTCATTAAATGGAAACAAATTAAATTAGACCTATGTAATTAGTAGTAGAGTTTGGATTAGTTACATAATGTGTATTTTAGCTGATCTATCTATATGTTGCAATCACAACCTTTCCTTAAACACATTTATTATGATGTGATCATATCTTCTTCCTTCTTCATTCTCTTTTCTTTTCTGCTTCTTCATCAAGAGCTCATTCAGATAGTCAACCAATTTAGCAACTAATTTCCTCATTTTTGTTTAATCAATTACCCGGATAGCGTGGCAAAAAAAGAAGTAGAGGGAGGCTAGACCTGACCTCAATACAACACTGATTTGTCACAAAAATCTAGCAGGCTTACAAAATCTACTATAGAGCCTTGTGTAGATTTATGAAGAAGAAGAACTCTATAGGGACTATGTCGACATATATAATATCTATATAGCCTAAATTGTAGATGGAATAGTTTCTGGTTCTACAATATGTAATCTTCAAATGTTCCTGCATCTGAAGAAAAAAGAGAATCAATAGATTTATTATTTTCTACTTTTTCAAAGGTTAGGGAATATGGCGAGGGGACTACAAGTTGGACGTGGATCGAATTTTATCAATAAGGTAAAAGTTCAGATAGCCAATTAACTGAGCTATTGAGATGACTTCCCGAGAATCGATAGAGTGATCTCAATTGCATTTAGTTTATGTATCAAGAAATTAATATGAAGATGCATGTAGGTTTCGTATATGTACTGAAAAAAAAAGGCTAGGTCAAATTAAATTAAGATATATGTATTAGATTAGGTACATATATATAAGAAGAAATTTTATAAATAAAAACCTAAATGTATATATAGCCATTTTATGTTATCAAGTTTGGAACAAGTAAATAAATTATATTTTCCTCTACTTGTCTTTCAGAAAAAGAAAAAAAAACTGAAAAAGCCTTTTCTTCCCCAAATCATATTCCAAGAGATAATTATACATCATATAAAAGATAAAATAGGTAATTTAATTTAAGTAGAGTCCATCAAAAGGCGCAGTAAACTGGTTCAAAGTTCAAACTGTGCACTGACATTTTCCCTATATCAGCCTGAGAAAGCAAACACCATTAGGACCACTCTATTCTATTCACGCAAATATAATTTAAATTCGAATCAATAAATTTAACTTAAGTCACTACACACGACATTTAGTGATAATAAATTTTCCTTTTTAATATTCATATCGCTGCATTTATATAAATGCATTTATATAAAATATTTATTATTTGCGCTAAATATAATTATATTATTGTGCTAAATGATTTTTTGACAAGTGATAATAAGAAGGTGACTATATAATTCATTTTAATCTCTCTTAACCCTAATATAGGAAATTGCAGCCAATTATGTGAAAAATTCTGTTTTAGAATAACAGGATAGGAAAACATTAATAACCCATCACTAATTGGATTATGTCTAGCTAGTTTATGATTATGAAAAGTCCTCATGTACACACATAAAATTGTGAGAAAATTTTGTGTACATGTGGACAGTAATGGAAATAAAAGATAGTATTAAATTTCATTGATATGATCTGTAGACTGTAGAGGCTGAAACAACATCCACTATATACCAACAGTTGGACATATATCTAAGTTTTATACCGTGATTTTGTTTCAAATCAAATAAACGCATTGCTATGATGGATGAATTAATCAGTGTAGAATTCAAATACTGAAAACATACTTGTATCATCAATCAAATTTGGAATTATTTGAACACGACAGATTAATCCATTTGAGCGTTCCACATCAACTAGGGACGGGAGATTTGGTAGCAAAATTAGATTGAATTAATCAAAAAAGTGTATTGATTGAAAGAATGTTTCATTTGTTGGATGTCAAAATCCATAATTTGATTTCAGTAGCATCATAAAGAAGATATGTCAAAATCAGACACCACTCCACTAGCATCATAAAGAAGATATGTGTACAAGTCAAATAAAACAGCTATGTTTGTGACCTTATAATAATTTTGTGTTCTTAGAAACTTGTGGAAGGCACTAGACATCATGCATATATATAGATATATATATCTCACTTGTCCTTACCCTACAATATGGACATATCTGAATGTTACTCTACCTAGTTGTCACTTCAATGATTTGTCAAATAGTAACTCTAACATTTGGAAAAAATAAAGTTTCATTTCTGTGCTCTCTCCAACGACCTTAAACATTTATATGAAATCAACAAGTTCTGACATCAAATCAAAGAAAATTTTAGTGCTTTGATTCATGGAGAACCAAAATAGAAACATTGGGAATCCATTTGAGATAGAAATACAGAATTTTCCAAGTAAAATTGCCAAAGAAAAACATACTTACCACCTTGCAGAGCAGAATACTGAACTGGAACTGCCCCAGAAACTCCTACAACCCAAGTAATCACTTAAAGAAATATATATATATATGAGTTAAATAATAATAATTTACTGCTGAAATTTGCAAAGCATTTCACTACCGAAGGGTAGAAAACCAAGGAAACTTAATTAGTTATCAGATCCAATGTTTATTGAGTTGAAAGAGTTCATGGTCTGATCTATCATGTGTTAGGACAAGTTGTGAAGAATTAATTGAGAAAAAAACACATTCCACTGGTATGGTTGTAAAGGAAAGCGGAGTAGTACTAAAATGGTTTGAGAGTCATGATCAGCGAATCAAACATGATAAATACATACACAGATACATATAAAGAAAGATAGAGGAATTGGTGGGAGGTGACAGATAGAGCAGTGAGCACACATAGTTTCAAGCATATATATATATAAACATCATGCCAGAAAACGCCATGTGTGCTCACTCTCTTCTGTCACCGCCCCTTTGTTTTTACCCTTTTTAGGCATCTGAGGAGATAGAAACCCTAGATTTGAATAAAGAGTAGGAAGGAGTTACTGTTTTATTAGAAACATAAATAGATGATTTAGATGTAGTGTGAGAAGGAATGATGGTGGCCTATTTATATAGGAAGAGGACCACTGCAACCAATACCTTTTATCTCTTTCTTTATATGTCAATCCCCTAACCACGAATCTCCTATCTTCTATACCTAATAATATATCTGCTTTTTTTTAAAAAAAAAAAAAGAAAAGAAAAGCTAGTTCTGTTTTTTAAAAAAAAGATGATATTTATTCATTTTTCTAATTACCGACACATCTATTAAGAAAATAATAATTGGTACAATGTGTTTATCATTTTATCCTTAATAATTATGAAGTAGAAGAATTGAAAACTTAAATTTTTAAAATAATTCTACTTTTTTCAAAGTAATTAATTGAAGGTATAATAGATAAAAAAATCGTCTTTTTTTGATTTATCAAAATAAATAAATAATTAAAAACAACTAAAAAAAATAGACAAATAATTAAAAACAAATGAAGTAACTTCAAAGTGCCTTCCTATCCCTAAATATATACTATTATTTACTACTTCTCAAAGAGTCGAACTGACTTATAAATAATATCATTCTATTTACTTTAATTCATTCCGTTTGGACTCTGCGTATCCTTTAAGAAATAATGATAATTTGTATTAAGTATTTTATATAATTTTTACCATTAAATTTATTCTAATTGATGATTTCGAAAGTAATTTGGATAGTAAGTACGTGATTAATGTTAGAGAATAAAAATGAAAAGAAAATTTTTCTCTTGATATATATAGCAATACTTCTTTCATCAACTTTTATTTGTGCAATAATATTTACACATTAATTAAGAAAAATAAATAAATAATATAATTAAAAAAATATTAGATAAAATGGCTATTAGATCCAAAATTACTATATGAATCCGGTGAAGTGCTTTATATGGTCCAAAAATTAGTCATACAAATTGCTGTATCATCGATCGTTGCCGTCCTTACCTTCTACAGACATCTGAGATTGTTGATGCTTCCAATTGCTCTTCAATGGAATAATTGGAGGGTTTGAAGTTCAAGTTTTAAAATTGGTCGTGCTAATAATATGAATCATTTCAAATAAATAATATATGAAAAGACGTAAAATGTCAAGAGTAGTCAAGAAAAGCTCACATCTTAAATTTAAAGTTGCTTAGAGATGATTTTGAATTGGCCAAAATTCTAAGATTTCATTAGTTGGTAAAGCTTCTTCAAATATATATGATATACTCTCTCTCTCTATATATATATATATTGTTAAGTTGCTCGGATTCGGATGCAGGTGTCTAATAGGGTGCAAGGTTTGGATCATTCATAATCTAATTTTTAAGATTTAGGGATATGGATCCATATATAGATATGGATGTGGTGATTCATCTAAAGTTATTAAAATATCTAAAAATAGAATTATTAAACCTAAATTATGAGATATTACACAGAGAATTTGAGGAGAATCCTCGGAGATTAATGGAAAAAGAGTGACTTAGAAATTACCACCCATTAATTGTCATACTTTTCATTTTTTAGAGTCAAACTATAAAAAAATTTCTCAACATTTTACAATTCATTTTTTAATCATATTTATATGCAAAATTAGTCAAATTAACTTTCAAAAAACTCAACATGACAAAAAAAAAATGAATGGAGGGAGTATATAAAAAAGTATTTCATTTTCTTCAATTTCACCTTAGTTTTTGTATTAATTACAAAAATCATTAAAACTGTTCAAAGTTTTACCATCGATTTTGATCAAAGTATACAAAATTGATTGACCACGCAGATCCCACACCTACACCCATATTGTGTCCACACAAATACACCACCAAAAATAAAAGACATAATACATAAATGTGCTCTCTTTAACTTGATTTCAAATTACATTTATGCCGTTCAATTTTGGTTGTGCACAAATAGACACTTAAACTTGTATAAAGTGAACAAATAAACACACATGTCCTACATGTCATTTTTTGTCATACGTATATTGTGCCATGTAGGTCTCATGTGTTTATTTATTTAAAAGTTGAATAGTTAAAGTGTCTCTTTGTGCATTATGAAAATTGAAGGTCAAAGTTAAAATTTAAAGCCAAATTTAAAATCTAATATATGTATTATGCCAAAACAAAAAGTCCAAACAACTTAAATATACATTACATTTACATGCTGCCATTTAACCATTTTGTTGAAATTTCTTTTTTCTTTTTAACCCGTACATATTAGTATAAGTACTCCATTATTATATAACCCTTTTAATAATAAATTTAATACTTCGAAAAGTAACAACAAATAATAATAATAATTATAATAATAATAATAATAATAATAATAATAATAATAATAAAAATAAAAGAATTAAATAATAAATTTTTAAATTTTTAAAGTTGGACAATTAGGAATGGATATCTATTTTATCATAATACTAATTTTAATATAGCGGATAAATAAATAAAAAAAGTATCTTTTTTCATAAAAATTAGGGATAATGCACTATGCTTGAAATCACAGAGACATACTTATACTTTATTAAGGTCGTATTACCCCTAAACTTATTTTATTAATAATTCTTTACCATTTTCGACATACGTGGTACTATCTTGTGGACTCAATACTGGTTGATTTTTTTTTCAAGCTAGTGCCACGTAAGTCGAATAAGAGTAAAAAAATTACTTACAAAATAAATTCAGAAGATAATAAAATCTTAATGTAAAAATTTTGAACATAGGTTAAAGAGTAATCGTTCATTTTCCTTAAAAATTAAAATAAAATTAAATAGATAGGTATGTATGATCGACAGACAGGATACAAGCAATTGATAACTGTTGATCATCTTTTCTTTCCCCCACAAAAATATTCTTAACCAACTTAGCTGAGACCTCCATAAATTCAAATTACTCCTACCAATGCTTCTCGTAATTCTAAATATCTTTTACTTTCTCTGCTCCATTTAGTTTTAAAAAATTGATCCATAATAAAGATAAAAAAAATCCACAATAAAGATCACTTCATAAAATTATAAAGCATTACCCCGTTTCATATTAATGATAACCACTTTCAATATACCGTATTAGGAAATTATAAATAAACAAATAATTTTATTAATTCATTCCTAAACAGCTCTTTTGAAAATTTTATAAATAGATGTGAATACTTATTTTAAAATTAATTGTAAGACTAAAAAAAAAATTAATTAATATTTTTTGATTAAATAAAGTGATTAACTAATATAAAATAATTATATTTTAATATAACGATCAATTAATATGGGATAGAGAGAGTAACTAGTACTCCTTTGGGTAGGGATGCATGAGTGTTTGGTATTTGGTTCGGATTTTTCAAATTCTGGATTAGTTAATTTAGTAATTGCTAGTTAAAGTAGATACTTCCCCCGTCCCTTTTTACTTGTCCACTTTTTCTTTTATAGTTATCCCTAATTACTTATTCATTTTGACAAATAAAAAAGGATATCTTTTTTACGTATTATATCCTCAATTAAATGAACAATTACTTTGAAAAATGTAAAAATTTTCATCTGCTTCATAATTAATATGGGTAAAATGGTAAACTTCATACGTCATTAATTATTTTCTTAATAAGTGTATCAATTCAAAAGTGAAAAAGTAAAAAGAAACGGAGGGAGTATCAAATATCAAAATTTTAATTTTGATTCAAAAATTCAGTAAATGGTAAATTAAACTTCAATTGGGTAAGGTATTTGATAATATTGTATTACTCAGTTGCATTACAAAGTTAATACATTTCTCCAATCATTTTTATTTTTTTATGAGGAGGCACGATATAACAGAAGATCAACAAGTAAGACGACATCAGGAAAAATAAATTTATACAAGTTTAATTGTCAACTTGTACATACTCAAAGTTTACATAAATATGAAATGAGGTCAAGTTAATTAACAGACATATGTATGTATTAATATGCCTTATCTGAAAATTTACGTAAAATGTACTTCAAATTAAAATAATTAACAATTTAAAATATTTGAAAGACATAAATTTAAAATTTACTCTTGAAAGTATTATGTGCAATATAAATTAAAATAAAATAAGTAACATATATTATTTTAAAATGACACAAAAGATAATATAAGATCCGATAATTAAACAACTAAGAGAATTTTTAAAATCTATAAATGTCATATAAATTGAGACAAATATACTATATATAAAGAAAACTATAAAGTATTGTAATGGTCAACAACTTTAAATATTTAAAAGAGAAAAAAGATGAAATATATCCAAATTTTCAAATTTTAGGCTGGACCTATTACCCCCTACACTATTTAGTATATTTTAAAGATATATAAGTATCAACCGAACAAGTTACTATTTAAGCTTAAGTCATCTATAACCCCTCAAAGTTGTCCGCATAATTCATTTAGACACCTCAATTAAGACTTGTACCAATTGAACACCTTTACCCTCCCAAATTTGAACCATTTAAACATTTTTTTGACAATAAGCTAAAAGTATAATGTGTGTGAAATACACTCGCGATGACATGGCAATTTGACGAATTAAATACTGACATTTGGTATTTTAGAGTCCAAAAAATTTAATATAAAATATATTATAAAGTAAAAAAAAAAAGAAATTATTTTTATGTTAAAAATTAAAAAATCATATAAATCCTATAGCTTACCTACCCTTCTATTCCATGGAGTCCAAAACTCTTCTCCTTCTACAGTGCCCCAGCCCCCACGACAGCCCTCTCTGTAAATATTCTATTATTTTTTAATCTTCTTAGTTCATCTGCATCATAGAGTTCAAGCAAAATGATTAAGATTTATTGCTATTTTTGATGAGTTACGGAAGAGTTGGCCATAGGTAAAAAATAAAATAAAATTTAACTTGTCTTCCTCGTTTCATTTTTGACGAAAAGATGAACTTCGTCGGAAAATTAATCAGTTTTCGATGAATAGTGAATTTCTTTTTGAGTTTCAGAGGTGATTATATTTTTCGATTGAAGAACACCCTACAAAAATGTGAGCAAAATAAAAAATAAATAGAAAAGTCCTTTAACAAAATTCACACAAATCTCCATCAGTTTAACACCAAAATACAACATTAACAACAAAGAAAAAAATTTCAAATTTCAAGCTCTCTAATGATGGTGGCTGCCATGGCGGTATTGAAGGTACCACCAATCCTCTCCTAGTACGATGGTAATAGAAAAACAAAAAAAAAAATTGATGGAGGTAAAAGGCAATGGAGAAACAAAAAACAATGATGGAGATAGAAGTGAAGTATCCGGAGAAAAAATGAGGAAAAAAATGGATGTATAATGGCAGCAATGACTAGTGTGGTGGAGGAAGTGATGGGTAAAGAGGGAGGAAGAAGAAGAACAGTTTTTTCCTAAAAAAAGCCTACCTAAAGGCCTCTCACGCGCCTCTTTAGGGTGAAACACAAACAATGTGCCAGGTAAGCAAAAAATGTTCAGATGGTTCAAATTGGGAGGGTAAAGGTGTTCAATAGATAAAAATCTTAGTTGAAGTGTCTAAGTGAATTATGCGGACAATTTTAAGGGGCTGTAGATGACTTAAGCCTACTATTCATAATGATGCAATATTTATGATGTCCACATGAACACTTATATATCTTAAAAATAGACTAATTAAATAGTGTAGGGTAATAGAAATTACCTCAAAATTTAAAATTGTTATAATAATTTCGATCAAAGTTCGTATATATTTTGAATCCTTTTTCCTAATTAAAAATACTCTTCAAATTCTATAATATTACATAAATTAAGATTTCTTTTTAAGAATATATATATATATATATGTATGTATGTATGTATTTGAATTCCACATAAACTTATATCAATTAAAGATATGATGCTGAAGAGAGAAGATGATTGATGGATTAATATGAATCTAGAATCCAACTTGTGCAGATATTTATGATGATGGCATGTGATTTTTCATGTTTATTCGAATTATTATTTGAAAGATTTGCTCATTGTTGGTTGTCATAATCCCTAATTTGATTTATCTTCATACACTAACACTACTGCTCCAAATTTGTAGAATACAAAGAACAAGAAATGTCTACATCAGTCACTACTTCTTGTTCACATAAAACACACTTATTTTTAGCATCGACAAGTCAAATATAACTGCTAAAAATATATCACCAAAGCTTTTTTGGAACTTTACCTTTGGCTTTGTTCAACTACTCCCATTTTTTTCTTAAATTATATAAAAGTGACATTTAAAAAACAAAAATAATAAATAAATATTAAAATGCGTCACATTAATTAACATGGATGGCATAATACTGCATTGGACAGGTCTGAATTACAAAACTACAACCCTCTATCTGGCCACTCAAGATGTTTTAAAAGCATTGGTAATTTGACTAATTACGAATTATAGCTACATATTTGAGGGAGGAGAGAAGGGAGTGAGAATAGAAGAGGGAAGAGGACGAGTGAAATTTGAGAGAGAGGAGAGAGGCAACAGAGGTTGAATACCTGTTGTATTCATTGTCTCGGGTTGTAATACGAATATTGGTGCAATTAATTGATATCAAAATAAATACAATTGTATCAAAAACTAGTGTTTTAGCTACATATTAGAAGAAGAGAGGCGAACGATATTGAGAGAGGGAAGAGAGAGCAGAGAGAGACTAGAAGAATGAGGAGAGATGATGAATACATGTTGTAGTCGTTGTATCACGAATACAACTGATACATAATACAAATACAATTAGACAAAATACAAATATTATTTTTTGAAGACAATTGATATAAAATACAGTTCTTTCACCTGTATTTGATTGAAAAGAATTTGATACATAATATATTTGACAGATAGTATGATTATGCAGTTGTTTGGAAGAGACAGAGATAAGTGGGGGTGGGGGGTTGGAGATAGAGAGAAAATTTTGGTATAAAACCCTACATAGAGCTAAGAATTGTAATTATTTAAATTTTAGTGATTTATCATAAATACATATCGCATGTTTATCTTGTTGTGTAATTTTCACTATCTATACTACATCTAACAAAAGAAAAATGCTTTTTTATGAAATAATTATTTTGTTTTATCAAATTTATAGATATTAATAGTATTTAGTATCTTTTATTTGAATTGTATATTTATTAGTTTTAAATATAAATAAATTATGTACATTTAGATATTGAAAATTAATAATTTTAATCATTCAATGTTCAATCTATAAAAAGAATATCGTAATTTAGATGTTCATCAATATGGGCCGGACTCTTCGATGGTTTCGACTCACTTTTACTGATTACTAAGTCGTATCCCTAGTTAAGTACTTCAAGTTATGTGTTTGGTACAAAGGAAAATATTTTTCAATTTTCTCATAATGGTTGATTTAAATCTTTTGATTTTTTTTTTTTAAATCAACTTATTTTTCTAAAATTTTAGGAAAATGACTTGCCTCTAAAAAAAATAAAATTTTGAAACTCTTTTTTAACCTCACACCTCAACTCTCCACCTGAATAAAGTCTCGGATATCGATTCCCTATTCTAATTTGAAATCTAATTCATGATTGCTGATTTAGGACTTGACTCCTGATCTCAATTTGTATCCCCACTCTCGGGTATCGGGTTAGGGTCAAACTTCGATTTGGGTGTCAGGTCTCTAATAAACATTCAAGATCAAATCCTAATTTGGGTGTCAATGTTGGATACTAAATTAGGTGTAGGGGTGAATATTAAATTGGGTGTTGAAGTTAAATTTCTGGTCAAGAATTGAGTAATCTAGATCAAGTGTCGGGTTTGAGTCCTGAAATATCGGGTTTAGATCTAAATTCAAAAGTCAAGTTTTGGATAGGATGTCGGGGTTAAGTTCCGATCTAAAAGTTAGGTTAAGATGTCTCAAATAATTTGTCAAACTTGGGTGTGTTGGATCTCCATTTAAAAGTTGGTTCTCTGATTCAAAAGTCGGATTCCAGGTAAGAAACTGGAGTCAAATTCCAAATCAATCCCTTGGTCGAATCTCAATTCAAAAAAAACTAAATTAAGTTTTCACGTATAGTCCCAATTTGAAAGTTGGATACTTGGCAAAGAACTAATGTCGGGTCTCAATTTAAAAGTCAGGTCCTAAATCAATAGTCGGGTGGCAACCCGATCCCCAATCACAATCACAAATACGTTATCAAGATCAGACATTTACATCATGATTTCATGGATATATTCTTCATCTATCTCGATTTCAATGACATGATCAATATTACGATATTCATATACATACAAGTATCATATTGAAGCAAAAACATGCATACATCACACAATCATGAAATCACAACTATCATCTACCTCAAAACAAGCTCGAAACCCTAAGAAATTGATCCTTCTCATTCCTACTTTAGTCTAGTTGTTCTTGGTCTATAAACAATCACAATAACACGAAAATCAATAGATAAATATTAATTACCCGAATTACTAACAATTATATGAACCTTAGGTCATCCCATGATCTCAACTAGTCAAATTAAAGTTAATTACACCATATAATTTATCAATAAACCCTTCCTTATCAATATTGACCCATTCTATTACATTTTACGGATCAAAAAGTGAATTTGGGGAGTGAAAAGCGTACCTTTAGCTTCAAGAACGGTGGAAAACGAGTTGGAATAACCCAGGGGTCGTTCTTTAGCTCTAAAAGTTGAAAAGTTCCAAATAAGGTCATTTAGGGGTTTTATTTACGACTTTATTCGCGACAGTTCCGCTACAGAGGCACCCATCCTGGTGTAGCGGAGTCGCTACAGCTGCATCAAACCCGCTGCAGTGGAATTTTTGGAACAAGAGAGCTCTCTACAGCGGTACCCTTCCCGTTGTAGAGGCGCCACTACATTGGCACGAATCGAGAAAGAACACTTTTTAGAGACTTTCAATTCTCCCTTTTTACAACACAATCTTAATCCACTACGATAAAACAAATACTCTTAACTCTAAGATCGATTCCTGAAGATCTCTTTATCCAAATTTGATTCAATAAAGTCATACAAATTTTTTATCGAGTTACCTAACTGATTATGTAATAAAATTCATATTTACTCTACCCGATTGCTGTCACATTTCCCTACACCATGATGACTGTGATTTCTTCCAAAGATAGATAGGTTGAGAAAAATCTTAATACTACAAAAAGGTTTTCCATCCCCAATTTTTCCCTTATTGGTGTTTCGATAATTACAAAACTGTTCGTTATAATAGATACCAATTTACCCATTACTCATCCTCGAGTGACAAAACATAAGAAAAGTGGGGTAAGAAAAGAGCGAAGTAGTACCTAAATCAGTGAACAATTGTGGATACTTGTCTCGCATGTCCTTCTCAGTCTCCCAAGTAGCTTCCTCGACTGGATGATACTTCCATTGAACCTTCACAGACTTAATTTCCTTGATCCTCAACTTACGAACAACACAATCAATAATAGCAATGGGTTCCTTCTTATATTAGAGGTCTTTATCTAGCACGGTTGAATCCTATTTAATGATAGTCACCATCACAGTGATAATTCTTCAACATAGACATATGAAATACAGCATGTACACCGGACAAATAAGGGGGTAGCGCCGATCTATACGCCACATGTCTCACACATTCAAGAACCTCAAAGGGACTAATATATCCGGACTCAACTTACACTTTTTATTGATTCTCATCACCCCTTTCATGGGTAATACTTCAAGAACAACATTCTTGCTAACTTGGAACTCCATGTCCCTCAACTTATGATTAGGAAACTTCTTTTTTTATTTCTACTTTGAGCGGCTAGAAGTTTAGCTTGGATGTCTCTCACCTTATTTTTAGCCTCCATCCCTAAGTCGACTCCCAAAGGTTTCATATCTCCGGCCTCAAACCAACTCATAGGTGATCTGCATCCCTATGGTGCCATATCAATGCTTGAGTGATAACTATTATTGTAGGAGAACACACATGATGGTAAGAACTTATCCCAATGCCCTCCAGATTCAATCACACAAGCCCTCAACATGCC